>NC_133326.1:370789310-371106560 GCF_042186555.1 Aquarana catesbeiana | reverse complement strand
AATTACAAAATTGTTATCTTAACCTAATCTAATCTAATTCCTTCTTACAAATTTCCCCAATAACCTGGATTTCATTTCCAACCAAAGGTTGTTTAAACCAGTTACGATATATCTATATTATTAACAAAATTTTTAACATATTAGAAATTAATACTCAAGTGATAATCTCAATATCACACCCTAATACTAATATATATCCACAGATATATTTCCTTAAAGGAGGACATTTTACTTAGATTCCCTTTTTTAAATGCACTGTTTCCTCTATCAAATGATATTCAATTTGTTTAATATATGGTTAAATGTAGCTTTCATTTTACCATGTTTGGAAAACAGATTCAAAATCTTGGTGGTTGCATTGTTTATCATTAGATTAATTAACCCAGCACATTTTGTTATAAATGTTTTGTCTAAAAAACAGAAATTGGCATGGTGTCCTTCCAGCTTATCACTGATCTCTCATCCCAGCTACATTCTTTCATGAGAGCGCAAAGGAGGGGGTCACATCTGCATACATGAAACACACAAGAGATAGAACTAAAGGTTCCAGCATTCACAAACATACACAAATATCTCTAAAATTGCTTACATTTTCCCCATTTTTACACTACACATGCATATCATTCTCTCATTTTCTTTTAACTCTTTATTATTTCCCTGCTTAAATTCTGCTTTCCTTATTTTGTTCTGATATCCTTTGCATCCCATGTATTGTAATCTCATACTTCACATACTCTAGCCTCTCTGATTCTATGATCAGACGGGCAGCCATAGTGCTCCATCCCATCTTCCCTCTCTGACAACATATAAAGTGATCTGTTTTAACTCTCATTTATCTCATTTATCTGTTTTGACTTTACTAGTTGTAGTGCCTGACCCCAAATTCATCCCACAACTTAACATCAAGATGTCCCTTTCTGTCTAGTGTTATTTGTCACCCTTGATTCATCCACCTCACATAGATAGCTGTTTCTCTAGCTGTTTACTCTGCATAATTCTTAGTCCCTGTGGACTTTGGTAACCCAGTTACCCGTTATGGATCCCTGTTCACTCTAACCATTAATCTAGGGGCTCAGTGTAGGCGGAAACCGCACTTTTGGTTCATATATTTTGTAGTGCTCCTCTTGCGCTGGGCATTTTTTGAGGGCCTCTTACCCTTCATTCCCTTACTTAATTTAATGCCCACAATGACTGGCCAGTCTTCTCTCTTCTCTACTTGTGCCTATACCCTCTTGCCTCTAAACTACTTTATCTAGCAGATGTGTACTACATATACCTGTGAACAGCACTATTCTTCCCTTTCTTAGCTATAACATTCCGATGAACAGTAGACAGTGACAACTTAACATATAACCACCAATCAATACTGTTTGATTAAGGGGAGTAAAATAGGTACCTTTTGTCCCGAAAATGCCTTACCAATCAAAAAAAGTCTGATAACTCAAATGTAAGCAAAAGGCTTACCTCAGCCGGCTGATTATCAGAAATTCCGGATCATCTCAAGCTCCTCCTTTTGGATTCTCAGGGTTACCTGTAAATCCCCTCCTGGCTGGCTCGCCATCTGACAAGGAAATTTATAGATAGGCAACTCCTATCCTCATATTGATTAGTGGTTCCAAATTAATAATAACTACTGCAGTAGGGAACAGACACAAAAGATACATTCCGCATCTTTCCAAATAACTGTCCTGCTTTATTATGATGCAATTGAAGGTTTTTATACAAATGATTAAGTAGGTATCACATTAATATTACAATTGCACAATGAGGGCAGTGTGCAATACATATAAAATAGAATACAATTATATACAGAACTTACAAATTTCCTTTACACATATGGCGAGTTTTTTTTAATAAGTAATTAGTTTCTATTTTAGAACAAAAGAGAACTTTCAGCAAATATTAACCAACAGCCTCCAGCAGTTATTTCTCAGTCTAGAGACTTGTTGATGACATATCTGGTGTAATTAGTGGAGACAAGCGTATTGTGGTTTTATTTCCTGCCTGCCATGAAAAATGATGGGACTCAGTAATGTCAGCATATCTGGAACTTATCATGTAAATCAAGAAAAATCAATACACGGTCTATGATAGATGACTCGAGTATGATATATGGATAATTAGAATTTTAGTCCTATATACCCAGTATTAATTTCAGCAGTGAAAAATGCAAAACCTTGAACGTTTCAATCCCTTCTAAATCCACATTAAACATTCCTTTTCTAAAACCTAAAACAAGTTGATTATAAAATCCATTACAGATGTTATTTTTGAAGTCCTGAAACGGCTACTGGCACGGAATATGAAAAACTTCATCTGCACACCTGAAATACTGTAGGTTCTATTTTTTTTTCTGATGTCTGCAGAAAGCCTTTGTTGGCTCAAAGCAACATCTTATAATTGGCTCTTCAGTTCAAAATCAGATTTGTTAGTTAGCTCAACTGTTTATGAATATGGGATTATGCATAAACCTGTGTGCATTTAGTGTGCTCTGTATTTAAGTCCTTTTTCTGTTCATTCAGAACCTCATCAGAACAGATAATAAACCACTTCATGAACAGATGTGCCACTTATTCATCTAGTTCTGTGACGATAATGAAGGAAATTTAATCTGGAGTATCTACGGAGGATGATCTGAAAGGCAGATTGATATGAATAATAAAGGCTCAATGTGTAAAATAAGGAATAAGGGAAAAAAAGTAAAAAAAAAGATGATCATTAACTGTTATATACAGTTATATCTGATGAAGTTCAACATAAGATACACTGTTCTGTGTTTTGGGCATATTTAGAAGTAGCTTAATACATGTACACTGTAAAAAATTGTTATGAGAAAATGGGCTGACAGCTTCATACTTGATATTTTTAAGGTAAAAAATAAGATATTAATTGTACAGGCAAACCGATCCCAGCATTCATCAAAAACAACCAGCAGCATTTTACTTAACTTTTTAATGCATTCTCTTAATTTACTATGACAACTGTTTTACTAGTACCTGATAATGTTATCAGTTGTCTCCTGCTCTCTGAAGCTTTTTTTAAGTTTGATATGCAGTTACCCTAATTCATATTTCAGAGAATATGAGTGATAACACAAAAAACATTTCTTTCACTCGTGGTTAGTGTTTGGCTGAAGTCATTTATTATCAATCAACTGTGTTTACTCTTTTTAAATAATAATGACAACAGAAACTACCCAAATGACCCTGATCAAAAGTTTACATACCCTGGTGATTGTGGCCTGATAACCTTCACACAAATTGACACAAAGGGGTTTGAATGGCTATTAAAGGTAACCATCCTCACCTGTGATCTGTTTGCTTGTAATTAGTGTGTGTGTGTATAAAAGGTCAATGAGTTTCTGCACTCCGGACAGAACCCTGCACCTTTCATCCAGTGCTGCACTGACATTTCTGGATTCTGAGTCACAGGGAAAGAAAAAGAATTGTCAAAGGATCTGCGAGAAAAGGTAGTTGAACTTTATAAAACAGGAAAGGGATATAAAAAGATATCCAATTGAGAATGCCAATCAGCAGTGTTCAAACTCTAATCAAGAAGTGTAAAATGAGGGGTTCTCTTGAAACCAAAGCACGGTCAGGTAGACCAACTAAAATTTCAGCCACAACTGCCAGAAAAATTGTTCTGGATGCAAAGAAAAACCCACAAATAACTTCAGATGAAATACAAGACTCTCTGAAAACATGTGGTGTGGCTGTTTCAAGATGCACAATAAGGAGGTACTTGAAGAAAGATGGGCTGCATGGTCGAGTCACCAGAAGAAAGCCATTACTGCGCAAATGCCACAAAGTATCCTGCTTACAATACACCAAACAGCACAGAGACAAGCCTCAAACCTTCTGTCACAAAGTCATTTGGAGTGATGAGATCAACAAGGCCTATGATGAAAGGTACACCACCCCTACTGTGAAACACGAAGGGGGATCGCTGATGTTTTGGGGATGTGTGAGCTACAAAGGCACAGGAAATTTGGTCAAAATTGATGGCAAGATGAATGCAGTATGTTATCAAAAAATACTGGAGGAACATTTGCATTCATCAGCCAGGAAGCTGCGCATGGGACGTACTTGAACATTTCAACATGACAATGATCCAAAACACAAGGCTAAGTCATTGGCTACAGCTGAATAAAGTGAAGTTTCTGGAGTGGCTATCTCAGTCTCCTGACCTCAATATCATTGTGCCACTCTAGGGAGACTTCAAACGTGCAGTTCATGCAAGACAGCCCAAGAATTTACAGGAACTGGAGGCTTTTTGCCAAGAGGAATGGGCAGCTTTACCATCTGAGAAGATAAAGAGCCTCATCCACAAATACCACAAAAGACTTCAAGATGTGATTGATGTTAAAGGGGGCAATACACAGTATTAAGAACTGGGATATGCAAACTTTTGATCAGTCACTTGGGTAGTTTCTGTTGTCATTATGATTTAAAAAGAGTAAACACAGTTGATTGATAATAAATGGCTTCAGCCAAACACCATCCATGAGTGAAAGAAATGTTTTTTGTGTTATCATTCATATTCTCTGAAAAATGGTCAAGAAATCATAAATTCTGCCAGGGTATGTAAACTTATGAGCACAACTGTATGTAATTTTCTTACTTATTCATTAACTATTAGCACAGGCTATTTACAGAGGGGCAGTTTCCCCTCAACCCTTTTCAATTAGGGCAATGTCATGTGGATGGGATAAAAAGTTTGTTGTTAAAAAGTGACAAAGTGACAGACACTATTAGAGGCTACATGTACTGCAGCAGAGATACATGTAGATGCTTATGTAGAGAAAAGGCACACAAGATACAATTAGCGCTAAATAAATAAGGATCATAAGAGATGGAAATAAGGGATTAAATTGTCCATAATAGTCCATGAAGGGTTAATTTTGTGTCTGCCAGATAGCCGATTGATTGGTATTGGGATTTTCTGATGACAGTCGCTTGTTTAATGGCTTTTATGTGAGTTTCCAGTTGACTTTTTACTTAACTTCAACTTCAGTTGCAATAAAAAGTATATGAACCCTTTTGGAATGATATGTATTTCTGCACAAATTGGTCATAAAATGCGATCTAATCTTCATCTAATGCCGCATATACACGATCGGACTTTACGGCATACTTGGTC
Source organism: Aquarana catesbeiana (assembly GCF_042186555.1). Taxonomy (NCBI): domain Eukaryota; kingdom Metazoa; phylum Chordata; class Amphibia; order Anura; family Ranidae; genus Aquarana; species Aquarana catesbeiana. The sequence continues at coordinate 371,101,421 of NC_133326.1, read as the reverse complement.
CGGCGAACCTGAGTCCGTCGGACAACTCGATCATGTGTGGGCTCCAGCGGACTTTTTTTTCTCAAAAGTTTGATGGACTTAGATTTGAAACATGTTTCAAATCTGTCCGACGGACTCGAGCCCCTTCGAAAAGTCCGCTCGTCTGTATGCTAGTCCGAACGACAAAAACGATGCTAGGGCAGCTATTGGCTACTGGCTATGAACTTCCTTGTTTTAGTCCGGTCGTACGTCATCACGTACGAATCCGTCAGACTTTGGTTGATCGTGTGTAGGAAAGTCCGTTCATTCGGAAAGTCCGTTGTAAAGTCCGTAGAAAAGTCAGCCGGACAAAGTCTGCCGTAAAATCCGCTCGTGTGTACGTGGCATTAGTCACAACAATAGACAATCACAGTCTGCTTAAACTAATAACACACAAAGAATTAAATGTTACCATGTTTTTATTGAAAACACCATGTAAACATTCACAGTGCAGGTGGAAAAAGTATGTGAACCCTTGGATTTAATAGTTGGTTGAACCTCCTTTATCAGCAATAACTTCAACCAAATGTTTCCTGTTTTTGCAGATCAGACGTGCACAACGGTCAGGAGTAATTCTTTTTTTTTTTTTTAACTTTTATTTATTTTTTCTTTATTGAAAAGAAGAATACAGGTTCATCAATGACAGGTGAGTATAATACAATTACAAAGATATATAACCAGGACTTAATGAATAAACCAACAGCAAACTATTAATCTAGTCCGAGATTAGTATAACAATTATGATGATATAGTGTAATGTAGTTGTAAGTGGGGGATGTTAGTCTAGCAAGGTGCTGGGAGGAGGGGAATTGTGTTTTACAGCTCAGGGGCATGTAGCGGGAGGAATGTTACCAATGCTGACATTACTGCCTATGATAACTAATTAGTGGTGATTGCCTATCAGTTTTGATGTGGAGTATTTTGGGGAATCATATTTCCTCGTGTAATTGTTGGTTTGTATGCAAATGTGTGTGGCCAGCACACTGTATACATTTGGCCTGGTCTATGGACTAGTTGTGGGGGGGGGGTGAAAAGGGTAACGAGAGGTGAAAAGGTATAGGGTTCGTATTTTGAGAGAAGTCACAGGCGGAGTGCTGTGTTTGTTATTTTTAACTGTTAGATCTTATTTATGTGTACTTCATTTTATAGGAAAAGTCAAATGAGTTTCCCCACGCGAGGATAAATATACAGCTTAATGTTCCTCATATGTAAAGGGTCAGGTGTTTAAGCATGCAACCTTTGGAGGTATTCTGTAGTTGATTTGAAGTGGGTCCAGCAGGCCCAAAGTGTAGAGAATTTGTGTGGTAGATTTTGGGAAATTGCGATAAGTTCTTCCATTTCTGCCATTTTGTTTATTCTTTTAAACCAGTCTGAAATGGAGGGTGTTCTAGGAGTGCCCCATAGAGGGGGTATGCACATTTTAGCTGCGTTGACTAGCATCATGGCTAGTGATCTAAAGTATGGTAAGTCGTCAGGCTTTTGGAGATGCAGTAGGAACTGTGAGTGAGTAATCTAGTCTGTATGTGGTAATTTTTTCAATTAGTTTGTGGACTTGTTTCCATAAAACCTGGATGCTGGGGCAAGTCCACCAGATGTGTATGAGGTCGCCTAGTCCCTTCTGGCATCTCCAGCACTTATCTGGTTGGGATGAGTCAAATCTGTGCAAGATAGTAGGGGTGCGATACCAACGTGACATTAATTTATGGAGCCTTTGTGGCCATTTTGATATATTGTATCCCAAGAGCTACTTGTCATTTCTGTATTTAGGTCCTTGTCCCAGGCTTTGCAGGCTGTTCTCTCGTCAGACCGGGTATCGTTCCAGAACATGTTATGTATCGAGGAGATGATATGACGTTGTGGTTTGTCGCTTAGGTGTAGGTTTTCAAATACAGTTTGGGCTTCAGATAGGTCCGTCTTACTTTTTATACTGTCCACATAATGCATGAGTTGCCAGTAGTTTAACATGCTTAGTTTATGCGTGATCAAGGTCGCGTTTATTTGTTCTCGCGATAGTAGTTTGCCATCATGTATGATGTGATGTGTACGTATGACTATGTCTGGTTGCGTGCGGGATAGTGGATGGTGTTCCATCCCTGGTGGGAATTGTGGATTGAACAAGACTGGCGTGAGGGGGCCAGGAGTAATTCTTGACCATTCCTCTTTACAGAACTGTTTCAGTTTAGCAATATTCTTGGGATGTCTGGGGCGAATCTCTTTCTTGAGGTCATGCCACAGCATCTCAATCGGGTTGAGGTCAGGACTCTGACTGGGCCACTCCAGAAGGCGTATTTTCTTTTCGTTTAAGCCATTCTGTTGTTGGTTTACTTCTATGCATTGGGTCGTTGTCCTGTTGCAACATCCATCTTCTGTTGAGCTTCAGCTGGTGGACAGATGGCCTTAAGTTCTCCTGCAAAATGTCTTGATAAATTGGGAATTCATTTTTCCTTTGATGATAGCAATCCGTCCAGGGCCTGATGCAGCAAACCAGCCCCAAACCATGATGCCCCCACCAAAATACTTCACAGTTGGGATGAGGTTTTGATGTTGGTGTGCTGTGCCTCTTTTTCTCCACACATAGTGTTGTGTGTTTCTTCCAAACAACTCAACTTTGGTTTCATCTGTCCACAGAATATTTTGCCAGTACTGCTGTGGAACATCCAGGTGCTCTTGTGCAAACTGTAAACGTGCAGTAATGTTTTTTTTGGACAGCAGTGGCTTCCTCTGTGGTATCCTCCCATGAAATCCATTCTTGTTTAGTGTTTTACGTATTGTAGATTCGCTAACAGAGATGTTAGCATATGCCAGAGACTCTTGTAAGTCTTTAGCTGACACTCTAGGATTCTTCTTCACCTCATTGAGCAGTCTGCGCTGTGCTCTTGCAGTCATCTTTACAGGACGATCACTCCTAGGGAGAGTAGCAGCAGTGCTGAACTTTCTCCATTTATAAACAATTTGTCTTACTGTGGACTGATGAACAGCAAGGCTTTTAGAGATACTTTTATAACCCTTTCCAGCTTTGTGCAAGTCAACAATTCTTAATCGTAGATCTTCTGAGAGCTCTTTTGTGCGAGGCATCATTCACATCAGGCAATGCTTCTTGTGAAAAGCAAACCCAGAACTGGTGTGTGTTTTTTTTATAGGGCAGGGCAGCTGTAACCAACACCTCCAATCTCATCTCATTGATTGGACTCCAGTTGGCTGACACCTCACTCCAATTAGCTCTTGGAGATCTCATTAGTCTAGGGGTTCACATACTTTTTCCACCTGCACTATGAAAGTTTACATGGTGTGTTCAATAAAAACATGATAACATTTAATTCTTTGTGTGTTATTAGTTTAAGCAGACTGTGATTGTCTATTGTTGTCTATTGTTGTGACTTAGATGAAGATCAGATCACATTTTATGACCAATTTGTGCAGAAATCCATATAATTCCAAAAGGGTTCACATACCTTTTATTGCAACTGTAGGTGAACATAAAGTTTTTTTTTTAAATTCCTATACTTCTCTTTTCCCCCCTGCAACCTCTAAGACCAAGACCTGTGCAATCAAAGACCACTAATCACTCAGTTCTTAGTCTTCAGTGAACTGTCAGTCACCGGCTATCTGCTGTGCCCCTCCAGTGCTCACTGTAGTGTCAGACTGGTCAGGGGGTGGGAGCTGCTGGCTCAGACTCCAGCAGCGAGAAAGGCTGAGCAAGCTGCCGGTCCAGGGATCTGGGTGGATCCAAACTTTAAAGTGTGGATTTTTCCAGAGTTTGGACCAGCTGAGTGATGTCAGCCGACAGCGGACTTTAGCCTGCTGTTGGCTGAATATGGGTCACAGGAGAGCAGAACTAAGTGCACTTCTGTGACCCACATTAGAATTAGGGCAAAAATAGTTTTGGCCCTACTTCTCCTTTAATGCTACACTTCGTTTGCATGTAGAAGCTGATATAGCACAAGTTGAACTGCGTAAGATTAGAAGAGTGTTGCTGAATTCGCTCCTAAATGAAGCATTCATCACTTAATAGAACTAATTTACACTTGCGGTTGTGGGTGGGGGGAGGCTTTATAAAACAAGCAGTTGATCTGTGTTTTTAATGCCCCCCTTAAAGCGGTGTTCCAGCCACAATTTTTTTAAAAAAAGTCAGCAGCTACAAAAAATGTAGCTGCTGACTTTTAATAAGGGCACTTACCTGTCCAGCGAACCCGTGATGACACCCCCCCGATCCGTCCATCTTAACGAAGGGAAACAAGCAGTGGAGCCTAGCGGCTTCACTGCCCGTTTCCTATAGCGCATGCGCGAGTCGCGCAGCGCTTTGTGAATGGCCCTGTTGTTTTCTGGGACACACACATGTCCCAGAAGGCAACGGGGCAGCTCACCGAAGAGGAGGAAGCGCGGGGGGAATAGGAAGAGGCAGATTAGGAAGACTGCCTAGCAACAAGGGTTTCTGGTAAGTAAAAAAAAATTTTTTTTTACAATTTTTTTTATAATTTTTTGAGAATGTTAATGTTATTTTTTATTTTAGGGTGGCCCTCCACTTTAAGCTGCAGTGGCAGCCTTATGCCCTGTACACATGATCGGACTTTCCGACAACAAAACTGTGGATTTTTGTTTGAAGGATGTTGGCTCCAACTTGTCTTGCATACACACGTTCACACAAATGTTGGCCAACAATTACGAACGTAGTGATGTACAAGACGTATGTGATATCTCCATTACGAATGCTAGTTATATCTCCAGCAACATCCAACATTTGTTGTCGGAAAATCCGATTGTGTGAACAGGGCAATACAGTGCCATACACATGCGTGGCCTTGGCAAAAAATACCAGCACTATCACCAAATGTAAACCATTCAAGTGAAAGAGGTAACTCTATAAACACCCTGCAACTGCATGTAATGCATCTGGTTCCGTATTGGTGATTCAGCATTTACAGGGTTATATGGTCTCAGTTCAGAGGCATTTGACAGGTGGTGGGGAAGGGATATGTAAAATGCCTCTGAACTGCAATCTACCCTGGATCGCTTTTTAGAGGGGCACCAAACACTGCCTAGAGCAAATGTAAATGACCAGTAGAGCATGTTCAAGGCTAAAAAAACTCTTTGATCAGAAGGAAAGTGGGCACCTGTTTGGAGTAGGGATGAGCCTATTGTTCAAGTCGAACGTAAGTTCGACTCAAACATCGGGTGCTCGCCTGTTCGCTGAATTTAGAACATTGTGGGGCGTTCGCGGGAAATTCGAGCACCCGCGGAATGCCCCATAATGAACTACAGGATCGTTATAGCACTGCGAGATCGCAGTGCATTGGCGGCTGCTGATCACAGCACCCTCTGCTGTGAGAGCCATGATTGGCTAAAGTCCGGGTACCTTTGGCCAATCATGGCTCAGGCTGCTAAATCCACGCCCCACACTATGTAAGGCTGCTTACACAGCGGCCGTACATAGTGTAATGAATGAGAGCAGCAAAATGACATCTAAAGGAAAAAATGCCATTTAAAATTGCTTGTGGCTGTAATGTATTGCCGGATCCCGGCAATAAACATAAAAATCATTGAACAAAAATGGTGTGGGTCCCCCCCAGTCCATTACCAGGCCTTTTGGGTCTAGTATGGATATTAAGGGAAACGCAGTGCCAAAATTTAAAAAGAAAATGGCGTAGGGGTCACCTCTAAAATCCGTACCAGGCCCTTCAGGTCTGGTATGGATATTAAGGGGAACCCCATACCAAAATTTTGTAAAAAATGGCATGGGGGTCCCCCCGAAATCCATACCAGACCCTTATCTGAGCACGCAACCTGGCAGGCCACAGGAAAAGGGGGGCGAGAGAGCGCCCCCTCCTGAACTGTACCAGGCCACATGCCCTCAAAACAGGGAGGGTGGTTTGGGGTCCCCCCAAAACACCTTGTCCCCATATTGATGGGGACAAGGGCACCTTCCCCACAACCCTTGCCCTGTGGTTGTGGGGGTCTGCGGACGGAGGGCTTATTGGAATCTGGAAGCCCGCTTTTACTTTTTTGACACTTTTTTTGGTGAATGAGTAGGGTACAATGTACCCGATACCCATTCACATAGGGGGGGCGGGATCTGGGGGCCCCCTTGTTAAAGGGGGCTTCCAGATTCTGATAAGCTTCCTCCCCGCAGATTCCCACAACCACCGGCCAAGGGTTGTGGGGAAGAGGCCCTTGTCCCCATCAACATGGGGACAAGGTGTTTTGGGGGGACTCCAAAGCACCTTCCCCATGTTGAGGGTATGTGGCCTGGTAAGGTTCAGGAGAGGGGGCGCTCTCTTGTCCCCCCTTTTCCTGTGGCCTGCCAGGTTGCGTGCTCAGATAAGGGTCTGGTATGGAATTGGGTGGGACCCCCACGCCATTTTTTTTTACATTTTGGCGCGGGTTCCCCTTAATATTCATACCAGACCCAAAGGGTCCCCCTGGGTCGCGCACACGGGAACATCCGTGATGTTCGGATGTTCACGGATCATGGTAAACGACAGAGCGATCACATGTAAACAAACCGGCGTCATGTCATGATGCTGGTTCCTCCCTCCCCTCTCTGTACCGATCAGTACAGAGGGGGAGGGATCGTATGGCAGCAGCGCTGTGGGCTGGATGTGTAGTGCCCACAGCGCTGCTCTGTGACATGTGCAGTCACAGCCATGGATCCATGAATCCATGCTCAGCCATCCCTCCATGCTCAGCATTACCCTGCACTACTCTGCAATACTCTGCAATTCCCTGTGCAATAATCTGCAATACTCTGCAATTCCCTGCAATACTCTGCAATTCCCTGTGCAATTCCCTGTGCAATACCCTGCAATACTCTGCAATTCCCTGTGCAATACCCTGCAATACTCTGCAATACCCCGCAATATTCTGCAATACTCTGCAATACCCCGCAATACACTGCAATACTGTGCAATACCCCGCAATACTCTGCAATACCCCGCAATACTCTGCAATACCCCGCAATACTCTGCAATGCCCTGCAGTACTCTGCAATACCCTGCAATACTCCGCAATACCCTGCAATACTTTGCAATACTCTGCAATACCCTGCCATACTCTGCCATACCCAGCCATACCCAGCCACACTCTGCAATACCCAGCCACACTCTGCAATTCCCAGCCATACTCTGCCATACCCAGCCATACCCAGCCATACCCAGCCATGCTCAGCCATACTCTGCCATGCTCAGCCGTACTCGGCCTCTGTATGTGGCCAGGCTGTGGAAGTCTCACACATGTGGTATCGCCGTACTCAGGAGGAGTAGGAGAATCTATTTTGGGGTGTCATTTTTGGTATGTACATGCTATGTGTTAGAAATATTGTATAAATGGACAACTTTGTGCTAAAAAAAAAATGCGTTTTAACCACTTCCCGCCCGCCGGCCGTCATACGACATCCTTGACTTTGTGCGGGGATATCTGAAAGATGCCCACAGCTACAGGCATCATTCAGATAGCAGCTTTTATAGCCAGCGATTCCCTACACCATAGGAACAATCATAGTGGCTCTTCCACTGCTTGATCGTCCTTATGGGAGGTGAGAGGGGACGTCCCCCCCTCCCGCCGCCCTCAGGTGCTTCTACCGACTCACCGCTACGATCAAAGCCAGGATTTTTTTTTTTATTTCAGGCTTCCCAGCCTAAAGGTGAGATGTGGGGTCTTATTGACCCCATATCTCACTGTAAAGAGGACCTGTCATGCCATATTCCTATTACAAGGGATGTTTGCATTCCTTGTAATAGGAATAAAAGTGATCAAAACATTTATTTTTTGGACAAAAGCATCAAACTAAAATAAAGTAAAATGAACAATAAAAAAAAAAAAAGTGTTTTTTCCCCCGTGTCCCCAAGTGCTCGCATGCAGAAGCGAACACATACGTAAGTCCCACCCACATATGAAAATGGTGTTCAAACCACACATGTGAGGTATCGCTGCGATCGGTAGAGCGAGAGCAATAATTTTGGCCCTAGACCTCCTCTGTAACTCAAAACATGTAACCAGTAAAAAATGTTAAAGCGTCGCCTATGGGGATTTTTAAGTAGCGAAGTTTGGCGCCATTCCACGAGCTTGTGCAATTTTGAAGGGTGACATGTTAGGTATCTATTTACTCGGCATAACTTCATCTTTCACATTATGCAAAAACATTGGGCTAACGTTACTGTTTTTTTTTTTTTTAACCACCTCAATACAGTGCACTTACACCCCCTTCCTGCCCAGACCAATTTTCAGCTTTCAGCGCTTTCACACTTTGAATGACAATTACTCAGTCATGCAACATTGTACCCATATGAAATTTGTGTCCTTTTTTTCACACAAATAGAGCTTTCTTTTGGTGGTATTTAATCACTAGTGGGTTTTTTTATTTTTTGCGCTATAAATAAAAAAGTCCGTAAATTTTGTGAAAAAAATGCCTTTTTCTTTGTTTCTGTCATAAAATTTAGCAAATTAGTCATTTTTCTTCATAAATTTTGGCCAAAATTTATACTGCTACATATCTTCGGTAAAAATAACCCAAATAAGTGTAAATTATTTGGTCTTTGTGAAAGTTATAGAGTCTACAAACTATGGTGCCAATCACTGAAAATTGATCACATCTGATCACACCTGACGTACTGAAGGCCTGTCTCATTTTTTGAGATACTAACAAGTCAGGAAAGTACAAATACCCCCCAAATGACCTCTTTCTAGAAAGTAGACATTCCAAGGTAGGTAAGTAGCATGGTGAGTTTTTTTAAGTTGTAATTTTTTCCCACAATTCTTTGCAAAATTAAGATAATTTTTTATTTATTTATTTATTCTTTTTACAAAATTGTCATATTAACAGGTTATTTCTCTCATAGAGCATATGCATACAACAAATTACACCCCAAATTACATTCTGCTACTCTTGCCGAGTATGGCGATACCACATGTGTGAGACTTTTACACAGCCTGGCCACATACAACAGCCCAACATTAAAGTAGCATCTTCAGGCGTTCTATGAGCATAAATGACACATTTCATTTCTCAACCACCTATTACACTTTTGAAGGCTCTGGAGCACCAGGACAAGGGAATTGCCCCCAAAATGACCCCATTTTGGAAAGCAAACTCCCCAACGTATAATCTATGAGGCATAATGAGTCTTTTGAATGGTTCATTTTTTTCTAGAAGTTTTTGGAAAATGTGGAAAAAAAATGAAAACGCATTTTTTTTTACACAAAGATGTCCATTTATCAGATATTTCCAATACATAGCATGTGCATAGCAAAGAGGACACCCCAAAATACATTCTGCTACTCCTCCTGAGTAGGGATGAGCTGAACACCCCCCCGGTTCGGTTCGCACCAGAACCTGCGAACGGACCGAAAATTTGCACGAATGTTAGAACCCCATTGACATCTATGGGACTCGAACGTTCAAAATCAAAAGTGCTCATTTTAAAGTCTAATTTGCATGGTATTGTTCCAAAAAGGGTTTGGGGACCCGAGTCCTGCCCCAGGGGACATGTATCAATGTAAAAAAATTTTTAAAAACGGACGTTTTTTCGGGAGCAGTGATTTTAATGATGTTTAAAGTTTTAAAAAAAGTGAAATATTCCTTTAAATGTCGTACCTGGGGGGGTGTCTATAGTATGCCTGTAAAGTGGCGCGTGTTTCCCGTGCTTAGAACAGTCCCTGCATAAAATGTCATTTTTAAAGGAAAAAAAGTAATTTAAAACTGCTTGCGGCTTTAATGTAATGTCGGGTCCTGGCAATATGGATGAAATTCAGTAAGACAAACAGCATGGGTACCCCCCAGTCTATTACCAGGCCCTTTGGGTCTTGTATGGATATTAAGGGGAACCCCGCACCTGAATTAAAAAAAGGAAAGGCATGGGGCCACTAGGCCCTATATACTCTGAACAGCAGTATACAGGCGGTGCAAACAAGACAGGGACTGTAGGTTTGTTGTTAAGTAGAATCTGTTTGTAATTTTGAACTGGTACATTTTTAACGTGTTTAGCTCCAGCCAAAAAATCTATTTTAAGCTTTTTGGAAAACATAGGGAAGGGTTATCACCCCTGTGACATTTGTTTTGCTGTCTGTGCTCCTCTTCAGAAGATTTCACCTCACTTTTTGTCCCAATGACAAATGTTTTTTGAAAATTTGTTTTTTTTTGTGAAACAAGGATTGGTGATAAAGCATCAGTGGAAAGGAGAAACGTTTTTCACATATTAACTCTTACAGGAGAGAATTTCCTAGCGGTAGATTTCATCTCACTTCCTGTTGTCTCCTTCCATTTGCAAGTAGGAGTCGTTTGTAAATTGGATATTTGAAAGTAGGGGCCTGCCCTATATACTCAGCAGAAATTTGGGCCTTAGGTGTTGTTGTGGCCACAACACTGTAAGCCCTCACAGGGCTCTGCTGTGAAATATCAGATCAAAATTGTAATTACATGCCCCTGTTGAACAGGGGCTGAAAAATTGGGTCTTAGGCACTGGTGCAGGTGCCACAACACTGCAACCCCTCACAGATACTCTAGTTGGAACACACAAACGAGCCCTGCTGCAAAGTATTGCATCAAAAATTGTAATTACACGCCCCTGTTAACCACTTCAGCCCCGGACCATTATGCTGCCTAAGGACCAGAGGACTTTTTCCAATTTGGCACTGCGTCGCTTTAACTGCTAATTGCGCGGTCATGCAATGCTGTACCCAAACGAAATTTGCATCCTTTTCTTCCCACAAATAGAGCTTTCTTTTGATGGTATTTGATCACCTCTGCCATTTCTATTTTTTGCGCTATAAACGGAAAAATACCGAAAATTTTGAAAAAAAATGATATTTTCTACTGTTTGTTATAAAAAAATCCAATAAACTCAATTTTAGTCATACATTTAGGCTAAAAAAAATGTCAATAAGCGTATATTTATTGGTTTGCGCAAAAGTTATAGCGTCTACAAACTAGGGTACATTTTCTGGAATTTACACAGCTTTTAGTTTATGACTGCCTATGTCATTTCTTGAGGTGCTAAAATGGCAGGGCAGTACAAATGACCCCATTTTGGAAAGTAGACACCCCAAGGAAATTGCAGAGAGGCATGTTGAACCCATTGAATATTTATTTTTTTTGTTCCAAGTGATTGAATAATGACAAAAAAAAAAAAAAAAAAAATTACAAAAAGTTGTCACTAAATGATATATTGCTCACACAGGCCATGGGCCTATGTGGAATTGAACCCCAAAATACATTCAGCTGCTTTTCCTGAGTACGGGGATACCACATGTGTGGGACTTTTTGGGAGCCAGCCGCGTTCGGGGCCCCGAAAACCAATCACCGCCTTCAGGATTTCTAAGGGCGTAAATTCTTGATTTCACTCCTCACTACCTATCACAGTTTTGAAGGCCATAAAATGCCCAGATGGCACCAACCCCCCCCCCAAATTAAACCCATTTTGGAAAGTAGACACCCCCAAAAAAAATGAAAAAATTATTTTTTTTGCAAGAAAATTACTTTGAACCCCCAAACATTATATATATTTTTTAAAGCAAATACCCTACAGATTAAAATGGTGGGTGTTTCATTTTTTTTTTTTACACAGTATTTGCGCAGCGATTTTTCAAACACATTTTTTTGGGGAAAAACACACTTTTTTAAATTTGAATGCACTAAAACACACTATATTGCCCAAATGTTTGATGAAATAAAAAAGATGATCTTAGGCCGAGTACATGGATACCAAACATGACATGCTTTACAATTGTGCGCAAACGTGCAGTGGCAACAAAATAAATACATTTTTAAAAGCCTTTAAAAGCCTTTACAGGTTACTACTTTAGATTTACAGAGGAGGTCTACTGCTAAAATTACTGCCCTCGATCTGACCTTCGTGGTGATACCTCACATGCATGGTGCAATTGCTGTTTACGTTTGACGAAAGACCGCCGCTTGCGTTCGCCATAGCGCGAGAGCAGGGGGCGACAGGGGGGCTTTTTTTTTTTTCTTTATTATTTTTTTGCTTTTTTATCTTATTTATAAACTGTTCCTTTCATTTTTTTTTTTTTTTTTAATCATTTTTATTGTTATCTCAGGGAATGTAAATATCCCCTATGATAGCAATAGGTAGTGACAGGTACTCTTTTTTGAAAAAATTGGGGTCTATTAGACCCTAGATCTCTCCTCTGCCCTCAAAGCATCTGATCACACCAAGATCGGTGTGATAAAATGCTTTCCCAATTTCCCAATGGCGCTGTTTACATCCGGCGAAATCTAAGTCATGAAATGCTCGTAGCTTCCGGTTTCTTAGGCCATAGAGATGTTTGGAGCCACTCTGGTCTCTGATCAGCTCTATATTCAGCTGGCTGAATCCCCGGCTGCATTCTCAGGTTCCCTGTTGAGACAGGAGAGCCATAGAAAAACACGGAAGACGGTGGGGGGGGGGGCATTCCCTCCCACGGCTTGTAAAAGCAGTCTAGAGACTAATTAGCTGCTAGGATTGCTTTACATTAAAGCCGACCGCTGGCTGAAAAGAATGATACCAAGATGATACCTAAACCTGCAGGCATCATTCTGGTATAACCACTCAAAGTCATGAATGGCGTACCTGAAGACAAAAAAATGGTTAACAATAAAACACAGTAAACGGTAAAGTATAAAAAATTGCATACCTGAAAAGCAAACATGATAAAACATAATAACGATAAAACATTGCAGAATAGAATACAGTAAAAAAGAGCAGAACAATAGAGAGAGAGAATAGAGAGAGAACAATAAAACGACAACTGTTTTTTTTTTTTTTTTACACTTTTTTTGTAAACTAACTTTTATAACTGTAACCGGTTCCAGGTTCGGGTCTCTCAAAATGCGATGGCATCTTGGAAGACCCTGTGAAAGTGTGCCTAGTCTGTGCAATGCTGTACCCTACGCTAATACTCAACTAGTGAATGGTAGCGTTCAAAACATTCACCAATGCAAAAACCAGGACAGGAGGGACAATAATAGCGGGTGTCACGCCTATATCCGTGCTTGCTGCAGACACAAGATCTTTTTTGGGGGGGTTCGTTGGGTAGGGGTACTCGGGAGGACATAAAGAAAATGCTTCTCATGCAGCCGACTGCATTTGGTTGAGGATGTGAATGGGGGAAGTATGCGTTTTTCCCCTCCGCCCGGCCCAGCCCAGCCCACTCAAGTGCAGTATCGATCGATCACTGTCACTTACAAAACACTAAACGCATAACTGCAGCGTTCGCAGAGTCAGGCCTGATCCCTACGATCGCTAACAGTTTTTTTGGTAGCATTTTGGTGATCGTAGGGATCAGGCCTGACTCTGCGAACGCTGCAGTTATGCGTTTAGTGTTTTGTAAGTGACAGTGATCGATCGATACTGCACTTGAGTGGGCTGGGCAGGGCCGGGCGGAGGGGAAAAACGCAGGTGCTAGCAGGTATCTGGGCTGATCCCGCTAACACTGCGTTTTTGGGAACCCTAAACTGCTGGGGACGCTAGTATAGATCTGATCGGATCAGATATTGATCCGTTCAGGTACTATACCACTAAGGGAGGCGTATGCTGCGTGCGTGGGTGTTAGCGGTACTGGCGCTAACCTGACGCTGCCTGGGGCGACGCATATCACCGCCGGGCGATCAGGGGGTTAAACCTTTATTCAGTAATAAACGGCGGGTGCCCTGACACTATAAAAAATAAACGAACTAACCAGCGTCACCCGTAATGTTTATACGGTGATCACTGGTGAAAGGGTTAACTGGGGGCAATCAAGGGGTTAAAACATTTATTAGGTAGTATATGGGGGTCCCTGTCGCTATAAAACGCTGACGGCGAACCTAAATATTTACCTCCCTAACTAGCGTCACCAGTGACACTAATACAGCGATCAGAAAAATGATTGCTTAGCGACACTGGCGACAGGGGGTGATCAAGAGGTTAAAACTTTATTAGGGGGGTTAGGGGGGTACCCTAGACCTAAAGGGGGCTAATACTAACTGCCCTAACACAGTAACTGTCACAAACTGACACCATGCAGAAATAAAAAAAAAAAATGCTTGGTGTCAGTGTGACAGGGGGGGGGGGGAATCAGGGGGTAAAGGGGGGTGTAATGTGTGCCTGGCATGTTCTACTGTGTGTGTGTGTTTGGTGCACTCACATTTCAGTCTTCTCTCCTCAGCGCCGGAACGGAAACTGCCGAGCCGAGGAGAGATGACATCACATCCCCTGCCTCTGTGTACTACACAGAGGCAGGGGAAGAATCTCATTGGCTGGGAGCGATCGCGGGGGGGGAGCCACGATCGGATGGCCTCCCCCTCATCTCTGATCGCTGCCAGACCAAAGGCGACTGCCGCTGGCACTGGGGGGGGGGGTCTTATCGGACCCCCCATCCGCGGGAAGGCAAGGACGTATATGTATGTCCTTTTGCCTGCCCGTGCCGCTCTGTGGACGTATATCGTCGTGCGGCGGTCGTCAAGTGGTTAAACAGGGGCTGAAAAATTAGGCCTTAGGCACTAGTGCTGGTGCCACAACACTGCAACCCCTCACAGATACTCTAGTTGGAACGCAGGAACGAGCCCTGCTGCAAAGTATTGCATCAAAAATTGTAATTACACGCCCCTGTTAAACAGGGGCTGAAAAATTGAGCCTTAGGCACTGGTGGTGGCGCCCAGAACCAAAAATGTTCTTACAAGCTATCAGCGTGATCATTGAGGAGGAAGAGGATAATTACTCAGGATAGTCACTCAGCATCAGCATAGGCAGTCTTTGAAGGGATCTGAGATTTCAAAAAAAAATATTCGGTTACATCAGCATCAGGTGCTTGGTAGCTGGTGGTGATCCAAGACTGATTCATTTTTATGAAGGTCAGTCGATCGACCGAGTCAGTGGACAGACGCACCCTGTGATCGGTTACAAAGCCTCCAGCAGCACTGAATGTGCGTTCCGAAAGAACGCTGGATGCAGGACAGGCCAGTAGCTCAATTGCATACTGTGCAAGCTATGGCCAGTGATCCATCCTCAAGACCCAGTAACCCAGAGGATTTTCGGTGGAAAAGGTGTCCAAGTCAGATCTTGCTCCTAGGTATTCCTGCACCATGTAAAACAGATGCTGGCGATGGTTGCTGGAACCGATCAAAACTTGGGGCTGCGGACCAAAAAATTGTCTGAACGCATTGGTCAGACGGCCACCTTCTCCACCGCTCCTTCTTTGACTGACCGAAGCCTCAGCAACATATTGTCCAGAAACAGGAGTTTGTAACCTTACAGTCTCTGGGAGCACGTTGCACAGACCTTTCTGCAAGGCCTCCTGAAGATGTTTCATTCTCTGCTCCCTCTGCGATGGCAAGATAAGGTCCGTAACCTTACCCTTGTAGCGTGGATCAAGGAGGGTTGCCAGCCAGTATTGGTCCTTCTCCTTGATACCACGAATACGAGGATCCTTCCGCAGGCTTTGCAGGATCAGGGAGGCCATGCAGCGTAGGTTTGCTGAGGCATTCGGTCCGGAGTCCTCTGGGTCACTAAGGACGACATGGTCCGCAGCCACTTCCTCCCAGCCACATACAAGTCCATGTGTTTCTTGGGACTGATCCCTTAAAGACTGCTGCTGATGCTGAGTGCCAGGCTCCACCTCTATACTGACACAATCCTCCTCCTCCTCGTCCTCTTCCTGTGTGATCAGCGGGCACGCAGGAACACTGTCTGGATAAAGGGGGTCTTGAGAGCTAAGGAAGTCCTCCTCTTCCTGCCTCTGTTCTGCCTCAAGTGCTCTGTCCATTATTCCACGCAGCGTGTGCTCCAACAGGTGGACAAGGGGGACAGTGTCACTGATGCATGCACTGTTACTGCTCACCATCCTCATGGCCTCCTCATATGGTGACAGGACAGTGCATGCATCCCTGATCATGGCCCACTGGCATAGGGAAAAAAAACAAGCTCCCCTGACCCTGTCCTGGTGCCATAGTCGCACAGGTACTCATTGATGGCCCTCTGCTGCGTGTGCAGCCACTGCAGCATGGCCAACGTTAAGTTCCACCTGGTGGGCATGTCACAGATTAGGCGGTTCTTGGGCAGGTTAAACTCCTTTTGGAGGTCTGCCAGCCGAGCACTGGCATTATATGACCGGCGGAAATGCACACAGACTTTCCTGGCCTGCCTCAGGACATCCTGTAAGCCCGGGTACCTGCCCAAGAACTGCTGCACCACCAAGTTAAGGACGTGAACAGGGCACGTGGGTCATTTGTCCCTCTCGGAGGGCAGAGAGGAGGTTGGTGCCATTGTCGCAAACCACCATTCCTGCCTTAAGTTGGCGTGGCGTCAACCACCTCTGAACCTGCCCCTGCAGAGCTGACAGAACCTCTGCCCCAGTGTGGCTCCTGTCTCCCAAGCACACCAACTCAAGCACAGCATGGCATCTTTTGGCCTGCATACTTGCGTAGCCCCTTGAACGGCTATGAAGCACAAGCTGGTTCCGAGGACAAAGCACAGGAAGAGGCCATGGAGGAAGAAGAAGAGGAGGGGGTGGAGGAGAGAGGTGTGTCACAATCATTAGTAGTGGCATTTTGGAGGCGTGGTGGCGGAACAACCTCCAACACTACTGCACCTTGTCTTGCATCCTTCCCAGCTGCCAGCAGAGTCACCCAATGCGCGGTGAAACTTAGGTAATATCCCTGTCTATGCCTGCTGGACCATGAGTCAGCGGTAATATGCACCTTACCACTGACCGCCCTGTCCAGCGAGGCCAAAACATTGCCTTCCACATGCCGGTAGAGAGCCGGAATCGCCTTCCGTGAGAAAAAGTGGCGTTTAGGTACCTACCACTGAGGAACCGCACATTCCACAAACTCACGGGGGGCAGAGTCTACCAACTGAAAAGGCAGCAGTTGAAGTGCTAGCAATTTTGCCAAGCTAGCATTCAACCGCTGGGCATGTGGATGGCTGGGAGCGAACTTCTTTCGGCGGTGCAGCAGCTGGGGCAGGGAAATTTGCCTGGTACAATCTAACGTCGGTGTACCGAAAGTACTTGGCTGTGACACACCTAATTCTACACCTTCATTCCTCTCAGTGCAGTCTCAGAGAGGACTGAAGGTATAGTGGGGTTGGAGATCTCAGCTGATGAGGAGCAAGGAGAGGTCCTCTTTGTTCTTCGGTGTGGGTCTTTTAGATACGCTTGCCAACGAACTGCATGGCAGGTCAACATATGTCTGGTCAAGCATGTGGTGCCCAAGCGGGAGATGTTTTGGCCACACGAGATACGCTTGAGACATATGTTGCAAATAGCAGCGGTGCGATCTGATGCACTCATCTCAAAAAAGGCCTACACCAAAGAACTTTTGGAATAACGCACAGAGACAGCAGCGCCCTGCACATGCAGAGTTTTGGGGTGTGAATCAGTCAGTGTGCTGCCCTTAGGCTGGCCCCTGGAGGGCATCCTGCCTCGTTGGTGATGTGCCTCCTCCTCCTCCTCTCTCCTATCAGGCACCCACGTTGAGTCAGTGACCTCATCATCCTCTCCCTCCTCATCACTGGAGCAAACCTGGCAGTATGCTGCAGCAGGGGGAGTATGACTGCCAGATTGCTGTCCTTCTTGGGCACCCCCTCTGTCCGTGCTCACGTTACTGCCTTCATCTATCTCAGTATCATCATCAGAGCCTTCTAAACGCTGGGCATCCTCCTGGAGCATGTACCCAACACTGTGGTCAAACAGTTCGAGGGACTCCTCAGGAGAACATGGTGGGGCTAGGGAAGGAGTCACTGATGCCATTGAGCCGAGGGAAAAGGCTGCGTTGGCAGCTGCTTTGCAAGACAAAGTACCCTGAGCATGGGTGAGAGAGGATGAGGAGGATGAGGACGGCTTGGTCATCCACTCGACCAAGTCTTCCGCATGTTGCGGCTCAACACGGCCAGCTGCTGAAAAAAAGGCCAAGCTGCTGATGAGGATGCACCGTCTCCACGACCAGCACTGTTGCCTCTAGACACAGAGCCTGCTTGCCCTCTTTTATTGGCTTGTGACTGTCTGCCTCTCCTTGTTGGCCTTCCAGACATACTAATGGCCTGTAGCTGCACTAAGCTGGGATATATATATATATATATATATATATATATATATATATATATATATACTGATACTGCAGCTAGCAAAATCAACTGCTTGCCTGTAGTATGAGAACACCACCAACCTTCTACAGGTAGCTTTAGCTGAACACTGTGCAGAGCTCGCAAAAAAACTAACTTGTAGCTTATTTAGCTGCCTGCGGTAGTGATAGGATCAGGAAAGCACCACCAACCTTCGACAGGTAGCTTTAGGTGAACACTGTGCAGAGCTTGCAAAAAACTAACTTGTAGCTTATTTAGCTGCCTGTGGTAGTGATAGGATCAGGAAAACACCACCAACCTTCGACAGGTAGCTTTAGGTGAACACTGTGCAGAGCTTGCAAAAAACTAACTAGTAACTTATTTAACTGCCTGCGGTAGTGATAGGATCAGGAAAACACCACCAACCTTCGACAGGTAGCTTTAGGTGAACACTGTGCAGAGCTCGCAAAAAACTAACTTGTAGCTTATTTAGCTGCCTGCTGTAGTGATAGGATCAGGAAAACACCACCAACCTTCTACAGGTAGCTTTAGCTGAACACTGTGCAGAGCTTGCACTACACTAACTTGTAGTTTTAGCTGAACACTGTGAGGAGGACACACTACACTAACTTGTAGCTTTAGCTGAACGCTGTTCAGAGGACGCACTACACTAACTTGTAGCTTTAGCTGAACACTGTGCAGAGGTCGCACTATACTAACTTGTAGTTTTAGCTGAACAATGTTCAGAGGATGCACTACACTAACTTGTAGCTTTAGCTGAACACTGTGCAGAGGTCGCACTACACTAACTTGTAGTTTTAGCTGAACACTGTGAGGAGGATGCACTACCCTAACTTGTAGCTTTAGCTGAACACTGTGAGGAAGACACACTACACTAACTTGTAGCTTTAGATGAACACTGTGCAGAGGTCGCACTACACTAACTTGTAGTTTTAGCTAAACACTGTGAGGAGGACGCACTACACTAACTTGTAGCTTTAGCTGAACACTGTGCAGAGGTCGTGCTACACTAAGTTGTAGTTTTAGCTGAACACTGTGAGGAGGACGCACTACACTAACTTGTAGCTTTAGCTGAACACTGTGCAGAGGTCGCGCTACACTAAGTTGTAGTTTTAGCTGAACACTGTGAGGAGGACGCACTACACTAACTTGTAGCTTTAGCTGAACACGGTGCAGAGGTCACACTACACTAACTTGTAGTTTTAGCTGAACACTGTGAGGGGGACGCACTACACTAACTTGTAGCTTTAGCTGAACACTGTGCAGAGGTCGCACTACACTAACTTGTAGTTTTAGCTGAACACTGTGAGGAGGACGCACTACCCTAACTTGTAGTTTTAGCTGAACACTGTGAGGAGGACGCACTACACTAACTTGTAGCTTTAGCAGAACACTGTGCAGAGGTCGCACTACACTAACTTGTAGTTTTAGCTGAACAAGGTAAGGAGGACACACTACAGCAACTTGTAGCTTTAGCTGAACACTGTGAGGAGGACGCACTACCCTAACTTGTAGCTTTAGCTGAACACTGTGCAGAGGTCACACTAAACTAACTTGTAGCTTTAACTGAACACTGTGAGGAGGACGCACTACACTAACTCTAAATAGTCTAGCTGTCTGACTGTGGTACTAATAGGATCAAAAGAACACCAGCAATTTTCTTCAGGTAGCTGTAAATACTGTAACAAGACAAGCCTGCCCGTCAGTAGGAAGATAACAGGAACGGATCTAGCTAAACTGAATACAGTGTATATATATATATATATATATATATATATATATATAAAAACAATACCTGGGATGCATATATATACATAATACACTGTAAGTGCAGCTAACTCACAGACTGTCCTGCCTAATCTAGCTAACTCAAATGAAATGACACTGTCTCTGTCTATCTAAGCACGCTGGAACACACTACACAGGGCCGCCGTGCAGGCGGCCTTATATAGTGTGGGGCGTGTTCTAAACCCCCTGAACCATAATTGGCCAAAGCCACCCTGGCTTTGGCCAATTACAGCTCTCTCTACTGATGGCGCTGTGATTGGCCAAGCATGCGGGTCATAGTGCATGCTTGGCCAATCATCAGCCAGCAATGCACTGCGATGCCGCAGTGAATTATGGGCCGTGACGCGCCACACAAATTTGGTGCAAACGGCCCATAACGTTCGCAATTCGGCGAACGATCGAACAGCCGATGTTCGAGTCGAACATGGGTTCGACTCAAACGCAAAGCTCATCCCTACTCCTGAGTATGGCAATACTGCATGTGCGAGACTTTTACACAGCCTGGCCATATATAAAGGCCCAACATTGAAGTGGCATCTTCAGGCGTTCTACGAGCATAAATGACACATCTCATTTCTCAACCACCTATTACACTTTTGAAGGCCCTGGAGCACCAGGACAATGGGATTTCCCCCAAAATGACCCCATTTTGGAAAGCAAACACCCCAACGTATAATCTATGAGGCATAATGAGTCTTTTGAATGGTTCGTTTTTTTCCAGAAGTTATTGGAAAATGTGGAAAAAAAAATGAAAACGCATTTTTTTTACACAAAGTTGACAATTTATCAGATATTTCCAACACATAGCATGTACATAGCAAAGATGACACCCCAAAATACATTCTGCTACTCCTCCTGAGTATGGTGATACCACATGTGTGAGCCTTTCACACAGCCTGGCCACATACAGAGGCCCAACATCCAAGTAGCACCATCAGGCATTCTAGGAGCATAAATGACATATATGATTTCCTGACAACTTATCATTTTTGTAGGCCCTTCATATTCCTAACACATAGCATGTACATACCAAGAATTACAATTCAAAATAAATTATATTGTGGAAAGGGTAAAAAAAAAAGCATTACCTGTGCTTTTAGTAGTATCCGCAGAGGAGAGCACTGGTCCAGGCAGCAGGCAGGGATGTGCTTAGCAACAGCAATAGTAATTATCCAGGCAGCAGGCAGGAATATTGTCGATAGTCAGCACAAGGATATTGTCAGCACAGCACTGTCCATAGAAATTGTCCAGGCAGAGACAGCCAGCACAGCCATAATATTGGTCCTGGTACACTGTTACATGCAGACACTCATTGTACCGCTCTCCAGCCCTTCATAAACATACTGCCTCTTGCTATAGCTAATTATTTGCATAGTCCATGTAGCGGTTGGTCCGTTCATGTGGCAGGCAGAGGCATGATGGCAGTAAGTCAGCATCAGGCTGAGGGCCGCAATCAGGTAAGACCTGTGCACAGGGGCACAGGGGTAGAGGCTTTGACCCACCCAAATCTCTATGAAGCCTCCGGACTCCAGACCCTAATCCGGAAATTCCGAAACCCGGAGAAAACAAAAAAAAATTGTTTTCTCGATCCGGAAAAACAATTCTGGAGCCTCTCACATATGTGAGACCCCTGTGTACTACAGTAGCAGGGCAACAGTTCAGTCCAAGTGGTAGGCAAAAGCATAGTCCATAAAACAGGCCAGGGTCAGTTCACGTGCCAGCAGTCCAAGTGGTGGCCAGTAGTGTAGTTGATAAAACAGGCCAGGGTCAGTTCACGTGGCAGCAGTCCAAACGGTAGGCAGAGGCATAGTCAAAAAACAGACCAGGGTTAGTTCACATGGAAGCAGTCCAAACGGTAGGCAGAGGCATAGTCAAAAAACAGGCCAGGGTCAGTTAACGTGGAAGGCAGTGGCATGGTTATTTGGGGAAGCATGGAAAATGGTCAGCACAGATGATGAAAATGGCAAAATGGTTAAAAATATGGACTAATATTTTAGGGATGTATGATAAAATTGGAAGCATTCACCAATGCAAAGGCCAGGTTGGGAGGGACACTAGGGAGAATGGTAGCTGGTATCTTTTCGAAATCCTCTTTTGGTGCACACGCAACATTTTTTTTGCCGTCTTCGGCCTGCTTCAGATGGTGGAATGTTGAAGGGGAAGGGGCGCTCATGAAGTCGGCAAACAGCCTCAGAGCGATGGTCTTCAGGGGGGGGTCTTTGGTGATAGATGAGGGATGTAACAACTTCTTCAATGAATTGTAGGAAGGGGGGGCTTTCTGTGGATTTGGTGTAGACTACATAGGAATTATAAACGCCAAATGTATGAGATAAATTGCTACCTTCTTGTACCAGAATTGGGAACTCCTTATCGACAAATAGGGCTGAATCATTTGATCATTGAAATCCACCCCCCCATGTAGAGATTGTAATCTTGGACACATACTGGCTTTTCAATGGCACCTCTTCTTCTTTGAACCTCAATTGTAGTGTCGTCATGGATGGTGGACATCATGTGCACGTCCCTTTTATCCTTCCACCTCAAGGCCAGCACTTCATTGCATCTCAATGCTGCTCTTTCCCCCCTTCGCAGCTTTTTGTTTGCTAGAGATTGTGGGAAGCCCTCGCCATTTTTTCTGGAGGTCCGCAGGCCAGGGTTTTTGCAATGTATAGGTGTTTGGAAAGGGGCAGGCCAGTGTAGAAATTGTCGAGGTATATGTGATATTCTTTGTTCAGAAGTGGGTATGCCAAGTCCCATACAATCTTTCCAGTTGTGCCCATGTAGGCCGGGCACTCAGGGGGCTGGAGCTGGGAATCTTTTCCTTCATATATGCGGAACGCATACAAATATCCCGTGGCTCTCTCACAGAGCTTGTATAATTTCACTCTGTATCTGGCCCTTTTGCTAGGAATATATTGCTTTATTCCTAGCCAGCCTGAAAAGGGTACCAGGGACTCATCGGCACATATATTCTTATCGGGGACATAGAGTTCTGCAAATTGTTGGGAAAAGAAATTTATCAGTGGGCGAAGTTTATATAATTTGTCGTAATTTGGATGATTGCAGGGAGGGCACTGGGTGTTGTCGCTAAAGTGAAGAAAGCCCATTATCATTTCGTATCGGGACCTGGCCATTACGGCAGAATAAATGGGCATGTTGTGGATAGGGTTGGTGGACCAATAGGCATATTCTTTTTTCTTTTTTTTTTGTAAGCCCCATGTTTAGGGTGAGGCCCATAAACAATTTGAACTCCTCCAAATTCAGATCTCTCCACTCAAATGGACTGGCATAGGATGATTGGGGGTTGTTGGCAATATACTGCTGGGCATATAAATTTGTCTGGTCCACAATAAATTGCAGCATAGTGTCGGGCAAAAACAGATAAAAAAAATCAATCGCTGTGAAATTTTGGGTGTTGGCCTGCACACCTGGCTGTGCTGTGAATGGGGGAATAATTGGTGATCCCGAGTCGGATGGCAGCCATGTTGGGTTGGCAAGACCATCTGGCATATATGTAGAGGCCCTGACTCTTGGGGGACATGACACTCCAGTAGTTGGGGGAATTGAATTTCCTGTGCTGGTACTCAGGCGTGATGTGGCAGCACTGGTACTGGGTCTGGGCATTTGTTCCGTGGGCCTATCGCTGGCGGTAGCGCTGGTACTGGGCATTTGTTCCGTGGGCCTATCGCTGGTGGCAGCGCTGGTACTGGGCCTGGGAATTTGTTCTTGGGGCCTATTGCTGGCGGCAGCGCTGGTACTGGGCCTTGGAGTATAATCCTGGTTTCCAGAGTGCCGTGCCCTTTTAGGAGGGACCCATTCTTCCTCCGAATCATTTGCCGATTCACTATTGGGTTCAAATGCCGAATTTGATTCGGAATCAGAATTGGAATCTGATGAGAACTCCCGGTTGCTCTCATCAGTCATGGAGAGGATCTGGAACGCCTCCTCACTGGTGTATAATCTTTTGGACATGATGCTGATGGCTGTGTGACAGGTGGCAGGTGACGGTCACTGATGGGCTGTGAGATGGGTGGCAGGTGACTTTCACTGATAGGTGATGACGGTGTGACAGGCGATGGTCACTGACGGGTGATGGTCACAGACGGGTGACAGGCCACGGTCACTGATGGGTGATGGGTGCACTGCTGATGGTCACTGATGGGTGACGGGTAATGGCTGACGTCACTGATGGGTGACGGGTAATCGCTGATGTCACTGATGGGTGACGGGTAATCGCTGACGTCACTGATGGGTGATGGCTGATGGTCACTGATGGATGAAGGGTGATGGCTGACAGGTGACGGCTGAGGTCACTGATGGGTGACGGGTAATGGCTGATGGTCACTGACGGGTAATGGCTGATGTCACTGATGAGTGATGGGTGATGGGTGACAGGTGATGGCTGACGATCACTGATGGGTGACGGGTGAAGGCTGACGGGTGATGGCTGACAGGTGCACCGCTGACGGTCACTGATGGCAGTTTTATGTGACAGGTGCTCTTTATGGGGTGACTGTGGTGACAGATGACAATTGGGGGGGGCGATGGGACAAGTGTTGTGCTTGTGCAGTACAATACAGACACAGATTGGTAACTCACTGCTCATAGCTCTTCTCTCCTCACACTGGAAACGGTGTGTGAGGAGAGAAGAGCTGGTAACAGGTAGTTACCGCTCTGTGTTTACATTTAGTGATCGGCTGTGAATGGATCACAGCCAATCACGTGGTAAACAGCCGCCGGCCAATGGCTGTTTACCATCGTCGGTGATGAGCCGTGTTCCCGGGAACACGCCGCCACCGACATGCATGCGCTGTGCACTTCCGATCGCGCGCATGCGCTCTGCACAATGGGGCGGTACCAGCTGTCATCGGCCGTGACTTCATCACGGCCAATCACGTGGTAAACAGCCGTGCCCAATGGCTGTTTACCCCCCTCGGTGGCGAGCGG
This sequence comes from Aquarana catesbeiana, assembly GCF_042186555.1. Taxonomy (NCBI): domain Eukaryota; kingdom Metazoa; phylum Chordata; class Amphibia; order Anura; family Ranidae; genus Aquarana; species Aquarana catesbeiana. The sequence continues at coordinate 371,076,621 of NC_133326.1, read as the reverse complement.
TGTCTCCATGACACGCCGCCACCGAGGGTTCAGGGATGCGCGCGCACGATCGCGCGCATTCTCTGTTTAAAGGGCAGGGCGTCATATGACACCCTCCCAGAATAAGAGCCGCGCCGCCTCGCCGTCATATGACAGAGGGAGGGCGGCAAGCAGTTAAAGCACAAAACTGTTTTTTTTCCCAAAAAAAACGCTTTCGAAAAATTGCTGCGCAAATACCGTGCGAGATAAAAAGTTGAAACGACTGCCATTGTATTCTCTAGGGTCTTTGCTAAAAAAACATATATATATATAATGTTTTGGGGTTCTATGTAATTTTTTAGCAAATAAATGATGATTTTTACATGTAGGAGAGAAATGTCAGAATTGGCCTGGGCACTCCAGAACGCCTGAAGGTGCTCCGTGCATGTAGGGCCTCTGTATGTGGCCACGCTGTGTAAAAGTCTCACACATGTGGTATCGCCGTACTCGGGAGTAATAGCATAATGTGTTTTGGGGTGTAATTTGTGGTATGCATATGCCGTGTGTGAGAAAAACCTGCTAATATGACAATTTTGTGAAAAAAAAAAAGAAAAAAAAAATCTTGATTTTGCAAAGAATTGTGGGAAAAAATGACAACTTCAAAAAACTCATCATGCATCTTTCTAAATACCTTGGAATGTCTTCTTTCCAAAAAGGGGTCATTTGGTGGGGATTTGTACTTTTCTGACATGTTAGGGTCTCAAGAAATTAGATAGGCCGTCAGTAGTTCAGGTGTGATCAATTTTCAGATATTGGCACCATAGCTTTTGGACTCTATAACTTTCACAAAGACCAAATAATATCCACCGATTTGGGTTATTTTTACCAAAGATATGTAGCGGTATAAATTTTGGCCAAAATATATGAAGAAAAATTACTAATTTGCAAAATTTTATAACAGAAACAAAGAAAAATGCATTTTTTTTACAGAATTTTCGGTCTTTTTTCTTTTATAGCGCAAAAAATAAAGAACCCAGCGGTGATTAAATACCACCAAAAGAAAGCTCTTTTTGTGTGAAAAAAAGGACAAAAATTTCATATAGGTACAGTGTTGCATGACTGAGTAATTGTCATTCAAAATGTGAGAGCACCGAAAGCTGAAAATTGGTCCGGTTATTAAGGGGGGTCAAGTGGTTAATATAACTTGATGGACTTGTGTCTTTTTTCGACCTCACCTACTATATAACTATGTAACCTCTGATGAGTTGTTCCATTAGTTCAGTAAGAAGCATTTGCTCAGCTGTCTTAGCAGTGTAGATCATTTGCTCTTGCCTGCTACATACTGAAATGAACCTTGTATGCCGAATGCAGACACACCATAGCTAAAACCTTATAGGCCAGCTGAGGTTTTCTGTTTTTTAAAAAGGAATAAATAAGCTACAGTTTGTATTAGGGTTGTAGAGTAATTGCATTCAAGTGCATTGCAAATGTTGTCATGATATGGTTATTATTATTTGTATTATTGTTACTACAACTGAAACTGAAAGCACTGTTCCTTAGTAGTGTACCTACTTTGCTGATAGCTCTCTTGCTGCCTGTCCTTGATTTAGGCTTACTTTATGTTAAAATTAATGACACCCATTGTCCAAGTTGACAATGCCAGGTACTGCACAGGGAGCTAGACAGTGGGTCCCATCAAAATGTTGTTAATTTGTAGTTAAACAATTTATTCAAGAGAAAAGGCAGCTTATGAGCCTGCTTACTTAGTAGTATACAGTAAAGTAAATTGACCCAATGCATTTGACTTTGATCACAATGGGTTCTACCCTGCCTTGACATCTGCCTGCATCTGTCAGATGTGTAGGGACTATGAGTTGCAGACATTTCTGTCAACTCACCAAACAAGTGTTTGCTTGGACACACTGAAGCAGTCATAAACTGCATACACTTGCATACATGTGAAAATGTGTGTGTGATGAACCACGCTTACTAAATTAAGTACCTTATTATAAAGTTCAAAACAGTACATATAAAGCTGAAAAACCACTGGATTCACTCCAATAGAAAATGTGCAAACAATCAATCAAGCAACATAATATTGCATAATAATATTGTGATCAAACATATAATATCATTGACTATGTGAAAATCATAAAATGTCCAAATGGTCGAGCCAATGTAATTCAAGTCCAAAAAGGCTCATCCAGTGTGTTCAGATATGGAAGTGCTTAATCCAATAATTGAATGACTATAGGAATCCTTCACCAACACCAAGCAAACAGCTTGGTGTGGTTGAGCGTGATACGTCACTTCCGCCCATAGTGGAACGCAGGTGGAGCACACCACGGCGTCCCTGCGTCCACTTGTCTGTCTTTATTTTGCTTTATGCCGTTTGGCCTTTTTTGGAGCCCTTTTATTGAATAAACCATGTTTTTACATACTTCACCATGGGAGATTGTTCCTTTTTATGTTTAACCTGGATGCGTGTGGCCATTCCTTCTTGATCGGAGACATCACCAGACCTGCTGTGACGGATCTCTAGATGCAGTTTGATAATTTATGATTTTCACATAATCAATCAAGCAACATAATATTGCATAATAATATTGTGATCAAACATATAATATCATCGATTATGTGAAAATCATAAAATGTCCAAATGGTCGAGCCAATGTAATTCAAGTCCAAAAAGGCTCACCAGTGTGTTTATATATGGAAGTGCTTAATCCAATAATTGAGTGACTATAGGAATCCTTCACCAACACAAAGCAAACAGTCTACTCACCAAATAGAGATGATCCCTATTACAGAGATCATAACAGCCTTGGATTATCAAACTGCATCTAGAGATCCGTCACAGCAGGTCTGGTGATGTCTCCGATCAAGAAGGAATGGCCACACGCATCCAGGTTAAACATAAAAAGGAACAATGTAAAAACATGGTTTATTCAATAAAAGGGCTCCAAAAAAGGCCAAACGGCATAAAGCAAAATAAAGACAGACAAGTGGACGCAGGGACGCCGTGGTGTGCTCCACCTGCGTTCCACTATGGGCGGAAGTGACGTATCACGCTCAACCACACCAAGCTGTTTGCTTGGTGTTGGTGAAGGATTCCTATAGTCATTCAATTATTGGATTAAGCACTTCCATATCTGAACACACTGGATGAGCCTTTTTGGACTTGAATTACATTGGCTCGACCATTTGGACATTTTATGATTTTCACATAGTCAATGATATTATATGTTTGATCACAATATTATTATACAATATTATGCACAATTTTGATCGATTGTTTGCACATTTTCCTTTGGAGTGAATCCGGTGGTTTTTCAGCTTTATTTGTACTGTTTTGCACTTTATAATAAGGTACTTATTTTAGCAAGCGCGGTTCATCAGACACACATTTTCACTTTATTGGTTTTTATAACTTTTGGAACGGGCGGCTGAATTTATAATTTATATAAAAAATTTTTTTCCAAACTGCGCGGGTAGGGAACAATTATAACTGTTCCCCCATTACACACTTGCATACATGTGCCAACCAAAAGTGCATCCAATTCAGACATATAAAACTGGTTAAAGCTGTTGACAGCTGTCAAACAATTATGCACATCCTGGCTGTCATACTGTAGGATTAACGCCAAACCTAATAATGTCAAGATGTAGATTCTGTCTTTCATGTTTCCAGTGTAGTGTGCGATAATGAAAAAGAATTCAATTGCTATGGACAAGAACGCCTAGACTTTTCTTACATTATTCCCCATGATACCTATATTAAAGGATAAGTGCACCCTAACACTAAAATCTTTACATCTACAGACATTGACAATCCAACACTAACCTATCTTAAGAAGAAAATAAGAAATCAGTATACATACCTTTTTTTGAAGCTGATCAGACCTGATCCCACTCTGAGCTGTCAGCTGCAGCTTCACTGTGGAGGCGGGTGCAGAGGACACAGCCGACAATAAAAGCCCCATAGTAAGTCTATGGGTGATGGCACTTCCCATTCATTTCACAGCCGTTGTTGGCTGTATCCTCTACAGAGCTTTCGCCACTGGAGACTGGACCTGATCGGCTTCAGAAAAGGTATGTATACTGATTTCTTCATTATAGGGCTAGATTAGGATTCCCACATGTCCCGCAATTGCCATCTCGGTCCCTGGTCCCGGACACCTTCATTCCGGGACAATACAGTGTCCCGGAATGAAACTAAGGTCACAGCCACCACCTACTAATTAGTAATTACATTTCCCTATGCTTCCGGAATGGATAGATAGGGCCGGCCCGCCTGGCGTCTAGCAACCAGTGACATCACAGACTCTCAACCTCTCAGACAGTGAGGCCGGGAGCAAGGCCGTGCTTAGTGCTGCACTGCTGTCTCCACCCACCTTGGCACCTCCTCGCTCCGGCACCAAGCAGCAGGGACTGGTGTGATCCTCACTCTCCAGGCAGTATTTCCTCTCCACCCACCTCCTTCCTCGGCGCCCAAGGCCAGCAACCCGGTGGCATGCAGAGGGAGTGAAAGCAGCAGGGACTGGTCATCTGGTGTCTAGTCTGTGTGCTGCTGCTGCATCAGATAGACGGTTGCCCAAATTGCCATGAGGCAGCCAATTGCAGGAGGGGCATTCCCCTTCTTGGAGCTCCAGTATGTCAGACTGTGTGCAGGAAAGGCAGCATGAGGCCAGCATAAGTCTCCTTGAGTGGGGATTGGAGAGGTAGCCAAAAGGAGGTGCAGGCACCAGGCCGGACATAAAAAGCCAGACCTCTATGATCAAGTATCAGCTTCTGGATTAGTACATATTTATTGTAAATACTTGACAATGAATGGACAGAGCGATGAAGAAAACAGTAGCAGTAATAGCGTGGAATGGGTGGCAAGTGACAGGCTGCATCTGGTGGCATGCTACGGGTGGCAAGTGACAGGCTGCATTTGGTGGCAGGCTACAGGTGGCAAGTGACAAGCTGCATCTGGTGGCAGGCTACTGGTAGCAAGTGACAAGCTGCATCTAGTGGCAGGCTACTGGTAGCAAGTGACAGGCTGCATCTGGTGGCAGGCTATGGTGGCAAGTGATACACTGCATCTAGTGGCAGGTTACATGGGGGCAAGTGACAAGCTGCATCTGGTGGCAGGTGACATGGAAAGTGACAATCTGCATCTGGTGGCAGGTGACATGGCAAGTGACACTGCATCTGGTGGCAGGCTACAGGTGGCAAGGAACACATTGCATTTGGTGGCAGACAACGGTGGCAAGTGACACTCTCAGGGCTCCCACTGATTCTGCATTATAGTGAGTTGAACTATTTCATTATATATATTACAATGTAGTAATAGAAACATTGTAACATAATCATTCTGACATCCAAGCATGGTGTCAGGATGGGTAAAGTGCTAATACCATCCACTCACGTGGTCCTTGGCACAATTTTCCTTCATGAAACTAGTCCCCAGGTTTCAGGAAAGGGTTCAAATGCTCCATGTATCCCTGACCTGCTTTCCTTTGTTCCTGATCCTGGACTCTGATCCAGACCCCGCAGCCTGATCCCTTCCTACCTGCTCACTCCGTCTCCTGTTTCCCTCTCCCTGTAGTGATCCCAGCTCCCTCTGCTTGATCTCCTGGGTATGACCCTGGCTGTTACGACTACGATTCGTTCATCCTGTTTCCTGTATATACTTGGTTTGGGCAGTTATTCATTGTGTGTCACTATTTGGTTATCTGTTTGCTTTACACAGTTTTGGTTTATTGGAGGTGTGTTTACATTTGTGTCATTCACTTATTTTTAAATAAATTATATTATTTTACATTTTACTTGAGCCTGATATTCTCTGTGGCAGTCCACACATTTCTGGTCACACCTGTTCCTGACATAACAGCAAGGCCAGTCCTGACCAGTCCCGCACAGGGAAGCCATCTTGTTTTTTTGTGGCAAGATGCATCCTGAGGAAGTTATATACTTTTCTTTGTTAGTGACAGAGGAAAAAGAATACTGCTGCCAGATTTTGAAGGAGTGGGCCAGTGACCAGCTGTTTGAATGCATTTGTCTTGCTCAACCCTAGTTGATCAGGGCAGGAAGTTGTTTGGTGATGCTCAGCCATTGAATCAAGTTTGTGCGGAATTGGCTTTGTCCACTATTCCTAAAGGCAGTGATGACTTTTCTCCCCCTTTCAGTATGGCTCAGGTAGAATCACTGGTATGGTTATTGGAAGATGACTCTGTTTATTTCTTTGAGCACTATTCAGCAGGTTCCCAACAGGTGGAGTGTCTTAACACAGTGCAGTCTCTTGGCAGACAAGCAAAGTGTAAACTGAATTTTGTTCAACCATTACTACAAGCATGGTCAGATATATTGCACTGCTGCTAGACACCCGCCTTCTCTGCCTGTGGCAATTCCTCAGAAATCCTCCTTAGCAACTGATTCCTCTTTTTCACCATCCCTCAGCTCTTCTCTTCTATCTGTAGCTCCCCCTACTCACAGCCCTGCGTTCACATGCAGAACCTCAGTGGCTTAACCCAAAAGCAAACAAAAGTTTTTTCAAACTCACACAATCCTGCTTCCATGCCAGCCAATCTGGTCCAGTCTACCTCTACACCAGCCGATCTGCTCCAGTCTACCTCCACGCCAGTCGATCTGCTCTAGTCTACATCCATGCCAGCCAATCTCCTCCAGTCAACCTCCACGCCAGCCAATCTGCTCCAGTCTACCTCCACGCCAGCCAATCTGCTCCAGTCTACCTCTACGCCAGCCGATATGCTCCAGTCTACCACCACGCCTGCTACCCAGCCTGCTGATCAGGTGCCCACTGCCCAGCCTGTTGATCCAGTGCCCACTACCCAGCCTGCTGATCCGGCGCCCACTGCTCAGCCTGCTGATCCGGTACCTGCTGCCCAGTCTACTGATCTGGTGCCTTCTGCTGCCCAGTCTGCTCATCCTGTACCTGATTATACGGTTCCCAATGTCCAGCCCCCCTCTGATGATCCTCTGACTAATGACCAGCCTGATCTTAATGATCCTCTATTTACTGCCCAGATGGGTTCCAATGACGTTGTGCATACTGCCCAGCTAGCTTTAATTGACTCTATGCCTGCTGCTCAGCTAGATTGTCCTGCTAAGGGTAGGATTCCATCTGCTGTTGGGTTTGGCACCTCTGAGTCTTCGTGGACCTTGTATGGGTTACCTGTTTGGCCTGAGATTCTTTTTTCAGTCACCTCGGTTGGGTCCCTCTCACAGTAAGTAGCGCCAAAGCTTGGTGGTCAGGACATACCCTTCACAACTGGTAGCTACGTTTGACTTCACGACCTTGATAGTGGTGAGCTCCATTTGTGGGGAGTGGCAGAGTTCCATTTGTGCCTTGCCACGACCCGTATGCGGTTGCCACAACTCCATGTGCATTAGGGAACCTGGGTCAAGTAACCAGTGCCTTGGGGAAACCTAGATGGCTGTCAATGTGTGGAACAAGTCCTGGAAACCAGGCAAGCTTCACAGTTGTAACTAGACATTCCGGTGTTGTCCCATGACCCCAGGGCTAAGTTTTTGGATGATCCATGATACCCCACCGTTGGGAGGCCTACTGTCTCGAGGGATCAAATGTCATATACATCTGAGAATCTGGCCAACAGGATACCTAGCCAGTTGCCTAACCCCAGTGGTGGGCTATCTAGCCAGTCACCAGACACAGGCAGTGGGACACCTTGCTTATGGTTGTATCCCTGTGTAGCCAAGGGTTTGCTACTATAGTAATTACAGTTGTTGTTATTTCAAATGAGTTTGGTTCCCTCTAGTATCTGCTGAATGTTGTTAGGATTTTCTTCTAATTACTGAGAAGGTTATGCAGCAAAGCATTGTGGGAGATGTAATTTGAAGGAGGGAGTGACTCTGTTAGCTGGATCAGCAATATAGACAATGCAAAGTGCGCAGCACTGCATGCTAGGAACAGTAATAAAATGATAGGTGCAGCTATCTTTCAGCCTCTCTGGACACCAGTCAACACCTGGCAGCAGGACATCTGTGTGTGACCAGGAGTGAGAGACTGTGGCCTATACAGCGTGGAGCCATATCACCCACCTCTGAGGGATCTTGGAGCACAGCCTTGCCAGCTTAGCAAGTGGATCGATCTGCGCTTCAAAGCAACTGGAAGCCCCTGCACTTCAGCTCCTCCGGAGTTGCAGCACAGTGTGGCGGCGCCATTTTCACCAGATAGAGACATCAGGAGGGGATTCCAGATGAAGCCTCACAGCCTTTGAGTCTATCGTGGTGAGAGGGCACCTGCCGATTCCAGTAGGGTGCACAGTATTCTGAGTGAGTTCTTTTACAAACTGCTGGTGAGACATGTAGTTCCACGGAGGTGAATCTACTTCTTCACAGGCATCATACAGCTGAACTTTGGGGTTTTGTTGATCCCTGTGCTGTAAGATCAGTACTGTATTACACTCACATATAAGGAGGAATCTACAAGTGCTATATTTCTTCAGTTAAGCAGTTATCAAGATACTATTTATTCTACAGTTATTTCCTCTGCTTTGCTTTGTGGATTACAAATACTGCAGTTTAAACTACAGGTTAGCTGAAGATATCTGGAGTCAAAGAACTTTTACCATCTTCCTTTTCTACCAAGCACTGCTGTTCTACTTGTAATTTGAACTTTGAATTACAGCCTAGGGGGAGCCATTGAGTACATGTTAGACATTACATTGTGTTATTGTGAATGTAAGGGATATTATATTGCAATTTGGTGTGTGTACTGAGGTCTCGGTGGGAAGGTGTTTAATATACAGTCAGGTCCATAAATATTGGGACATCGACACAATTCTAATCTTTTTGGCTCTATACACCACCACAAGGGATTTGAAATGAACAAGATGTGCTTTAACTGCAGACTTTCAGCTTTAATTTGAGGGTATTTACATCCAAATCAGGTGAACGGTGTAGGAATTACAACAGTTTGTATAGGTTCCTCCCACTTTTTAAGGGACCAAAAGTAATAGGACAGATCAATCATCCATCAAACTTTCACTATTTAATACTTGGTTGCAAATCCTTTGAAGTCAATTACAGCCTGAAGTCTGGAATGCATAGACATCACCAGATGCTGGGTTTCATCCCTGGTGATGCTCTGCCAGGCCTCTACTGCAACTGTCTTCAGTTCCTGCTTGTTCTTGGAGCATTTTCCCTTCAGTTTTGTCTTCAGCAAGTGAAATGCATGCCCAATCAGATTCAGGTCAGGTGATTGACTTGGCCATTGCATAACATTCCACTTCTTTCTCTTAAAAAACTCTTTAGTTGCTTTCGCAATATGCTTCAGGTCATTGTTCATCTGCACTGTGAAGCGCCGTCCAATGAGTTCTGAAGCATTTTGCTGAATATGAGCAGATAATATTGCCTGAAACACTTTAGAATGAATCCTGCTGCTTTTGTCAGCAGTCACATTACCAATAAATACAAGAGAACCAGTTCCATTGGCAGCCATACATGCCCACGTCATGACACTACCACCACCATGCTTCACTGATGAGGTGGCATGCTTTGGATCATGAGCAGTTCCTTTCCTTCTCCATACTCTTCTCTTCCCATCACTCTGGTACAAGTTGATCTTGGTCTCATCTGTCCATAGGATGTTGTTCCAGAACTGTGAAGGCTTTTTTAGATGTTGTTTGGCAAACTCTAATCTGGCCTTCCTGTTTTTGAGGCTCACGAATGGTTTACATCTTGTGGTGAACCCTCTGTATTCACTCTGGTGAAGTCTTCTCTTGATTGTTGACTTTGACACAAATACACCTACCTCCTGGAGAGTGGAGAGTGTTCTTGATCTGGCCTCTGGCTCAAGTGATCAATATTGAGGTGAAAACCAAAAGAACCCCATCCGAGGAACAACATATTAAAAGCCTGTGGGGGTTCGTGCTTGCACTGGGTGCAGGGGAAGGTCAGAAATGAGAAAAGAGAGAGAAGGTAGGAGAGGAGGAGGTATATGGAAGGCTGGTGATAAGGGGAGCTCGAACCTGGCCTTGGAAAGGTATGTGTCCTGTGGCTTCTATACCTGGTTCAAAGAGGGACCCTGATATGTGTGGCCCAGGGCTCCCAGGTGAGTTTGAATTTGTCCACCGTGTCGAGGATGGTGTTGGAGATCTTTTCCTGGGACATTATCCATGAGATTTTTTGTTTAGTTTATCGATAGGAAACTGTCGGAAATTTCCAGGCCCGGGCAATATTCATTTTGGCGCGTAGGAGAATGAAGCGAATCAGAGTTTGAGTTGGTTTGAGGGTTTTAGGGGTTAGACAGTTGAGCAACGCAATTGTCGGGTTTTGTTAATCGCAGTTCCGGTGGTTTTGCGAATAAGGTTAAAAATTTTGTTCCAGTAAACTCTGATTCTGGGGCACTCCCATATAATATGTAGGAGAGTGCCCATGTGGCCGTATCCTCTAAAGTATAGGGGAGAAGATTGTGGGTAATATTTGGCGAGGCGGGTAGGTACTAGATACCAGCGGGATATGACCTTCAGGCTGGTCTCAATCAGGGAAATATTCAAGATGCCCTTGTATGAACGGGCAAAGTTAGAGTGCCAAGAGTCTAGATCCCAGTCAAGTTCAAGGTCATGATCCCAGCTCAACATGTAGATTGCTTTCCTCAGAGGCTCGGCAAATGCTGAATATATTAGGGAGATGCCCTCTCTTGTATCCATGGCTGAGGAGCACCATTGCTCATAGGGAATTACTGAAAGTGGGTTTTCGCTACTCTTCCAAATCTGTTTAAGGAAATGTGTTAGTTGATAGAACTCAAATTTTTCGGAGGGGGGCATTTCAAGTTTTGAAGTACAGTAGCTTAATGTGAGGGGACCATTTGAGTTAAAAAAATTTCAGATTCTGTATAGGCCTTTGTTCAGCCACCACTTGAAGGCTTTGATATCTAACCCTGCGGGTAACCGGGGGTTATGGAAAATGTGGGCAAGTGGGTGCCAGGTAGAAGTTAGGGATTTCAATTTGTGTAGAGAATCGCATAGTGCCATTGAGTGGGATAATGTAGGGGCTAATATTGGGGGATGCCTTTTGGGTGGACTCCAGAGCAAGAAGTCCAATGTGTAGTTAGGGGTTGCTTCTCGTTCCATGTTCACCCAGTCGGGTTTAGGCCCTTTAAAGTAAATAATTGAAAACTGGCTAAATTGGGCAGCTTGATAGTACCACCACAGGTTGGGTAGGCCTAGACCTCCTTTCGTTCTGGTCCTAAAAAGGACATTCTTAGAGAGGCGGTGACCTTTTTTGTCCCAAATGAAGCGGATGATTGCAGATTGTAATTAGTTCATGTGTAGTTTGGTGACTGGTATAGGGAGGGAATGGAAAAGATACAGTATTCTGGGTAAAAGAGTCATCCTGACCACATTTATTCTGCCTAGCCAGGGCATTTTGTATAAGGACCATTGGAGAAGGTCTTCTGTCAGCTTTTTGAACATGGGGGGGCAGGGATGGATTGGCCATCGGGACTACCGGGAGTTTCCCGGTGGGCCGATGGCTCAGTGGGCCGGTTTCAGCGGCCTCCTAATTGCCTCGGAGGTCCGGGGCGATCTACCCGTCAATCGCCGACAGCTGGCGCCTGACTGGTAAATTGAGATTTAGCCAGCATGCAGAGTAGCGCAGGAAGTGTCTGTCTGTAGTAAGTTCTCTCTCATGTCACGCAGCGCTGTTCGCTCCCCGGCGGCCCCTCCTCTTTCGTTTATCCCAGATGATGTCACAAGCCAATGGGGATAGACGAGAAGAGAGGAGGGGCCGCCGGGGAGCGAGCAGCGCTGCGTGAGAGAGAACTTACTAAAGACAGATGCTTCCTGCATGCTGGCCAGGCTAGTAAACAATCCCATAATGTGCCCCATAATGTGCCATGTACCCCCTGATGTGCCCCATAATTTGCACCGAGCCCTGATGTGCCCCATGCCCAGATGTGCCATGTGCCCTGATGTGCTATGTGCCCCGATGTGCCATGTGCCCTGATGCACCCCGTGCCCTGTTCCCTGATGTGCTATGTGCCCTGATGTGCCCCATGCCCTGATGTGCTATGTGCCCTGATGTGCCCCATGCCCTGATGTGTCCCGATGTGCCCTGATGTGCTATGTGCCCCGATGTGCCTTGTGCCCTGATGTGCTGTGCCCCAATGTCCTATGCCCTGATGTGTCCTATGCCCTAATGTGCTATGTGCCCTGATGTGCCCCGTGCCCTGATGTGCTATGTGCCCTAATGTACTATGTGCCCTAATGTGCTATGTGCCCCGTGCCCTGATGTGCCCCGATGTGCTATGCGCCCTGATGTGCTATGTGCCCTGATGTGCCATATGCCCTGATGTGCCCCGTGCCCTGATGTGCCTTGTTCCCTGATGTGCTATGTGCCCTGATGTGCCCCGTGCCCTGATGTGCCCCAATGTGCTATGTGCCCCGTGCCCTGATGTGCTATGTGCCCTGATGTGTCCCATGCCTTGATGTGCTATGTGCCCTGATGTGCTCCATGCACTGATGTGCTATGTGCCCCGATGTGCTATGTGCCCCGATGTGCTATGTGCCCCGATGTGCTATGTGCCCTGATGTGCTATGTGCCCCATGCTCCGATGTGCCCTGATATGCTATGTGCCCTGATGTGCCCCATGCCCTGATGTGTCCCAATTGGCCCCGATGTGCCCCGTGCCCTGATGTGCCCCGTGCCCCGATGTCCTATGCCCTGATGTGTCCCGTGCCCTGATGTGCCTTGTGCCCCGATGTCCTGTGACCTGATGTGCCCCGTGCCCTGATGTGCTGTGTCCCGATGTCCTTTGCCCTCATGTCCTGTGCCCTGATGTACTCTGACCTGATGTACTGTGACCTATGCCCTGATGTGCTATGTCCTGATATGCTATACCCTAATGTGCTGTACCTGACGTGCCCTGATGTGCTGTACCCTGATGTGCTGTGCACTGTACTCTAATGTATTGTACCCTGATGTCCTGTACCCTGATGTGCTGTGCCCTGTACCCTGATGTGGCCTGGTGTGCTGTACCCTGATGTGCCTTGTTCCCTGATGTGCTGGGCTCTGTACCCTGATGTGCATGTCCTGATGTACTATACCCTGATGTGCTGTGCCCTGACGTGCCCTGATGTGTTGTACCCTGTACTCTAATGTGTTGTACCCTGATGTCCTGTACCCTGATGTGCTGGGCTCTGTACCCTGATGTGCTGTGCCCTGATGTACTGTGCCCTGTACCCTGATGTGGCCTGGTGTGCTGTACCCTGATGTGTTGTGCCCTGATGTGCCTTGTTCCCTGGTGTGCTGGGCTCTGTACCCTGATGTGCTGTACCCTGATGTGCTGGGCGCTGTACCCTGATGTGCTGGGCTCTGTACCCTGATGTACACTGTACCCTGATGTGTTGTGCTCTGGGCCAGTCTGGATGAAGTCCAGGGCCACATTTTTGTCCCAGTCCAGCCCTGTGGGGGGGGGGGGGGGTAATTATATTTGTATAGTTGATCAATTCTAGACGTGAGGTTAATGCCTAAATAGGGAATAGATGTAGGGTTCCAGGAAAAGGGGAAGTGGTCTTTCAGTCTATCTACCAAGTCTTGGGGAGTTGAAACATTGAGGGCAACCGATTTAGTCATGTGCACTTTTAGTCCCGAGACGCGCCCAAAATCATTAAGCAGTTGTATAATGTTGGGGATTGAGATATGGGGGGACGTCATAAAGAGGAGGACATTGTTCATGAACAGTGCGCATTTGGGAGTCGATTGGCCACTGTGAACCCCATGAATATCTGGGTGGAGTCTAGTCGCGATAGCCAGGGTTTCTATGACAACTGCGAAAAGAAGGGGGGAGAGGGGGCATCCCTGCCTCGTGCCTTTCTTGATGGGGAACTGTTCTGAGATGCCCCTGAAGTCTAACCTGTGCCTTGGGTTGGTAATAGAGGGCTTCCAGTATCTTAATGAAGTCAGGACCAAAGCCCCATTTCTGAAGCATTGCAAAGAGGTAGGGCCAGGCGACCGTATCGAATGCCTTTTGGAGGTCTATGGAGAGGAGGTAATCCTCCTGGGGGGGTCCTCCGTCCCATCCCGACTTCATAAGAGAAATTGTGTTCACTGCTCTCCGTCCCAATCCCACTTGGTCCTTGTGGATATATAAGCCAATAAACAATGCAAATCTATTCGATAAAATCTTCGTCATTATATTTAAGTCATTATTGAATAGGGAGATTGGTCCATAATTGCTCACTTCAATAGGATCTTGACCGCTATATAAGCTAAGTTGGCTGCAGGATCAAGGGGGAGTCCTTGCTTAATGAGTTGAAGAAGCGGTCCAGATAGGGAGAGAGCACATCTGTAAAGGTTTTGTAGTAATGGGTTGAAAAGCTGTCGGGGCCTGGGGCAGAGTCTTTTTTAAGGTATTTAATGACCGCTCGGATCTCAGATTCCTGAAACGGTGAATCTAAGATAGAGCAGTGAGAGTATGAGAGTTTCAGAAGGGGGATGTTCCCTAAGAAGGAGTCAAGGTGATTGTGGGTGTTAGGGTTGCCATCAGAGTATAAGTTAGAATAGAAGGACTGAAAGGCGTCAAGGATATTTTTGGGGTTCTGGGTCAGGGAACCAGTCATGGATTTGATTTTGGGGAGGGCAAATATCTTATGTTTGGGGGTGAGTTTAGCCGCTAACTGTGGGCCAAACTTATCCGCCCACATGTAATGCCTGCCGCTGATCCAGCGGAGATGTTTGTCAGCACTGGAGGTGAGGGCCAAGTTGAGAGCCACCCTGGTAGATTCTAGTTTGGCAAGGGTAGTGGGGGTGGGTTTCTGTTTGTGGGATGCACTAAGGGCTTTGAATTCTTTCTCTAGGTTCATGACTTCCACTTTTGTTCACGCTTTAGTTTGGAGGAAAGTTGAATAATCTTCCCTCTCATTACCGCTTTGTGGACACCCCAAAGAGAGCTTGGGGAAACGTCTCAAGTGTCATTCATCGAAAAGTTATGGCGAATATCCTTTTCCAACATAATGCAATGCTCTGGATTGGAGAGGATTATTTCATTTAGGAGCCAGTGGCGGGGTTCTGGGGGAGTTATAGAGTCTGTGATTTTCAGGGTTACCAGGGAGTGGTCGGAGCATGGAACATCTTGTATGGAGGCTTGGAAGGCTGCATTTATTTCAGAAGTGGGTAGAAAAATATGACCAATTCTAGCGTAGGTTTTATGTGGTGCTGAGTAATATGTATAATCTTTCGCGGAGGGGTTTAGTTCCCTCCAAGTATCAATAAGGCCTAGTGAGTGAAGGAGTCAGGCGATGCGGAGGCTCTGCTTAGGTGGTCTTTTTAGGTGGGGAATCCTTTGGGCTGATTTGTACAGCAGGTGATCAAAGGTGATGTTAGAATCACCGCCCATGATCACTCTGCCCTCAAAATGGGGAGAGAGGGATGTGAGCATTGAGGAAAAGAAAGTAGCTTGGCCCCGGTAATGCCCTTCTTTATCTTTAATCGTCTAAGAATGTGCGAATGAGGTCTGTTTAGAGAGGAGGAAGATTATATCAATGCCCCTAGAGTTGTAGCTTTGGAAGGCTTTGCGTCTCTTAGTGGGGCAATTTAGACCCTGGGTATTATGTGAGGCTATCTTAAGAGCCACCTGTAGGAGGGAGGAATCAGCCATGGATACGAGGAAGTGGAAGCGAGTACATGTGAGGTGGGCCTACCTTGATCCTTGATGAATGGGGATTGTGTCTGGAAAGTCCAAGCAAGTTCCTCAACAGGGTTTTCAGGTTGAAAGTAGCCTTCCATGCAGGTTCCTGGGGGGAGTAAGAGGGGAGAGACAGTAAAAGGGGAAAATACATAGGGAAGAGAGGGGAAAGAGAAAGTAAGTAAGTGAAGATGAAGAAGGTGATAAGTCCTAGTCAAGATTGACTAGGGTAGTGGAGGTGCAGGACTGGCCAGCCAAGTCCTGGTCCGAGGCCCACAAAGAAACTGGGCTTGGAGAAGTAACAACCTCTGGAGAGGTTGCTGTCCTGATGTCACCAAAGGAGAGAACCCATCTAGGTCACAGCAGAGGGAGTGGCATACATGACCGCTCCGGCCGCCGGGTCCCCAGGAGAACAGATGAGAATGTGGTGTGGGACCTCGAGGCATGGGAGCTAAAAAGCAAAAAAAAAGACAATAAAAAGGGATAACTTTGACAGACAAGTAAACATTTAAGCAAACAATTAGAACAGTAAACAACTCTCTCGGACGATGCTGTAAGAGTGGGTGGGGGGGAAAGAGTTAGTGGGGGGGAAGGGGATGGGGTAGGGAGTAGCACCAAGTCAAAAACACCATAAAAGGTAAACTAGAGTGAGTTCAATCGGGTAATTTCAATCGTGGAGTGGTGGGGTTAGCCCACCTGGAGAAAAAAAAATTTAAATAGGAACTTTCCTCTAAATTTTCAAGGGATGATACAACAAAGGTTTTGGGGAAAAAAATTTCTGCTTCAACAAGTGGAGCGGAAAAAACAGTGGGTGTAATTCACTCCACTACACAGTTGGGCGTAAAAACACCCAGAAAGAGAGGCCACAATCCTAGGAGGATAGGTGGGGAGTCATCTCGGAGGGCGAGAGTCTCGATGTCTCTTTGTTTGCTGTTTGTTCCACGGCAGTGTAATGGGGCTGCCTGGTGGGGGCCTCTTAGAGGAACTTGGTCTTTGGGTGGACTCCTGAAGAGGTAATTCTTGAGCGATGAATCCAAGTCGCAGGAGCAGACGTTCACCTTCTTGGAAGCTAGAGAAGCTGAATGATTTGTCCTTATATTGGAACTGAAGGCGGAAAGGGAAGGACCATCGATACTTTATGGATTTCTGTGTTAAAATTTCCAGAAGAGGTTTTAGGGTTCTACACTTCTGGATTGTGGTCGAGGAGATGTCCACGAAGATTTGTATTTTGTTTCCCTGTATGGTGAGGTCATTAAGATTGTGGGACCTTCTCATGATTTCCTCTTTAACTCCATAGTAGTGGGATTTAACCACTACATCTCTGGGGAGACCATCTTGGCGGGGGGGTTGCAGAGCTCTGTGGGCCCTGTCTAGCTCAAGTTTATGACTCGGGATATCTGGAATGACTTCTTTTATGAAGAGTTTTACTGTGTCTGGGATATTAGTGACCGATTCGGGGATACCTCTGATGCGGAAGTTATATCTCCTGCTTCTGTTCTCCAAATCGCCAAGTTTAGCAAGTGCGATTTTGAGTTTGTCTTGCAGCGTCTGAATGCAAGTTGTGTTTTGGTTGGTGAGTGCGGCTGTGTTTTCTACGGCCTGTTCAATGACATCTATGTGGGCCCCAAGGCTCTGCAGGTCTGCTTTAATAGATGTGGTGATCTGTGATGCATTCTGAGCCAGGTCTGCTGCAAGCATGTCTGAGAAGCACTTCAGCAGTTGGACCATGTCAGTCTGGTGGGCTGATTGCTGGGGGTATGCCTGCTGGGAGCCCGAGTGGCTGAGGGAGGATTGCAGCATGGGGGTGTGCAGTATGCCTGCCATTGTCCTGCTGAGGAGCGATTCAGTGGAGGCTGGAGAGGCAATGTGTGGGGACAGGTTACTCGCAGGGGTTGCCAGCAGAGGATTGGCATGCTGGATGTGTGTTGGAGGGTCCGCTATGGACTCCTGGTCTCCTGTGCCTCCGCATGGTAAAGCCGCGGCCGCCATCTTGGGAGCTGTGGGGGCGGGTAGGCCAAAATTGAGCTGCCGGCTGCCCTACTTCTTCTGTGTGTTTCCCGACATACAGGCCAGTGCTTGGAACCTTCCGCAGGCTAGGGAGGTCTGTCTCGGGGGGTCCCGCTGTGTTTAACTGCCAATGGGGACCTGGGGGGGCGGAGCAGGATGGAGTTCCCGGTCAGCACGTCTTCCTGGAAGTCCCGCGCATGCGCACTGCAGGAAGTATATTTAAACCCTGTCCATGCTTTTCATTCCTTCCTTAGTGTTCTGTCTCCATGTGCTCCTGACCTGCGATCCCGTGTTCCTGATCCTGACCCTATACCTGCTCGCTCCATCTTCTGTTTCCCTCTCCCTGTTATGTCATGCTCCCAGCTCCCTCTGCTTTATATTCTAAAACAAAGGATTCGCCCTGGACAAAGGATATATTCCATGTATAACCCTGGCTCTGTTACAACTACAATTCATTTATCCTGTTTCCTGTATTTACGGTACTTGGTTTGGGCAGTTGTTCATTGTGTGTCACTATTGTTTGGTTATCTGGTTTTGCTTTACGCAGTTTTGGTAAATTGAAGGTGCATTTACATTTGTGTTATTCAGTTATTTTTAAGGCCTGGTTCACACCAGTCCGGTGCGAATTCCAGCTCCGTTTTCTCTGCGAAGGGAAAAAGCAGCTGTTCATCGGTGCCTCTCCATTCTATCTGCGGATCAGCTGAGCAGGGAGAGGGGGGAGAGGGGGGAGGTGTAGTGAGGAGAAGGAGAGAATGCCTCTTCACAACGGAATGCATCTGCGAATCAGATGCGTTCCCATAGAAGATAATATGCTTATAATTCGCACTGCAATGCCCAAAAAACGCACACATTTTTGGGGCAATGCGCAGTGCGAATGCAATGCACATATGTGAACCAGCCTCATTCAAATTAAGGTATTTTAAAATGTCCTGCGAATTGGATGCGGTGTAAGATGTATCTAATTTGCATAGGTGTGAACGGGGCCTAATGATATTATTTTACACTTTACTTGAGTCTGATATTCTCTGTGGCAATCCACACATTTCTGGTCACATCTGTTCCTGACACCAGGGCCAAAAAGGTTGGGGATCGCTGCCTTAGATTATTGCTTAAAATACAGAAGACACCACTACACATTGGATATTGCATCCTAGTGTTGCATAAACATTCATATACAATGATAATTAGAAAAAAATATATAAATGCATCAAATATATTTAAAAAGAAAACAATCAGGGTCCATTCACACTAAGGTGTTTTATTGTAGTGCATTATTGTAAATGCATTAAAATGCATTGCGTTAAGGCAACCATTTATTATGAATGAACTGCCAATGCTCCACAATGGATGACAAAATGTACATGACTCTTTTTCCAAACACAGTGAACCACAATGCAAGGTACATGCTTTGTGGTGTGCTGAAGTGCATTGGGTTCTACTATACAGTGCATTGGGGTGCCATTCACAGTGAATGGCACAGCAATGCACCTAGGGTTGCTAACTTTTCTTCAAGCCAAACCCAAACACTTAAGTGGTGTGCAGCAATTTTCTTTTTAAGGGGGGAACACTATGGACTCTGGTGTAATAGGGAACTGTAAAACAGTTTCAGCTCATCAGAGTTCCCAAAGCTTCCAGCCCTTGCAACTGAGTCCCCTTACCCTAGTGTATTTACATGCTCGGAGGAAGGAGAGAGAAGGGAGGGAGGGGGGAGACTTCAGTCACAGACAGTGGATGGTGAGCTCAATTACGCTATGATGGAGACTCGGGCATTGGCCCCTTTTGTCTACGATGTACCTGCTGGGCTTCAATTTACCCACCTACATGTGTTTCTTTCAGGATGGTAGGGTAGTCCAGCTGCTAGCCTATTAAGTGGCACAGGAAATCATCTTCCTCTGGCTTCAGATGATTGCTCCTTTCCTGCAAGGACTGACAGCAGAAGGAGAGGAGCAAAGAAGGACACTGGTTGGCTGCGGTTTCAACCTGGGACTAGAGCCCCCCAGCAATGGGGAGGGAGGATTAATTTTGATTGCTGCCACAGCCTGGCTTTTGGCCATTGGAACATATAGCAGGGTAGGACCAGGGGCTGCTGGGAGATGTAGTTCCCCAGGTGGTGAAGTCTTAGACTGTGTTCCCAGAGCTGGACAGAGAAGTTGATAAACGCGGGGAGAGGAGAGCGGGAGTCACGCGGTTGGTGTGGTTGCCAGGAACCTGTGCAGAGCAGAGTGCTGTGCCCGCAGACAGAGCTTCCAAAAACTCTCATAAAGAGACTCCTGCTGAGGACAGGTTGCAAGGGAGTGGCAGAGTAATACAGAGCAGAGCCAGAAAGAACAGTGTAAAGTGCTGCAGGCAGGTTTGAGAACTCCAGGGAAGAAGGGGACCACCATTCCATTTAATGCACACTTGAAGCCCTATGTGTATAATGTGATTCTTGCCAAGCCTGCAGAGGACAAATCAGAATCTTCACCTGTGGGGAGAGGCTCACCCCCCCCTCCTTTGTTCATAACTTTGCTGTTCTTGTTGAATTCTAGATGATCCAAGCCCCAACACCTAAAGATTGTATACAGACCACTGGTCTATGGCATAGTTAGGGTCCACTGAATCCTTGAGATCCAGATAAATATCCATTTTATCACTTTGTGTGTTTTAGATCCAGAATTTGCTCTTGTTCTTGATCTTATTCTATTGTTTCTAAACTGTTCAACCCATTCACTCTTTCTGCAGGGCTTTTTAGGTTCTTTAGGCCTTAATCACACCAGTGCAATATCAGATGCAACTTGAGTCGATGCCAGTTCACATTAATACAGCACAGCATGTTTTTGGAAACGGGACTACTTTGTTGCAGTTGTAGCTCAGTTCTGGCCCCATAGACTTCAATGTAATTGTGCCAAAACACATGCATGCAATCAAAGACTCATCCCTGCTGTCAGCTGGGGTTTTCTGGCTGAAAGCAGAATGTAAACGAAGGAGCCTGTCAGTGAAAATTTAAAATAAATGGTGTGGGAGGCCCTCCACAAACCATACCAGGCCCTTCATGTCTGGTGTGGATTTTAAGGGGGACCCTGTGCAAAAAAACAAAACAAAAAAAAATGGTGTGCAGGTCCCCCCCTAAAATCAATACTAGACCCTTATGCGTGCATGCAGGCCAGAGGAGAGGAGAAAACTTGCAGTCCTCTCCTTCCTGAATCAGGGGGGACTCCCCTTGCAAAGCACCTTGTCCCCATGTTGATGAGAGTGGTTGTGCAGAATTGGGACAAGGGATATGCAGGTGCCCGGGGTGCAGCGCGGATGCTGACACCCCCACTGGATGATCTCCCTGTGAGAGAAAGAGTCGAAGCCACCTACAGTGTTTTGGGGGGTACTAGAGAAGAAGGGTGAACATGAGATGTGGATGGGGGGGTGCAGAGGTAGGCAGCTGTGGAAGAAGGCTGAAAGAACTCTGCACTCTGTGTGTAGCTCACCGCTTAATTCTGCATTATGTATGTGGTGGCCCCTAACTTCTGCACTAGGTATGTAGCACATCCCCAAACTCTGCACTCTGTACTGCACTATGCACTCCTGGTATTTAATGCCCCTTTAAGACCCTCCCACTGTTAGTGAACTTTGACCACACCCATTATTTGATGCAGTTTTGGAAGGTGTGTGCGTAGGTGGGGGAAGGGAGGTTATGGGGGGGTTGTAATTTGAGTTCCTGCACCTATTTTATGAGAAAAAAAGCCCTGGTTAAGATGCCTCACAGCTAGCAACAGCATTATCAGCCTGCTGTGCGTGCTGCTTTAGTTGGCTATTGGGCTGCCTATCATGTATATTAGATAGGCAGCCAACTGTGGGAGTTTGTACAGTAGGCTGGAAAAGCTGCTGCTAATAGAGAGGCAAAAGCTTTGCATTAACAGCCTGCAAAAGGAAGTTCAGTCAGTTGTAGAATCTTCAGGGATGAAAATTCATCTTAGATTCACAAAAAAAAAAAAAAAAAATGTTTTCTTGATAAAAACTGTACACAGTGAGAAAAGATGCCATACATGCACAGGTTAAGGGAAATACATCCACTTTTGTTTGAAGGGTTACATTAGCGTTAACAGTTATGTTAAAGTGTTACTAAACCTAAAAAATGTTTTACCTTAATGAATTGCTTGCATTAAGGTAAAAAACGTTTCCAGTGTCCGTGTGCCCGGCAGAATGGCTCCCCTGGGCCGAAGCTGTACGTCGGCCCTTTAAGATGTTGTAGGAGATGCGCGCACACTCCCACAATGTGTGCCGGAGCCGATGCGAGTGCCCGGCGGGCTCGATGACTGCCGGGCACCTGCGATCACTCGTGACAGAGCGAGAACCCAGGATCTGTGTGTGTAAACACACAAATCCCAGTTAACTCAGGGGAGAGGAGACAGATCATGTATTCATACTAAGTATGAACAGGTCACGTGGACTCGATATCCACTGGGTGTCCGCGATCGTGTCACGGAGAGGAAGAATAGGGAGATGCTTCTGTAAACAAAGCATTCCCCGTTCTGCCTAATAACAGGACAGTGATCTACTGCTCTCTGTGATTGAGAGCAGTGATCACTGTCCTGTGTGTTCAAGCCCAGCCCCCTCAAAGTTAGAATCACTCCCTAGGACACACTTAACCTCTTCACTGCCAGTAATCAATGCATTTTTAATCGCACTGATCACTGTATAAATGACAATGGTCCCAAAAATGTCCGATGTGTCCGCCATAATTTCGTAGTCCCGATAAAAATCGCAGCTCACCGCCATTACTAATAAAAATGCCATAAAACTATCCCCTATTTTGTAGACACTATAAATTTTGTGCAAACCAATCAATATACGCTTATTGTGTTTTTTTTTTACTAAAAATATGTAGAAGAATACATATCGGCCTAAACTAAGAAAAAAAAAATTATATATTTTTGGGGGATATTTATTATAGCAAAAAGTAAAAAATACTGCGTTTTTTTCAAAATTGTCGCTCTTTTTTGTTTATAGCGCAAAAAATAAAAACCGCAGAGGCAATCAGATACCACCAAAAGAAAGCTCTATTTGTAGGAAAAAAAGGATGTCAACTTTGTTTGGGTACAGAGTCGCATGACCGCGCTATTGTCAGTTAAAGCGACGCAGTGCCGAATCGCAAAAAACGCTCCGGTCTTTGGGCAGCTGAAGTGGTTAAAGGCAAATACACTCTACACTACAAGTGTAGTCGCTGAAAATCTGAGGGGAAGCACTGGTGATTTTAACATCCAATCATGCAGAAGCAAAGATGTTTTTTTTTTTATTTTCCTTGCATGTCCCCCTTGGATCTCCAGCAACTGCACTTCCACGTGCACTTGTAGTGCAAAGTGGATTTGCCTTTAGTAAATAAACCCCAAAGTCCAAGATACCTAATAATTTGGGGTGTACACAGCAAAATGATAGACTGCAATTTACCTAATGGGGAAGCTATTTAGATTGACCTGTGTGTCCCCAAGGAAAGACATTGGTAGGGTTTTACCCTCACTTCCTGTTTGGCTATGTGACAGGAAGTGAATAAATTTGAAGGAGAAACTGGCAAAATTTGGGAGGTGTCTTCACCCTATCACGGGTGCAGACATCCTCAAAAACTGACAAGACTTCTAATCCCTCTGCCCTCTATCCCCAAGCAAAAATAAGAAAGGATTTCATTTAGTTGAACTTTGCAAAGATGCATGTCAATGGCCCATATAGACACTAGAAACATTTGTTAGTCCAGTCCTGGAAATCTGCATCTGCTTTACTATTAATTTACATCTAAATATGGATTCCTGCAGCAAAATGCACCTAGATGCGCGACCGCTGTGTGCGCATAGGTATGTGCCATGGTTGCATATCTGGTTTCTGGAAGCGGTGGCCAGCACAAAGAAATGGCATTGCGCCCCTACAGGAAGTTGCTTGTACTGCTGATAATTTCTTCCCACCACCATGCCCCACTCACTGTTCTCTGAGGAAGAGATGATCCTTATTTGCAAATTAAGAAAATTATTATTTATTTTAACATGGGGTGGTGGTTGTGTGGGTCCCTAACACACATTCAGACATATTAGGGCCAATTTAGACAGGATCCAATTTATCTACCAGCATGTTTTTAGAGTGTGGGAGGAAACCAGTGTACCTGGAGGAAACCCGCACAGGGAGAACATGCAAGCTCCAGGCAGATGGTGTTGCGGGCGGGATTCGAACCAGCGACCATTTTTGCTGCTAGGTGAAAGTGCTAACCGCTACATCACTGTTCTGCCCCAATATATATCTATAGATGTAGGTTCTTGTGTCCACCAGCAGAGAGAAGTTGGGTAGATGCCGCAGTCCCGATTCTGGAGGCATAATAATGGTCTAGCACAGGGGTCTTCAAACTACAGCCCGCCAGTTGTTCAGAAAGTACAATTCCAATCATGCCCAGTCATGTCTGTGAATGTCAGAGTTTTATAATGCCTCATGTGATGTGTAGTTCCGCAACAGCTGGAGAGCCATAGTTTGAAGATTCCTGATCACTCTAGCATGATTGGAAAAAAAGGTGTGTTCTCATGTGCTTTGTATAATGCCCAAAAAATATCAATAGGAAAATACAAGTGGGTCATGGCACATCTACATTCCAAATTCGGCACTTAAGATGGTCATGCACTATGCAATCTCTGTACAACTCGATATTTCGGCAAAATAGGTAATAGGAAGACGCACGTGAACAATTAATTCAAATTATAGGAAATCAAACAAGCTCTTGCACTAAATCTATTTTTTTTTTAAGATCTAACTGATTGCAATGTATGGTCACCTTTAAAGATCAAGATCGGAAAATATTAATTTATTGGGTTTAGAAACACTTCTCTGTTCTTTGTAATGTATTGAAGGATTTGGGTACAAATAGAACAAAAAAACACATTCCAAAGATATATTAGAAGTAATAGGAATGAGATTAGCATCAAAAGGGTTAATTAACTGAGAACACCTACTAATCGCCTAACAAGACACATCCAATGAGATGAAATTAATCAACTGGATTGGGCATGCGCTATTATCAGTAAGAAAACTGCAGTTACCCTAGCACCAGTTGCAGTTTACATATTTATTATCATCTGCGTGTGTCAGTTCGCACGTTCAATCCACTACTTTTTTGGCACACCAATAAAGGTGTGAACCGGTGCAGCGCATTTGTCTTAGTAAATTACCCCCATTGTGTTTTTTTTTCAAAATTGATGCTCTTCTTTTGTTTATAGTGCAAAAAATAAAAACCGCAGCGGTGATCAAATACCACCAAAAGAAAGCTCTATTTGTGGGAAAAAAAAGTACATCAATTTTGTTTGGGTACAGCATTGCACAACCACACAATTGTCAGTTAAAGTGACGCAGTGCCGTATCGCAAAAATCGCCTGGTCATTGAGCAGTCAAATCTTCCGGGGCTGAAGTGGTTAAGGTTTAAGAAGTGTTGGTGTTCCCTGGACTCTGCACTCTTTTTTTGGCCCCACATCCAATCACTTTCCAAAGCTTGCCGCCTCAACCTCCGCAACATCTCCAAAAGACCCCCTCTCTCGCCTTAACTACTGCAACTCCCTCCACTTACCTTTACATAGGCCAGTGATGGCGAACCTTGGCACCCCAGATGTTTTGGAACTACATTTCCCATGATGCTCATGCACTCTGCAGTGTAGTTAAGCATCATAGGAAATGTAGTTCCAAAACATCTAGGGTGCCAAGGTTCAACATCACCGACATAGGCTATCCCCTATTCAGTCCATCATGAATGCTGCTGCCAGACTCATCCACCTTGCAAACCTTTCAGCTTCTCCAATCCCTCCATTGGCTGCCACTCATCCAACAAATTAATTCAAAATGATAACAATAACTTACAAAGCCATCCACAACTTGGCCCCTAGCTACATCACTAACCTAGTCTCAAAATACTAACCTAATTTTGTCCCTCCCAAGACCTCCTGCTATCTAGTTTCCTTGTCCCCTCCTCCCATGCTCGCCTCCAGGAGTTCTCCCAAGCCTCTCCCATCTTATGGAATTCCCTACCTCAATCAGTCTGACTATCTCCTACTCTATCCACTTTTAGGCAATCCCTGAAAACTTTTCTCTTCAGAGAAGTCTATCCCACCTCCACCTAACAACTGTACTTGTATTTACTTCATCAACTCATCCCCCACAGTTATTACCTTTTGTATAACTTGGCCCTCTGATTCCTCCTGTATTGAATTGTATTGTAACCGTACTGTCTGCCCTCACGTTGTAAAGCGCTGTGCAAACTGTTGGCGCAATATAAATCCTGAATAATAATAATTATAATATGAATTTGATTCAGGTGTAGGGATGCAGGTTAACAGTTGGGTTTAAGTATTAGGATCAGGTTAAGGATGATGTTTAGATTTCGCTGTAGGCTTGAGGTTAGGAATTAAGTTCAGTATAATAGTAGCTGGCATAATTATTTCTAGCCTGTGCTCAGTTATGTTTACTGGTTCTGTCTTGGTTGCATAATGGACTTCAATTGTATCCCGCCTAAATGCACTGCACAAAATTACGTCTAACACTAAAGTATTGCATCAGGGACACTGTCTGTAAAGACTTTGTATGTTCTTCCTATCTTTGCTTGGATTTCCTGCAGATGCTCTGGTTTCACCATCCAAAAACATACTGAGAGGTTAAAGCTTGAATTCAAGAAAAAACAATGAATGTAGTTTGTATTTGTAAAACAATCATTAATTCCAATTTTAAATGCAAACTAATGTTAGTACCTGCAATTACCAGGCTGATACCAGCCTTCTATAAACTCTGTACAGACTAGAGGAGGGAGGGCCAGTACTAGGAGCCACTTACAAGGTACATGCTGAGAGGAAGAGAGTAATTAGAGCTATTAACTCATCATTGTGCTGCTCCTGCTGATTCTTCAATGTACAAGGACAGGCTGGGGAATGGGAGGTGATTTGGGCATATTATTCAAAGCTGAACTCCAGGTACAGATTTTTTACATAGTTACATTGGTCCAGCTTG
The DNA here is from genome assembly GCF_042186555.1 of Aquarana catesbeiana. Taxonomy (NCBI): domain Eukaryota; kingdom Metazoa; phylum Chordata; class Amphibia; order Anura; family Ranidae; genus Aquarana; species Aquarana catesbeiana. Next base: position 371,050,013 of record NC_133326.1, on the reverse strand, counting down.
GACCAATGTAAGTTTGCATGTACCATACCTTTGGCATTCCTGTTGAAACAGAGAATCTCTGTAGCGAGCACCGATACTCCAGTGATCTTAGCTGTCTTCCATGTCCCATGCCAAGAGGCTGCCCTGCTGCATAGTGAACATACCAGGTCACTCTCTTGGCACAGACATTATTCACAGAACACCTTACTTTTTTCTCAATAAATGCAATATGATCACTGATTGGACAAGATGGAGAAAAGGGAAGGTGATGCCAGGATTTCCACCATTAGTTACCACCAATGGTAAATGTTGCCATTTTGGAGCATAAGGGCTCTTTCACACGAGGGATCCGTATGTCCGTTTTTCATCCTTCCGTTTTCGGATGAAAAACGGACATACATGTATCCCTATGGAGCGTCGGATGTCAGCGGTGACATGTCCACTGACATCCGACCCGCTCCGATCCGAAAAGTGTAACTGAGGAAAAACCTACTTTTCCATCCATTTTCGGATCGGATCGGGTGACGACGGACACTACGGTCCGTCATCATCCGATCCCCCCTAGGGGAGAGCGGCGCTCTGACAGGTCTGTAGCTGCACAGTGTGCAGCGATGGACCTGTCATCGTTCTGCTCAGCGGGGATCGGCGGAGCGATCCCCGCTGAGCAAGCGGGTGTTCACGGGGCGGATCATCACTGATCCGCCCTGTGTGAAAGAGCCCTAAGAGTGTTACTAGCAGGATCCCCAGGTGAAAAAGGGAAAACAAAATCAAGGCGTATATCCTCCTCAGGCTCCATTCACACCTAGGCATTTGGAATTGCCACAATTCTGCCTGCGATTCCAGAATCATGGCAAAACGAAGGACGCGATTGGGATGCCATTTCTCTGTGCTATTTTGCCGTGATTGGTGAGCGATAAATCGCGCTGCAATCGCGGCAAAATTGCAACACGCTACATTTGTCAAAGAAAAAAAAAGAAGCTCCTGTTACTTTTTGAGTGATAAGATTTGCGCATTGCGATTTTTCCTAGGATTGCGGCACAATTTATTGCCCGCCAATCGCTGCAAAATCACACTAGGATTGGGGTGTCATTAATAAGTAATGGCATCACAAGCGTGTCCTACGATTTGCTGCAATTCCAAACGCCTAGGTGTGAATGGAGCCTTATGCTATGCAGTCACATAGCACTGCAGCAGTGGATAGATTACAAAACTACATGCACTACTTGTATGTGTTTAGCCCCTTGACTTGAGTTGCCCTTTAAATCCAGATCTAAAATATAGTCTATTGATATCAATAGTATTACTTGTAAGAAATACTGTTTATTGACTGAGGATTACAGCATTTTCTGGATTTCCTGGCAAGAGTTCTGACGAGAATCTTCTAATAAATCTGGCTTGTGTTGCTATGACTAATAAGTGACTGCAGCTGATGAAGGGGGTATAGCACCCATGAAACGTTATACTTGAAGTTTGTGCTGCCTAATAAAGCCTCCAGGGTATGTCCCTCTGAACTGAAAATGAGTCTAGCTGTGTGATGTTTCTAATAAATGACTGTGCGGTACTGTCTCCAAACATAAAAAAGCACTTAAAATAATCTATAATGGAAAGCCTGGGCAAAGAGAGAGGCAGCTTGTCAGACTCATTTCACTAGTAAAACTTGAGAGTTAAAAAAAAAAGGTAAAAACCACACTACACATAGCATAACATGTATAGTTACTATGGAGTCATGGCACCTGGCAATTGGCCATTAAATGTATCCGATCAACTTTAGCGGTGATTTAAGAAACAACATAATATCAGAAGATCCTACGTGTCAATGAGTGATATATGAACGTTATTTATAAATTACACAATAAAACTATTGGAAAGTATTTGACCTAATGGATAGATGTTTGCCAAGGGCTGGATTGCAAATATCTACTTTGTCCATTTTTATTGCACCTCATTGACTTTTTATGACTGCAATTAAAGCTGAACCCAAGGCAGAAATAAGACACAATTTAATGCACATCTGTATTACCATATCATTAAACACATTTTAAAACAAAAGCAGCACAATCACTTGACGGTTACCTGGTATCAGCCTATTTTAATCTCTGCATGACCAGACTTAAACCTCGTACACACGGTACGATTGTTGGCAGGGGATTGTCTGCTGACAGACTATTGTCCTAAAATCTTACTGTTAATACGCTCCTTTTGACAATTGTTCAACTTTTGGTCAACAGATAGGACGACAGTATAGTAAATTTTAGGCGGACAATGGTTTGACTTCAGATTTCGTATGGTCAGTACACAAATCTGTCACACAAAAGTCAAAAAGTACAAACACGCATGCTCGGAATCAATGCTCACCAAAGACAAAATTAGCAGAAGGGGCCCAAAGGTGCTCAAGAGCTGAAATTCCTCATAGTACGTCACCACATTCGTGTTTGTGGTGCAACAATTGTGTACCGTTAGTATGCAAGACAAGATCCTGGCACACGACCTTTTGACAAAAATCAGACGCTCGGTTGGCCAACAATCGTACCGTGTCTACCAGGCTTTAGGGTGAGAGAGAAAGGAATAGTGTAAGAAGACAATCAGTTGGGCTACAATTCTTGTGTGCTACCAAGGAGCATGCTGATAGAAGGTGAGAGTAAATGTAAGGTTATCAGTTTGTAGATCCTCCTTTCACTGTCCAGCCATAGGCTGGGGGCAGGGAAAAGACCTGAAAGTGTTACTTATTTTCATCAGAAAAAAATCAGGTCTCCTGCCCTTTACAACAGGACTATGAATTATGGCAGAGCTATGCAAATCTTGAGACTGAATAAACAGCAATACAAATCCTTTTGCAGGTGTAAAACAACTCCTTTATATGTATCTTAGCTCTGTATTGATCTGGTTGCCTGAAGTTCAGCTTTACATTTATTTGCACAGTTCTATTTGCTACCCAAAAATATTAATAATGGCATTTTACATGTAGCAGCATGTTAACCACTTCAGCCCTGGAAGATTTTACCCCCTTCCTGACCAGAGCATTTTTTACAATTTGGCCTTGCGTTGCTTTAACTGACAATTGCGCGGTCATGCAAAGCTGTACCAAACAAAGTTTGTGTCCTTTTTTCCCCAAAAATAGAGCTTTCTTTTGGTGTATTTGATCACCTCTGCGTTTTTTAATTTTTGCGCTATAAACAAAAAAGAGCGACAATTTTGTAAAAATGAAAAAAAAAAAAATATATATTTTTTTACTTTTTGCTATAATAAATATCCCAAAATTAAAAAAAAAAAAATTCTTCATCAGTTTAGGCCAATATGTATTATTCCACATATTTTTGGTAAACAAAATCGCAATATGCGTATATTGATTGGTTTGCGCAAAAATTATAGCGTCTACAAATTATGGGAAAGATTTATGGCATTTTTATGGCACTTTTTTTTTTTTTTACTAGTAATGACCGTGATCTGCGATTTTTAGCGATATTGTGACGGACAGATCGGACACTTTTGACACATTTTTGGGACCATTGACAATTATACAGCGATCAGTGCTATAAAAATGCACTGATTACTGTGTAAATGTCACTGGTAGGGAAGGGGTTTACACTAGGGGGCGATCAAGGGGTTAAATGTGTGTCCCCTCAGTGTGTTTTAACTGTATGGAGGTAGGACAGAGTAAGAGAGGACACATATCGCTATTGCTACTTACTAGGAACAAACGACATGTGCATTGGGTCCCCCGCCGTGTGTGCCCTCTGGTGGCCGAAAAGGGGAAGGACGTACCCTAGGGGGTTTTGCCCGAGAGACATTCTGCCGCAGTATATCTGTGTGAGTCGGTCAGGAACCGATTAATGACATAGTATCTTTTTCTAGAAATGACATAAGGATAAAATAATGAAATAAGGGGTATTTTGAACAAAAAGCAGGAATCCAGACCCAATAGTGTAAGACCTTGAGGCGATTCAGTTCGCATTTGCAGCACTATACAAATTATTCATTCATTCATTCATTCAAGACCTCTTTCTTATTATTAAATATTTTGAGGTTTTTATCACCAAGGATTCTGCTAATTTAGATATTGTTTACTATCATCCATTCCAGCAAAAGATCCTTCAATGTCTCCCCTATTTCTCATGACTATGAGGAATTCATATCATTAATATTAGGGGGCGTGTCCAAGCTGCAGACTGAGATGGCCACTCGGCTCTAGATCTCCTTGCCACACTGGGTCTCTAACGCGGCACACAGTGCACTAGACAGCTTTCAGCCCCAAAAGGGGACACTAACAGCGGGGAACACCCAGGCTATGTCCCATAGGCTAAAAGAAAACACCGGGACAGCACTGCCGGGCAGACTTCTTCATGAAAGAGGCCAGCAAACATTCACAAGATTACCTCCTGTTACCTCCTCCAGCCCCACAAGCTCTCTGACATGGAGGAATCTTCACAGCAATAAGGCAATCTTCCAGCTTCTGACAGAGGTAAGAGAGCAGCAAAAAGCCCTGCACACTCTCCACAGAAACTTCCCTCAACTAAGAAGCATCACTGAGCAGACATCCCTGAATCAGTGGCAGACACTCTGGCAGAGCACACAGCACCCCTGGCTGCCTTTCCTGTATCAGACGCCCCTGAATCTGAAAACACCATTAAGGCTATGCTATTATCCCTCCAAGCTGGCCTGCACTCTGAGCTACGCTCCTCAGTGTCCCACCTTACGCACAGAATAGATGGCATTGAAGACCGCACAGATCACCTAGAATCACAGCTAGGAGTGATCGTAAAAGCACATGACAAAATGGTGGATGCTCATGAGGAACAGACGGACATGATCTGTAAACTGCAGCAGATTTAGAGGATCACTCTCGCCAAAATAATTAAAAAATAAGTGGAATGCCTGAAGCTGTTAAGCCACAAGACATCATACCTTACTTGCAGCAGCTTTTCCTAAAGCTTATCCCAGATCTCACACCTAGAGATCTATTATTGGATAGAGCACACAGGATCCCCAAACCAACACATCTGCCTGAAACAGTTCCTAGAGATGTGCTAACTGGGATCCATTTCTATCATATAAAAGATCACCTGCTCAGAGCAGCCAGATCCACCCGCCCACTCTCCCCTCCATATGCGGGGATAACCCTATACCAAGACCTTTCTGCAGCAACCTCAAAAATGAGAAAAGAATACACCCCATCACTGCAATTTCAAGGGACCACAATATTGTCTACTGCTGGGGTTTCCCTACCAAATTGCTAGTCACATATCAGAGCCAACAGATCACCATCACCTCCCCTAAGGATGGCTACAAAATGCTCCACAACTGGGGCCTAACACCCCCATCATCTACAAGTCGCACAACATAACCTGTAAGTCCTGAGAGAGATGCCGTATAGCAATTACAAAACCTGCCTGATGTTTTCATGACCACAACTTCTGCCTACACTCCCCTCAGACAAGAGGTCTAGCTCCTCATTACCCACTTCTTCTGAGGCCCGGAATGTGGACCAAAATGTTATAACTTGTTTGATTAGTTTCTGGTTATAACACACCCCTGGCACGGAGTGTGATAAGCACACAGCCTACGCTTACTGAAACTGTTTCTATGAATTCTTGTGTTAATTACAACAGTTTGTTTAGTCATAACCTTCTGCTTACAATAGTACTAACCTCAGTCCAGGTACCATTCCTTACCCTCCCATGCACCTACAACCCGGTAGTATTTATACCTCTCTACTTTGCATCCTTCTACCAATACTATTACTAATCAATATGTCCATCCGTATTACCACTATCAATGCAAATGGCCTTAATAGCCCATACAAAAAGCCCAGATTATGGCGAGAAGCCATCACTTAAAAAACAGACATACTATGCATCCAAGAAATGTACTTTATGCAGGACAAAGCTCCCCCTGTCAGCATCACTTCTACCTCCATACCTATTTTGCACATGGTACCAAAAAAAATGAGAGGTGTCATGATTGCCATACGCAAATCCCTATCTTTCCAGCTCCATCACTTAGAAGTTTATCCCAGTGGCAGATACCTAATTCTAGACACTCTCTTTGACAACATATCATGTTATTGTTAACATATATGCTCCCAACTCTCACCAAAAACAATTCTACAAAACAATAATGAATAAGCTTTCTCATTACCCAAAGAAACACATAATTTTACGCGGATATTTTAATGACATGATTGCTAACGCACTTGACTCCTCTAACCAGCGTAGACAAAGATCCACGTCCCTTTCCACACTCACACAACCGGAAGATCTTTATGATCCCTGGCGATGTTTGCAAGGGACAGAAAGGGATTTTACCTTCTACTCAGCCGCACAAAAATCAGACCTACTTTGCTTGCAATATGAACTCTGTAACAGATAACGTACTGCTTTGTAACTCACGTAGAGGCTTTATTAAAGTTGTTTTAATTAGGCTTGGGGCCCAGAAGAAACGAGTGTGAAACAGGAAATACAATCACTTCTTTGATCAGATATGCAAACTTGAAAAGACAAACAAAACCTCCCCTAATGATGCAGACACTACTCCTTCCTACATGCCTCCTTTAACCACCAAAATCAACAACTAAAAGTTACTTGGTATGCCTCTGGCAATAGGCCAGGTGCTCTTTTAGCCAGACATATGAAATGTAAAGCTGCTGCCTCCAAGATCCCATACATGCAGACAGAACAGGGTCGTAGAGTCAGCAACCCTGTAGACATCGTCAACTGCTTTCAGGACTTCTACACATCGCTATACAACCTGAACACCTCCACAGATACCCCTAATCCAGAAGCCACTTGTATCTGCCAGTTCCTGGATCCATTGCAATTGCCCTCCCAGGGATGTCCCCTCTCCCCGTTAATATTTGCACTAGTGATGGAACCCCTGGCAGCAGCCATAAGAGCCCACCCGATGATCTCAGGGCTACAGATAGGAGACACTACCCATAAATTATGGCTCTGTACAGATGATGTCATTGTAATTCTGACCAATCCCCTGCACTCCCCAAGGCACTTCATGACCTCTTGGCACAATTTGGCTAGATATCCTTATATTAAAGCAATTGCTCCAAATCCAACTTGATGGGCGTATGTCTTGATCAAGAAACAAAAGCAACTCTCACTCGACTATCCCCATTTCCATGGGCCCCAGCCTCAATGCTTACTTACCTAGGGATACAGTTAACTGCCCCCTCCAGTAACACCCTTCCTATAAATTATGAAGCACTTCTTAAGAAACTGCAGGATGTTTGCATCTCCCTCTGAACCACCCGGGCCCCCTGGGCTGGGAGGATAGCCCTATTCAAAATGTTTCTCTTGCCTCATCTGCTTTACCTGTTCCAAACTCTCCCAGTACCGCTACTCTCCTCTCAGCTGAACATGCTCCAATGAACCATCAACAGCTTTATCTGGGATGGCGAACGCCCTAGAATTAAACAATCCATCATGTGCACTGCAACAACCAAAGCAGGGATGGAAGCCCCTAAACCTCAAGAACTACTACAAAGCAGTCCTCTTCAACCAAGTCTGACATTGGTGGTCACCCTCATCTCGCCCTTTGTGGGCACAAATAGAAGAAACCACTCTTCGCTACCCCACCAAACCTCTTCTATCTGGCATACGGCTACAACACCTACCAACACCTTCCTACAGTACAGTACAGTACAGTAAACGCAAAACTCTCAAAGTCTGGAGTTCAATTCAACAAGCTAACTGAATCTCAAAAAAAAGATTGGAATCTTTTCCTTTGTCTGCGTTGGAAATAATATGCTCTGATATGTCACAAGCCTCCTGGACAACAGCAGGTAATACTACAATTGGAATCATTCCAACAACAACATGAGGATTACATCATCCCCAATAAAGACTTTTTCAAACATAAGAGTGCGACATGCTCTGTCCTCTATCACATGGTTGGATCAACCCCTCACGACCGACCTCATACAAATCTATGACCACCCTAAATCACTTCTAAAGGGATCCTCTATTTTCTACAAGATGCTGGACTCCACACAAACCCCAGAGAAAACTTTATCAATGATAAAATGGGAAGATACTGTTTTGCGTTTGTTAAAATTTGATTTTTTATATTAATCAGACATAACATATGAATGGACACATATTACAATAGTGGTAAATACTGTCAGGTTTTGGCTTGAGTAGATTTCTCAAACAAATGCTGTTGCATACAATGGGTGCATAGATACCATTATTGTATTACAGTTTGAATAGGCTATTGTCTCTATAGCTACAGTAAACAAGTAAGAGACTTACTTGTTTGATATTCTTTCAGCTCTCAAACTGAAAGAATGACTGTTAGTCGGTTGTTTGGTAACAAACTTGTACAAATAAAAAGGATGAGTAGACTGGGGAACACACATCATCATGCTGTAAGATCAGAAGCCACTCATGATAGAAAAAAGTGCCTGATTTCCAGAAGAATTGTTGCTAATGGAGATCACAAACATACAGTAATAGAAGATAAGTAACCTTTAAGTGTATTTGTACTGTTATAGACCACAGGCTGTTCATTTGCTAGGCATTTTGCTTGTTATAGATATCTGTCAGTCTTGTATTGTATTCCTAATATTGTAATAGTTTTGTATGTACAGCATCTTTGTATAGTAAAAGCACATTTACACACTGCAGAAGTCTCAGCTTCCTTGCTTATACCACAAAGTAACCTTGCTAATTGGACGCAGGCAAAACATTTGGGGGCTCGTGCCGTGATCTGTGCTATAATTCAATTGAAGCAGACCTGTTTTTCTGCAGTGTGTTGTGTAGCTTGTGCTAGGTAAAATGCTGCGTAAACTGTTTAGGAAAAGCAAAGCTGCAGAGGGTTCTGGTGGCCAGAAGGAAGTGTGCAGCTTACCTATCTAGGCCAGAGACAATGAGTGGGAGCCCTTGCTAAAGAATTTGTGAAGTATGCTTCTCCCTTGAAGCTGACTTGGGGTGTCTCAGATCATTTTGTAGATTTTAGCCTTAAGGGGTTGGATTTAAGTAAAAAAGAGAAGAGGACAGTGTCCACAGTGAGCTGGTATTTCCTTCATGCTATTTATACCGAATCACATAGAAGGGAGAAGGCAGAGGAAGAAGTTTAAGGTATTAAAAGACCAGCTAGCAGTTGCTTCAGAGTGTGTATGTTCAACCGCTATTCGGGCTGATGATTTGCAAGAGCGGTGTGCAGCCCTCATGACCAAATCAATTAATGCCTTAAGGAAAAGGAAGGGCCGTAAACCTGTTAGTAAAGCCAGGGTACGTGCCATTGTCACATCCCAAAATTGGGATTGTGAGGATGTGCTCTCCCCAAATGATAGTGAGGATGAGGAGATAAGAGTTTGATGTTTCGCATGATGATTTCTTAGTGGGAAAGAAAAAGTATGCCAGACCTCTCATTACTAAGCATAGGAAACGGCAACATGATAGAGAGGATATGGCAAATGGGGAGGTGCATTATCGCAACCCCAGAGATGTTGAATTTGAAGAAGTATGGGAGTTTACACAAACTGAACTCGATGAGCTGGCAAAACAATACAAACAAAGGTCTGGGGAGCCCCTATTGAGTTGGCTCCTACGCTTATGGGATGAAGGGGCGGACAGTGTTGTTTTGTCAAGTAAGGAAGCAGTGCCTATGGGAGTGTTAACCCATGATCCACAATTGCGTCAGGCAATGCGAAAAGCCAGAAAGTTTAGCGTGAATTTTCACTGTTAGACCTTGTGAGAGATGGAATAGTCCAAGTATAAGCTAGTCCTACTGACCAGGAAAATACCTACTTCTGGAGATCAATAGGAGAGGGTATTTCCAGGTTACGTGAGATGGGTTGTATAACCGGATTAAATACAGTCAGGTCCATAAATATTGGGAAATCAACACAATTCTAATCTTTTTGGCTCTATACATCACCACAATGGATTTTAAATGAAACAAACAAGATGTGCTTTAACTGCAGACTTTCAGCTTTAATTTGAGGGTATTTACATCCAAATCAGGTGAACGGTGTAGGAATTACAACAGTCTGTATATGTGCCTCCCACTTTTTAAAGGACCAAAAGTAATGGGACAGATTAACAATCATCCATCAAACCTTCACTTTTTAATACTTGGTTGCAATGCAGGCTGTAATTGACTTTGCAGTCAATTACAGCCTGAAGTCTGGAATGCATAGACATCACCAGATGCTGGGTTTCATCCCTGGTGATGCTCTGCCAGGCCTCTACTGCAACTGTCTTCAGTTCCTGCTTGTTCTTGGAGCATTTTCCCTTCAGTTTTGTCTTTAGCAAGTGAAATGCATGCTCAATCGGATTCAGGTCAAGTGATTGACTTGGCCATTGCATAACATTCCACTTCTTTACCTTAAAAAACTCTTTGGTTGCTTTTGCAGTATGCTTCGGGTCATTGTCCGTCTGCACTGTGAAGCGCCGTCCAATGAGTTTCTATAGCATTTTGCTGAATATAAGCAGATAATATTGCCCAAAACACTTCAGAATTCATCCTGCTGCATTTGTCAGCAGTCACATCATCAATAAATTACATGCCCACGCTATGCAAATACCACCACCATGCTTCACTGATGAGGTGGTATGCTTTGGATCATGAGCAGTTCCTTTCCTTCTTCATACTCTTCTCTTCCCATCACTCTGGTACAAGTTGATCTTGGTCTCATCTGTCCATAGGATGTTGTTCCAGAACTGTGAAGGCTTTTTTAGATGTTGTTTGGCAAACTCTAATCTGGCCTTCCTGTTTTTGAGGCTCACCAATGGTTTACATCTTGTGGTGAATCCTCTATATTCACTCTGGTGAAGTCTTCTCTTGATTGTTGACTTTGACACACATACACCTACCTCCTGGAGAGTGTTCTTGATCTGGCCAACTGTTGTGAAGGGTGTTTTCTTCACCAGGGAAAGAATTCTTTGGTCATCCACCACAGTTGTTTTCTGTGGTCTTCCAGGTCTTTTGGTGTTGCTGAGCTCACCGGTGCTTTCTTTCTTTTTATGGATGTTCCAAACAGTTGATTTGACCACACCTAATGTTTTTGCTATCTCTCTGATGGGTTTGTTTTTTCAGCCTAATGATGGCTTGCTTGATTGATAGTGACAGCTCTTTGGATCTCATATTGAGAGTTGACAGCAACAGATTCCAAATGCAAATAGCACACTTGAAATGAACCCTGGACCTTTTATCTGCTCCTTGTAAATGGGATAATGAGGGAATAACACACATCTGGCCATGGAACAGCTGAGAAGCCAATTGTCCCATTACTTTTGGTCCCTTAAAAAGTGGGAGGCACATATACAAACTGTTATAATTCCTACACCGTTCACCTGATTTGGATGTAAATACCCTCAAATTAAAGCTGAAAGTCTGCAGTTAAAGCACATCTTGTTTGTTTCATTTCAAATTCATTGTGGTGGTGTATAGAGTCAAAAAGATTAGAATTGTGTTGATGTCCCAATATTTATGGACCTGACTGTACGTTTCCAGAATGGATGGGTCCAGATATGGAACCCTTTACGTCTGCTCTGCGCTCTAAGCTGATGAAGTCTGCGCCATTTAATCTCAGGGCTCCATTATTGTCCTTGTTAGGAGGCCTGGGATTAAACAGCAAGATTCATGAAGCCACAACCCTTTTAAGCCAGTTGGGGGAGCTAGAGAAAACTAAAACAAAACCTGTCAGGGCAGTAGATAAGGTCAAGGCCAGACAGGAAGAATACAAGCAGAAAATAACAGAGAAGAAAGGGAATGGGGTAGAGAAGACAGGAGGTGAAGAGAAAAAACAGGCTAGTTATTTCTAGGAAAGAAATGTGGGTGGACCTATTAAAGGCAGGAGTACCTAAAGATGAGATAGATGGCATTTCTACTGCAGAAATGCTGAAGAGGTGGAAACATTTAGTAGGGAAAACTGTCAGGGTTAGAAACACTACTCCTAGTGAAGATAACATCAGCCTAGACTTAGAGAAAACAGAACAGACCCCTCCTGTTAGCCCCAAACCAATTCCCAAAACTGAACGTGAACTCAAACCCAAATCCTTTTATCCTGGGGAGGAGTTAGAGAGACTCAGAAAAGGGGATTGGGAGGTTCCTTATCCTTTATGAAGGGAAAGTGAGTCTCCTGTAATAGCAGTGAGGGCAGTGACAGCAGGAGACTGACGCCCATATGCACCTGTCACTGTATGGTGGGGGAAGTCATCTTCTTCTACACATGTAATGGCTTTAGTTGATAGCGGAGCTGAAGTTACACTTTTGCAAGGTAATCCTTCCCATCACAAAGGAGAATTGATTTTTGTAGAAGGTTTGGGAGGGCAAACTACACCAGCAGTTAGGATACGGGTGAAATTGGCTATTGGCAAGGGATCAGGATTTATGACAAATGTTTTGGTATCAGAGTTACCCGAAAATATTGTTGGGATGGATGTACTTAAAGGTCAGTCAATTCAGACTGAAAGAGGTACATTCACATTCGGGTATCCTGATAAAGCGTATCTGGTAAGGGCGGTGAAGGCTGTGGTCAGAGGTCATGCGAAATGGACCCCTGTCTACATTCCGCCATCAGAGAAGCCAGTCTGTCTCAAGCAGTACAGACTTCATGGAGGCCACAAAGAAATTGGGGAGACCATTCAAGAACTGTTGAGAGTAGGGATCCTTAGACCTGCTGTAAGTCCTTTCTCGTCTCCGGTGTTCCCAGTAAAGAAACCTGATGGGACATATAGAATAGAGCTCTGTAATTCACAGTCAAACAAAGTGGCACTTCCATTGAAGTCAGCTGTACTAGATATGATCTCAATTGTTGAGAAAATTGCTAAAGAGGCAGGAGAATATCATGCTGTGATACACCTTGCTAATGCTTTCTTTTAGAATTTGATAGACCCAGAGTGTCAAGACCAGTTTGCTATGGTGTGGGACGACCGCCAGTACACCTTCACTGTCCTTCCGCAAGGCTATCTTCATTCTCCAACGATTTGTCATGAACTGATTGCCCGAGATTTAAGTACCTGAATTTGAAAGTCGCTGTGTTTCACTACATTGATGACATCATGATCTCTGGGACAAAAGAAGATGTAACTGAAGCACTGCACCTGCTGATAGCCCACCCTCTGTTCTCCAAGTGCTCTGTCAACAGAGACAAAGTCCAAGGACCTACCACAGATGTGAAATTCCTAGAAATGATGTGGACTGGGCTACAGAGGAAAATTCCCGAGACAGTTGTACAAACTATCCAGGCGCTGTCGCCCCCTACTACCAAAAATTAGGCACAGAGTTTAATTGGAGTTGTGGGGTTCTGGAGATTGTTCATCCCACATCTTGGACTGATTCTGAGGCCTATATATAATGTCACCAGAAAAAAGACTGAGTTCTCATGGGGTTCAGAGCAGCGGACTGCATTTCTGGCTGCTAAAGAAGCATCAGGGATTAGGACCCGTGAGACAAGGAGTACCATTTCAGATGGATGTAGTGGAGCAGAATGGTACCATATCTTGGAGCCTATGGCAGCCACATGAAAAAAAAGGACTGAGAGCAATACCCATTGGATTTTGGTCCAAACAACTGACAGGGGCACAGAAGAGATACACGTCCCTAAAGAAATACCTGTTTGGGGCCTACACAGCACTTCAACATTTAGAGACCATTACAGGAAAGGACAGAGTCACCATCCATACTGCATTGCCAATAGCAGGATGGGTGAGAGATAATGGACTGACCACTAGGGCAGCTGTAGCCCAGAACCAGACACTGATGAAATGTAAGTGGTACCTTCAAGAAAGTGGGGGTATTGCAGCTGGGGATGTTAGAGACATTTCAAAGCAGTTGGCAGGGCTTTTTACTTTTACCAGCACCCGGCCAGAAGAAGAAATTCCTGTGCTGCAGTCATCCCCCATTCAAGACTGGGGGATGACTCCTTCATGTCCACCCTTTGAGTCTCTGTCAGAAGAAATGAAGGTGTCAGCATGGTTCACTGATGGTTCAGCCATAGTCGCTTCATCAGGGCGTAAATGGACAGCAGCAGCCTACAACCCAAGTACTGACACAGACCTGCAGGAGACTAGAATCGGAGGGTCCAGTCAGTATGCAGAGTTGAAAGCTGTAGTGATGACTCTTCAGGAGGATCCTTCTTCCCATGTCACTGTCTACACTGACAGCTGGGCGGTTTTTAAAGGACTGACAACTTGGATGCCCACGTGGAAGTCCAATGAATGGATGATTCATGGAAAGGTGGTGTGGGGAGGCAAGGAGGTCTGGGACTACATCTGAAAGGAAGCTCACTCCCGCACCATTAAAGTGGGGCATGTTGATGCACATGTGCCCCTAGTCCCAGACTTTGAGAACTATAACAGAGTTGCAGATGAAATCGCCAAAGTGAAGGCAGTTGTGCCAATTGATCCTGTTTTGATGAACTTGGCCAACTGGGCCCACAAGCAATGTGGACATTTTGGGCAGAAAGCAACATATGAATGGGCACAGCAGAGAGGATTGCCTACATCCATGGACATGATAAAGACTGTAATAGGGAACTGTACAGTGTGTGGAGAAGTGCGACAATGGCCATTGCAAAAGTAATACACTGGGTCGATTAAGAGGGGTGAGAGGCCTGCAGAGATCTGGCAGATTGACTTAATCGGTCCCCTGCCCCGGGGAAACAATGAACTGAGATATTGTTGCACTGCAGTGGACACCTATTCAGGACTTATGCTTGTTCATCCTTGCAAACGTGCAGATTAAGCCGCAATACTTCAACTGCTCCAGAAACTTGTTGTTGTTTATGGTTGTCCCAAACAAGTCCAAAGTGATAATGGCTCACACTTCACCAGATCAACAGTACAGCAGTGAGCCAAAGATTCTGGAGTGTACTGGTTGTGCCACATCCCATACCATCCACAGACAGCTGGTTTGATTTGAAGGACAAGATACGCAAACTTACACCCACACATACACTAAGGGGGTGGGATCGGGTCCTCATATAGATAGTCATGTTGTTAAATTCTAGGCCAATAGCCAAAAGCACACCATATGAGAGGATGGTAGGGGCTGGAGCACAGATTCCACAGCTGGAGTGCAGAGTTCAGTATTTATGTAAGGTTCCTAAAAGAACAGGGCTTAACAGATACCATGTTACTGCTTCCCATGACATAGAAACCAAGAGTGACGTATCTGAGGCTGAAGCCTATCTAGGAATGAGAGGGAATCTGGCAGAAAGGTTTTAAGTTATATTTGCATTGGCAGATGAGCTTGAAGACAGTGTCTGGGACTGGTTAGTGGATACTTCTCAGCAAGAGTGGAAAGTGAGGCTACATAACATCAAACCTTCCAAAATAAACAGCAGTGATCTTCTGGGAAACATCAGTATATTTCCTTTCCTCCCTATTGTTGTTCTTTGGGAGGGTCAGAAGTGGGTACAGGCAGGGGGCAAAGTGTTAGTCAGATATTCAGGCAATAAGCCATTTAGAGGAGAGATTTGTAGCTGAAGGGCTCTACTGTTTATGTATTATTAGAAGGAACAGATAATCCGCTTTGTTTTCCACTCCACAGGCTGTCTCCGATTTGTTCCATAGGAAGACCAGAGAAAAGTGGTTACATAATGGAAAGGATGACAAAAGATCGCAAGAGCTGTGGAGAACAAGGCCTTTGATGTATTACAAGCCTGGACTTGTTTATAAAGAACTTTAGAATGGACTTTCTAATGAACAATTAGTTAAAGACTGAAACACCTTCTCAATGACAGAAATGGGAGGTGTTGCATTCAAGGAAAATGAATATTTAGAATGAGTTTCCTTAGTAATGAAGTGATTTTCTGTATGGAGTCTGAAAGAAAAAACAATCTAGGGCGGAATGTGTTGCGTTTGTTAAAATATGATTTTTTATATTAATCAGACATAACATATCAATGGGCACATATTACAATAGTGGTAAATACTGTCAGGTTTTGGCTTGAGTAGATTTCTCAAACAAATGCTGTTGCATACAATGGGTACATAGATACCATTGTTGTATTACAGTTTGAATAGGCTATTGCCTCTATAGCTACAGTAAATAAGTAAGAGACTTACTTGTTTGATATTCTTTCAGATCTCAAACTGAAAGAATGACTGTTAGTCGGTTGTTATGGAAACAAGTTTGTAACCATTAACTTTTGGTAACAAACTTGTACAAATAAAAAGGATGAGTAGACTGGGGGAACACACATCATCATGCTGTAAGATCAGAAGCCACTCATGATAGAAGAAAAGTGCCTGATTTCCAGACAAATCGTTTCCAATGGAGATCACGAACATACAGTAACAGAAGATAAGTAACCTTTAAGTGTATTTGTACTGTTATAGACCACAGGCTGTTCATTTGCTAGGCATTTTGCTTTTTATAGATATCTGTCAGTCTTGTATTATATTCCTAATATTGTAATAGTTTTGTATGTGCAGCATCTTTGTATAGTAAAAGCACATTTACACACTGCAGAAGTCTCAGCTTCCTTGCTTATACCACAAAGTAACCTTGCTAGATAGACGCAAGCAAAACAGATATCCTCAACAGACCTAACATCTTGGTACCTCGCATCACACCTCCCCCTGAAAGCCTGCAGATATATATCCTACTGGGAAAAAGCACAAAAAAACACTCCACCAGTGGTACTATATGCCAACAAAAATATCTCACCTCATCATCCCGCCCACCTGCTTGTTGGAGGAATTGCGGAGATGTAGGGTCCACAGTACATGTCTGGTGGTTGTGCCCCCTGCTCCTTCCCTTCTGGCAGTCTGTCTAAACTTTCATCACCAACATTAACGGCAACTCTACAAAAATCACCCCCCCAAATAGCATTGCTAGGCCTGGCAATGGAAACATGGGACACTTCTCATCATATCATCCTCACCCACATTTTAATTTCAGCCAGACTCTCCATAACAAGGAATTGGAATGACATCTCGCACCTTCATCACAACTAGTCCCCCATCTCCTCAATCAACATCTACAGATGGAACTCATGTTCGCCAAAGCAAACCTGACCCTGCCTAAATTTCAGAAAGAATGGGCCCCATGGCTCAATTACTCCAATATTGAGTCTACCTCCTTATTTCGTTAACTACACAGCACTACTATTAGTTGAATCGGATGATACCTACTTTACTTGCAGAATACAGCCTTCTCTCTGCCCCAATTGCCTAAATTTAAAAGTTGTCCACTTCCTCGCAATAACACTCCCTTCCTCTCCCCTCTCCCCCTACCTATGTACCTGGACCTGAAATCTAGACTGCATAACACATTGTCATAAGAATTCTGTTTTGATATGTTTGTATTCACCAACGCTTTCTGATTTGTCATATTGTATATTGCATCACCAATGCCTTATAAGTAAAACTTAGAAGTAAAAGTTTGTAAAATTTGTGAAACCTCAATAAAAGCTTAAGCAAAAAAAAAAGAAAAGCTAGATTAGACTTTGCCAAAAAACATCTAAAAAAGCCAGACCAGTTCTGGAAAAGCATTCTTGGACGGATGAAACTAAGATTAATTTGTACCAGAATGAAAGAAGAAAAAATTTTGGAGAAGGCTTGGAACAGCTCATGATCCACAGCACACAACATCATCTGTAAAACATGGTGGAGCATGCAGTGTGATGGCATGAGCATGCATGGCTTCCAGTGGCATTGGGTCATTGGTGTTTACTAATGATGTGACAGAAGACAGAAACAGCGGGAAGAATTCTGTAATGTTTAGAGATATACTGTCAGCCTAGATTCAGCCAAATGCAACAAAGTTGATCGGGCGGCGCTTCACAGTACAGATGGACGATGATCCAAAACACACTGCAAAAGCAACCCAGGAGCTTTGGAAGGGAAATAAGTGGAATATTCTGCAATGGCCGAGCCAATCACTTGATCTCAACCTAATTGACCATGCATTTCACATGCTGAAGACAAAACTAAAGGCAGAAAGACCCACAAAACAAAGAAAAACTGAAGACAGCTACAGTTAGAGCCTGGCAAAGCATCAGAAAGGAGGAAACACAGTCTCTGGTAATGTAGAAAAATTGTTGCAGTTCCTAAATCTTGTACTATTTATTTATGTTGCACCCCTGGAATTAAAGCTGAAAGTCTGCACTTCAAATTCATTAGGATTGTTTCCTTTTAATTGTATTCTGGTGGCATACAGAGGCAAAAGTATGAAAATGTTGCCTGTGTCCAAATACAGTGGATATAAAAAGTCTACACGCCCCTGGTAAAATGTCAGGTTTCTATGATGTAAAACAATGAGACAAAGATAAAATTTATTTCAGATCTTTTTCCACCTTTAATGTGACCTATGAACTGTTCAACTCAGTTGCAAAACAAACTGAAATAGTTTAGGGGGGAGATAAAAATAAAAAACTAAAATAATAAGTGGTTGCATAAGTGTGCCCATCTTCTCATAACTGTTCAGAATTAAGCAATTACATTCAAACTCATGCTAAATAGGAATGCCACCTGCCATCATTTAAAGTGTCTCTGATTGACCCCAAATAAAGTTCAGCTGTTCTAGTAGGTCTTTCCTGACATTTTCTTAGTCGCATCCTACAGCAAAAGCCATGGCCCACAGAGAGCTTCCAAAGCATCAGAGGGATCTCATTGTTAAAAGGTATCAGTCACTAGAAGGGTACAGAAGAATTTCTAAGGCATTAGATAAACCACGGACCAGAGTGAAGTCAGTCATCATCAAGTGGAGAAAATATAGCACAACAGTGACATTACCAAGAACTTGACGTCCCTCCAAAATTGATGAAAAGACGAAGAAGCTAACTGGTCAGGGAGGCTGCCAAGAGGCCTACAGCAACATTAAAGGACCTGCAGGAATATCTGGCAAGTACTGGTTATGTGGTACATGTGACAACAATCTCCCGTATTCTTCATATATCTGGGCTATGGGGTAGAGTGGCAAGACGGAAGACTTTTCTTACCAAGAAAAACATCCAAGCCTGGCTAAATTTAGCAAAAACACATTTGAAGTCTACCAAAAGCATGTGGGAAAATGTGTTATGGTATGATGAAACCAAGGTTGAACTTTTTGGCCATAATTCCAAAAGATATGTTTGGCACAAAAACAACACTGCTTCCACCACCATGAAGCATGGTGGTGGCAGCATAATGCTTTGGGGCTGTTTTTCTTCAGCTGGAACAGGCGCCTTAGTCAAGGTAGAGGGAATGTCAGACTTCCCACTTACCAGACCAGTGAATCCGCTTGGGCAGAGGGTAGGCTCCCTTACGTATCTGACTCGCGGCCCCTGGTAGAGCAGACAGGAAGCACGTGAGTGCGGTGTGGTATGAGAGCCTAGTGCAGCAGTCCAGGTGCCGGAAGGAAGGTGATCCTCAAGCAGCAGGTAGTAATCAGGGCACAGGCAACAGATGCTGAGCAGGAGCAAGGTTGACAGGTCACAACACAGGCAGGGTTCGTCAACAGATGGGCAGCAGCGGTACAAGAGGAGTAGGCAGAAGCGGGGTCAAACAAGCCGGGGTCAGATGCAGGCAGAAGTCAGGAAGGTCCAATAGGCTAGCCAGGTCATCAGGAGATCAGAACGCAGGAACACAGGAACATGGAAAAGGCAACAGGAACTTTGGTACAGGAGCTGTTGATCAGGCAGCACCGGGCAGAGTGAGCAGCAGGCTTAAGTAGGCTGATTGGCGCCAAACGCCACACTCACGCCGATATGCACAGGCGCATGCACGCACAAGCGTGCCCCTGGACACTGGCACGCGTGCCAGCACCTCCAGGCACATGCAGATCAGCTCCCACAGGCGGTTGCGCGCTAACGCGAACACGCGCGTGTGTCCTGGCACCAACGCGCACGCCAGGATTAGCCAGACCCTGCACACCAGTACTCGCAGAGGCACGCGCACCAGCGCGCACAGGAACACGCACACCAACGCCGACTGGCGCACACCGGCGCCCAACCAGGTAACCTTTCTGGCAGTGCCCCCTCCTCAAGGGCAGACTCTGGATGCCCAGTTGGGCTAACTTGGAGGCATGTGAATCCTTGAATGCTTGCAAGAGTTCTCTGGCATGTAGGTTGCTCTCGGGCTCCCATGAGTTGTCTTCGGGGCCATACCCTTTCCACCTAATCAGAAATTGGGTTTGGTTGCGTCTCCTCCTGTAATCTAGAATTGCTTCCACCTCGAATTCCTCCTCATTGTTAACAAGAATGGGCTTGGGTGGACCGATACTACGGCCAACAAAAGAATTGGGATTAACCAGTTTCAGGAGAGACACGTGAAATACCGGATGCACCTTCAGAGAGTTAGGCAGGTCAAGTTCGTAGGCAACGTTGTTAATTTTTCTTTTCACCAGGAAAGGACCTAAAAACTTAGGGCCAAGTTTCCTAGAAGGACAGGCCAATTTCAGATTGGCGGTAGATAACCATACTGGGTTGCCAGGTTCCAAAAGAAGTTCCCCACGCCTCTTCCTATCGAACATCCTTTTATAGTATTCCTGAGCCTTGGCCATGGTGTCCTGCAGTAATTTATTGCTGACTGAAAAGAAATCCAAGGTTTTGGATACTGCAGGAACAGTTCATTCGGGAATTGATCCATGCAAAAAGGACGGATGGAAGCCATAGTTGGTGTAGAATGGTGTCTGATTGATAGCTGAATGTAGAGAGGAGGCCCAATCATCCTGAGAAAAAGCAGAAAAACAGCAGAGATATTGCTCCAGAGTTTGATTGGTCCTCTCAGTTTGCCCATTCAACTGGGGATGATAAGCTGAGGAAAATGCCAATTCGATTTCCAGGGAGCCACAGAGGGCTTTCCAGAACCTAGAGGTGAACTGGGCACCTCGGTCAGATACTATATTCGTTGGGACGTGCAATCTTATGATTTCTTTAATGAAGATACCAGCTGTCTCCATAGCCGAAGGTGTGCCCTTCATGGGAAGAAAATGAGCCATCTTAGACAGCCTATCTACCACAACAAAAATGGAGGAAAAGCCTTCTGATGGGGGGAGTTCAACGATAAAGTCCATTGAATTCATACTCCACGGTCTCCCTGGGACCGGTAGGGGTTTTAATAGACCCCAAGCTCTGGCCCGGCTGTTCTTGCTTCTGGCGCAAGTATTACATGAGTCCACATACGCCTTACATTCCTTACTGAGATGAGGCCACCAGAAGGTACGTTGTACCAGGTCAGTTGTCTTCCTGCACCAAAATGTCCGGCCAACTTATGGTCATGGCAAAGTTCCAGCACATGCACCCTTAGGTCCTCGGGGACCACGATCTTGCCTTCGTGCCAGAACAGACCGTCCTTAGCACAAGCTTCAGCAGGTGGGGTCATCCCCATAGAGGCCAGTCTAATTCGAGAGACAAGACCCTCTTGGAGAAGCAGGAAGTTCCCAGAAGAGAGAATGGTGTCTGGAGGTAGAGTCTTTTCCGTGTCATGCAACATACGGGAGAGCGCGTCGGGCTTGACATTCTTGGATCCGGGTCTGTAGGTGATGTGGAATTGGAATCGGGAGAAAAAGAGTGCCCACCTGGCCTGCCGAGGTCTTAGTCTCTTAGCTGTTCTCAAGTACTCTAAGTTCTTATGGTCCGTATAGACCAGAATGGGATGTGCAGCACCCTCCAGTAGATAACGCCATTCTTCCAAAGCCGCTTTAATAGCCAGAAGTTCCCGATCCCCCACATCATAATTCCTTTCTGAAGACGAAAGCTTACGTGAAAAAAAACCCACAGGGTACAAGAGGGCTTTGGCACCTTGCCGTTGTGAGAGCACTGCTCCTACCGCAATTTCAGATGCTTCAACCTCTAACACGAAGGGTAGAGCTGGGTTGGGATGTTTAAGGATAGTGGCTGAGGTCAACAGTGCTTTGAGTTCTTCGAAGGCCAACTGTGCCTTAGGAGTCCAGCCGAATCGGGTCCCTTGTCTGGTAAGCTCAGTAATGGGAGCGATTATTGAAGAGAATCCTCTGATGAACTTCCTGTACAAATTGGCAAAACCAATAAAGCACTGTACCCCTTTTTTATCTGCAGGTGCAGGCCAGTCCAGGATAGCAGATACCTTTTGAGGATCCATCTTAATGCCCTCAGCAGAGATGACCAGGCCCAGAAACCGAACACATTGAAGCTCAAACTCGCATTTCTCGAGTTTGACGTAAAGCCCATGTTACTTAAGTCGAGAGAGTACATTCCAGACGTGCCTGCGGTGGTCAGACAGAGAAGCAGAGAAAATCAGGATGTCGTCCAAATAGACTATGACATTCAAGTCCAGGAAATCACGGAAGACGTCATTAACAAAGTGCTGGAAGGTCGCTGAAGCATTGCACAGACCGAAGGGCATGACAAGGTACTTGAAGTGCCCGAATCGAGTACGAAAGGCCGTCTTCCACTCATCCCCTTTTCTTATGCGAATTAAGTTGTAAGCTCCACGGAGATCCAACTTGGTGAAGACTGTTGCGGTTCCTAGTCTTTGAAGCAATTCGGGTACTAGAGGAAGCGGGTATCTGTTTTTAAAAGTAATTTTATTCAACTCCAGTAGTCGATACAGGGACGTAGGGAGTGATCCTTCTTCTCGACAAAGAAGATGCCTGCACCAGCTGGAGACGTGGAGGGGCGAATTAACCCCTTCTCCAAGTCTTCATCTATATAGATTTTCAATGTGCCCAGCTCCTGCTCAGTTAACGGGAAGATCCTCCTGAAGGGAACTTCGGTCCCGGGAAAGAGTTCTATTGGACAGTTGTAAGGCCTGTGTACTGGGAGAGTTTCTGCTCCCTTCTTGCTAAATACATCCAGGAAATTTTGGTAGGGTTCAGGAAGGGACTGGCGAAATTCAGTGTCAGAGTCCAAACAGAGAAGCTGGGAAGAGGTTGTGGGTGTTTGAGGTAAGCAGTGCTGCCGGCAGTATTCGGAGAGGAATTGAATTTTTCCTGTAGACCAGTTAATGCTGGGGTTGTGTGCCTGCAGCCAGGGCATTCATAGGATGATTGGAAAGAGGGGAGAGGAGATGACGTCCAAACATAAGAGCTCCTGGTGCTCCGGGCCTATGGTGGCCAGTAAAGGGACAGTCTCCTGGGTGACTGGACTGGAACTGAGAGTGGAGCCATCAGCTAGAAATACTGCAAGTCCCTGTGCCTTGGGCTGGAGAGGAATGCCATGGTTGTTAGCGAAGGTTTGGTCAATGAAGCCACTGTATGCTCCAGAGTCAATGATGACTGGTACTGGGATATTCCTTCTGGGAAGCTGCAATGTAACAGACAGAGTCAGATGATTACCAGATTTAGGCAAGACAAGGTGCACATACAGAAGAGGACGGCAGCCACTTATGTATCTTGTTTGGGCATGCCCTCACAAAATGTCCATGTTCTCCGCAGTACAGACATAGATTGTGGGTACGTCTGCGCAACTTTTCTTCCGGGGTAAGGGATGGATGGAGCAGACCGAGTTGCATGGGTTCTGGAGCTTCTGTGGCTGGAGCAGAGGAGGCAGGCAGAAATTGGCTGGGGGAACTGGGAACTTTAGAAAGCATCCAGATAGGACGAGGGTGACTAGAAGACCTCTCAGAACATCTCTCTCTCAGGTGAAGGTCAATTTGGATGGACAAGTTGATGAGTTCATCCAGAGTTTGAGATATTCCAACGCGTGCCAACTCATCTTTAAGAGGGTCGGATAACCCCATCCGAAATTGATGACGCAGGGCAGCGTCGTTCCACTCTGTATCAGGGCTCCAGCGTCTGAACTCCACTGTGTAATCTTCGGCCGCTCTGCGACCTTGTTGCAGGGAATGCAAGGCGGCTTCAGCGGTAGCTGTTAGTTGAGGGTCTTCGTATAATTGTGACACGGCTAGGAAGAAGGCATCCAGGGAATCCAGGGACCTAGATTTCAGCTCCAGCAGGCAGTGAGCCCAGGTTTGAGGCTCTCCGGCCAGTAGTGAGATGACAAAACCCACCTTTGTGGCATCCAGGGAGAATGTGCGGGGTTGTAAAGCAAAATAGAGCTTGCAGGCATTGCGAAAGGCCTGGTACTTGCAACGTTCTCCAGTGAACCTTTCAGGCGTGGGCACCCTGGGCTCAGGAGGGAGCATCACTACAGAGGGTGCTTGGGAAGGTCCGACAGACGAGTCTTCCTGAGGAGATGCAGAGAGGGCTTGGACTTGTCCCTCTAATCTAGTGTAGCCTTCTTGTAAACTCTTAACTGCTTGGGTAAGGCCAGCTAGGTGCCTACAAAGTTCATTCATGGGGGAGGCCCCCTGCCCAGACTCGGTCATGGCTGCCTGATACTGTCAGACTTCCCACTTACTAGACGGTGAGTCCGCTTGGGCAGAGGGTAGGCTCCCTTATGTATCCGACTTGCGGCCCCTGGTGGAGCAGACAGGAAGCGCGCGAGTGCGGAGTGGTATGAGAGCCTAGTGTAGCAGTCCAGTTGCCGGAAGGAAGGTGATCCTCAAGCAGCAGGTAGTAATCAGGGCACAGGCAACAGATGCTGAGCAGGAGCAAGGTTGACAGGTCACAACACAGGCAGGGTTCGGCAACAGATGGGCAGCAGCGGTACAAGAGGAGCAGGCAGAAGCAGGGTCAAACAAGCCCAGGTCAGATGCAGGCGGAAGTTAGGAAGGTCCAATAGGCAAGCCGGGTCATCTGGAGATCAGAACACAGGAAAGGCAACGGGAACTTTGGTACAGGAGGTGTTGATCAGGCAGCACCGGGCAGAGTTAGCAGCAGGCTTAAGTAGGCTGATTGGCGCCAAATGCCGTGCTCCCGTGCACGCCAGCACCTCCAGGCACATGCAGATCAGCACTCACAGGCGGACGCGCGCTAACGCGAACACGCGCTCGCGTCCCCGCACCACCGCGCACACCAGGATTAGCCAGACCATGCACACCAGTACTCGCAGAGGCACGCGCACCACCGCGCACAGAAACATGCGCACTGGCGCCCAACCAGGTAACCTCTCTGAAAGGGAATTATGATCATTTCCAAATATCAGTCAATATTGGCACAAAACCTTCAAGAGAAACTTCATCTTTCAGCATGACTATGACCCAAAGCATACATCCAAATCCACAAAGAAATGGCTTCACCAGAAGAAGATTAACGTTTTGGAATTGCCCAGCCAAAGCCCAGACCCGAATCACATTGAAAATCTGTGGGACAATCTGAAGAGAGCTGTGCACAGGAGATGCTCTCGCAATCTGACAAATTTGTAATGTTTTTGCAAAGAAGAGTGGGCAAATATTGCCAAGTCAAGATGTGTCATGCTGATAGATTCATAACCAAAAAGACTGAGTGCTGTAATAAAATCAAAAAGTGATTCAACAAAGTATTAGTTTAAGGGTGTGCACACTTATGCAACCATATTATTTTATTTTTTTATTTTTACTTCCACCTAAAAGATTTCAGTGTGTTGTTGAGTTGTACAGTTTATATTAAAGGTGGAAAAAGTTCTGAAATGATTTATCTTTGTCTCATTTTTTTACATCACAGAAACCTGACATTTTACCAAGGGTGTGTAGACTTTTTATATCCACTGTATATATGGACCTAACTGTATCAATTAGACACAAAGATAAAGGGGGTCTTGCTCTTCCTGGTTTTTTATTTTTTTTTTATTATTTTCAAGCCTTGAATAATGGACTGTAGAGCCACAAATGTTTCCCAGGACTGCACACCAATATAATGAATCACAAAACAAATGATCACAAACTGGCTTCAGCTGGCCTTCCACCTATGAAGAAAGCCCCTCTAACATGTTTCACCCGTGTAAGGCTTAACCTTAGAGAATAGAATAGTGGACTGGTTTCATAATGGATGTAATAAACAATGGATTCTTATGAAGGAAACTATTTATCCAGGAGCTCTCAAAGCTATTCTGTGAAAAAAAAAATCTATGTTGCCCCAAATTCAAAGGAATCCACCATTGCTTTTACTTCTACTTTAAAGTTGATGATCAATTTTTGGAAAAAGACCTTCTTTCCTCTAGACCTGGCTTGCTCACTTCTTTGTTTCATAATCCTGACTCCCACCGGCATGCCGCACTTCAAAATTTTTTATTTTTTTTTATTTTTATGGCAGACCTCTGATCACATCACAATAGTGCAAATTCAGAAGGATTACAGACTTCCATTTCTAAGTTACTTCCTTCATCTTGCAATAAAAAAAGCCTCTTGGCTTGCCTGCTTACAGTTAGCTGATTATATAAAAGCATTCCCATTGTATGATGT
Source organism: Aquarana catesbeiana (assembly GCF_042186555.1). Classification (NCBI taxonomy): domain Eukaryota; kingdom Metazoa; phylum Chordata; class Amphibia; order Anura; family Ranidae; genus Aquarana; species Aquarana catesbeiana. The sequence goes on along the minus strand of NC_133326.1, from coordinate 371,023,890 downwards.
ATTCACTAGAGAGCTCACCGCATATGAATTTTCCTTCCATCCATGTGCTCTCTTTTATAATTTATAAATTGTTCCTTTACCTTATTGTTTCAGCCAGACAGAACTACATTAGGAAATGGGAAAAGGAATTGCATGCTGAAATCCAAATGTGATGACTGGTAACTCTCAACTATCCTGTAGATATCTATGCCTTTGACTGTAAGCAATCAGATATATGCTGGAAATGTTATAAAACCAAGAACCATATGTCCCATTTTTGGAGTGAATATACTAAAATATGACCTTTTTAAAACAAAGTGTTTGCTATACAAACACATCATAGATGTATTAATAACAATCCCTGGATTACATTGCTCTTGATTATATTGGGTTCTTACAAAGACCTTAAGGCTGGGTTCACACTAGCTGTAGCCTTGGCTTGCAGCAGGGGGTCCGGTGCCTCCCTGTTTTCCTTTTCAGGAACAAAGCCATAGATGCACAGGACCCTTTTCCAATGCGGACCGCGGCCGCCCTGGAATTGTGTGAATCGGCTCCATTGAGAGCCGATCACACTCTCCTGTCATGCAAATTGATTGCAGGGAAACCCGCATCCAATTTGCATAAGTGTGAGCCCAGCCTGAGATGGGCCTTCTACAACATGTTTTATCTGCTGTTCGTACTACCATATCCAAGCACTGGAGATCCCCTAAACCTCCCTCTTTTGCAGATTTGGCATGCAATGTGAATTCCATTGACCAACTTGAAAGTATGATCACCTGGGAGGAGGATAAGTATGAGCAATACCAGATGGTTTGGACACAGTGGGAACACTAGAGTACTACTCTAGTGTAGTACTCTACTAGAGTTTTCTTCTTACCTGTAAATGTGATGACGCACCCCAAACCATATATATATATATATATATATATATATATATATATATATATTAATTATATATACACACACATACACAGTATCTCACAAAAGAGAGTACACCCCTCACATTTTTGTAAATATATATTATTATATCTTTTCATGTGACAACACTGAAGAAATGACACATTTCTACAATGTAAAGTAGTGAATGTACAGCTTATATAACAATTTGCTGTCCCCTCAAAATACTCAACACACAGCCATTAATGTCTAAACCCCTGCCAGCAAAAGTGAGCACACCCCTAAATGATAATGTCCAAATTGGACCCAATTAGCCATTTTCCCTCCCCAGTGGCATGTGACTCATTAGTGTTACAAGGTCTCTTACTCTCTCATTTTGGTCACTGGAAGTTCAACATGGTACCTCATGGCAAAGAACTCTGAGGATCTCTGAGGAAGAACAAAGAGGATCTGAAAAAAAGAATTGTTGCTTTACATAAAGATGGCCTAGGCTATAAGAAGATTGCCAAGACCCTGAAACTGAGCTGCAGTGCGGTGGCCAAGACCATACAGTTTAACAGGACAAGTTCAACTCAGAACAGGCATCGCCATGGTCGATCAAAGAAGTTGCGCTCAGCGTCATATCCAGAGGTTGTCTTTGGGAAATAGACGTATGAGTGCTGCCAGCATTGCTGCAGAGGTTGAAGGGGTGGGGGGTCAGCCTGCCAGTGCTCAGACCATACACCGCAAACTTTATCAAATTGGTCTGCATGGCTGTCATCCAAGAAGGTAGCCTCTTCTAAAGATGATGCACAAGAAAGCCCGCAAACAGTTAGCTGAATACAAGCAGACTAAGGATATGAATTACTGGAACCATGTCCTGTGGTCTGATGAGACCAAGATAAACTTATTTGGTTCAGATGGTGTCAAGCGTGTGTGGCGGCAACCAGGTGAGTAGTACAAAGACAAGTGTGTCTTGCCTACAGTCAAGCATGGTGATGGGAGTGTCATAGTCTGGGGCTGCATGAGTGCTGTTGGCACTGGGGAGCTACAGTTCATTTAGGGAACCATGAATGCCAACATGTACTGTGACATACTGAAGCAGAGCATGATCCCCTCCCTTCAGAGACTGGGTCGCAGGGCAGTATTCCAACATGATAACGACCCCAAACACACCTCCAAGATGACCACTGCCTTGCTAATGAAGCTGAGGGTAAAGGTGTTGGACTGGCCAAGCATATCTCCAGACCTAAACCCTATTGAGCACGTGTAGGGCATTCTCAAATGAAGGTCACCAGCTCCATGATGTCATCATGGAGGAGTGGGGGAGGACTCCAGTGGCAACCTGTGAAGCTCTGGTGAATTCCATGCCCAAGAGGGTTAAAGGAGTGCTGGAAAATAATGATGGCTACAGAAAATATTGACACTTAGGGCCAATTTAGACACTTTCACTTAGGGTTGTACTCACTTTTGTTGCCAGCGGTTTAGACATTAATGGCTGTGTGTTGAGTCATTTCGAGGGGACAGCAAATTTACACTGTTATACAAGCTGTACATTCACTACTTTACATTGTAGCAAGGTGTAATTTCTGAAGTGTTGTCACATGAAAAGATATAATAAAATATTTAGTTTAGTGAGTACACCCCTCACATTTTCGTAAATATTTGATTATATCTTTTCATGTGACAACACTGAAGAAATTACACCTGCTACAATGTAAGGTAGTGAGTGTACAGCTTGTATAACAGTGTATATTTGCTGTCCCCTCAAAATAACTCAATACACAGCCATTAATGTCTAAAATGCTGGCAACAAAAGTGAATACATCCCAAAGTGAAAATGTCCAAATTGGGCCCAAAGTGTCAATATTTTCTGTGGCCACCATTATTTTCCAGCACTGCCTTAACCCTCTTGGGCAAGGAGTTCACCAGAGCTTCACAGGTTGCCACTAGGGATGAGCTCGATGTTCGAACTGAACGTAAGTTCATCTCAAACATCGGGTGTTCGCCCGTCTGCCGAACAGCGAATATTATGGGGCATTCACGGGAAATTCGAGCTCTGCAGAATGCCCCATAATGCACTGCGAGATCACAGTGCATTGCTGTATGATGATTGGCCAAAGCATGCACCTGACTTGCATGCTTTGGCCAATCACAGTGCGCTCTGCTGAGAGAGCCATAATTGGCCAAAGGCAGGGTGCCGTTGGCCAATCATAGCTCTGGGGGACTAAGTCCACGCTCCACATTATATAAGGCTGCTTACATAGTGGCCGTGTAAAGTGTGTGGACTGGGATAGTTTGAGCTAGATTAGGCAGGCAGGTTAGTAAGTGGCAGTGTATTTTTTATATATATATATATATATATATATATATATATATATATATATATATATATATATATATATATATATATATTCTGTGTTACATAAACTACAAAGCCTGCATTGACTGAATATAGAGTCTACACTAAATATATAGGCTACACTGAATGCAGTGTATTGAAGTGGCTAAGGGGAATCCTGCAGCAAAATTTAAAAAAAAATTGTGTGGGGGTCCCCCCAAAATCCCTACCAGGCCCTTCAGGTCATTTCATTTAAAATTGCTTGCGGCTGTAATGTATTGTCAGATCCCAGCAATATACATAAAACATCATTGCAAAAAATGACGTGAGTTCCCCCAGTCCATTTCCAGGCCCTTCGGGTCTGGTATGGATATTAAGGGGAACTCCACGCCCACATTTTTTTAAAAATGGCATGGGGGTCCCCTCAAAATCCATACCAGGCCCTTTAGGTCTGGTGTGGATTTTAAGGGGAACCCCGCACCGAAATTAAAAAGGAAATGGCATGGGGGTCCCCCCAAAATCCATACCAGATCCTTATCTGAGCATGCAACCTGGCAGACCACAGGAAAAGGGGGGGACGAGGGAGCACCCCCCCCGAACCTTACCAGGCCACATGCTCTCAACATGGGGAGGGTGCATTGGGATCCCCCCAAAGCACCTTGTCCCCATGTTGATGGGAACAAGGGACTCATCCCCACAACCCTTGCCCAGTGGTTGTGGGGGTCTGCAGGGGGGGCTTATCTGAATCTGGAAGCTCCCTTTAACAAGGGGGCTCCCAGATCCCGCCGCCCCATGTAAATGGATAGGGGTACATTGTACCCCTACCCATTCACCAAAAAAGTGTCAAAAAAATGACAGCAGACAGTTTTGGTCAAGTCCCTTATTAAAAAAAAAAGTGTCACGCAATGTAAATTCATCATCAATCATGGCGCCTATGGTCCCAGAAAAAAAAAAAAGGAAAAACTCTGCCTCCATGGGAGGTGTTCCGCCGACTTTAGCCTTGGTGGTGTCAGCTGTTATATATCCAAGGGCGGTGCAACCCGGTGATGTAACCGGGTGACCCCGCCCCTTCTGATGTCATGTAATGTCAGAGGGGGCGGGGTCATCCATTTACGTCACCGGGTGGCCCCCCGCCCTTGGCTATATAACAGCTGTCAAAGCTAAAAGACGGCAGTCAGCAGGACGCCTCCCATGGAGGCGGAGTTTTTACATTTTTTGTTTTTTTTTCTCGGGACCATCGGTGCCGTGATTGACAATGAATTTACATTGCAAGACACTTTTTTTTAAATGAAGGACTTGATAAGAACTGTCTGTTGTCGTTTTTACTCTTTTGACACTTTTTTGGTGAATGGGTAGGATTACAATGTATCCCTTCCCATTCACATGGGGGACAGGATCTGGGGGCCCCCTTGTTAAAGGGGGTTTCCAGATTCCAATAAGCCCCCCGCCCGCAGATCCCCACAACCACCGGGCAAGGGCTGTGTGGATGAGGCCATTGTCCCCATCAACATGGGGACAGGGTGCTTTGGGGGGACCCCAAAGCACCCTCCCCATATTGAGGGCATGTGGCCTGGTACGGTTCAGGAGGGGGGTGCTCTCTCACCCCCCCTTTTGCCAGGTTTCATGCTTGGATAAGGGTCTGGTATGGATTTTGGGGGGGACCCCCGCGCCATTTTTTAAAATTTGGTCTGGAGTTCCCCTTAATATCCATACCAGACCCGAAGGGCCAGGAAATGAACTGGGAGGGAACCCACGCCGTTTTTTTCAATGATTTTTTATGTATATTGCTGGGATCCGACAATACATTACAGCCGCGAGCAATTTTAAATGTAATTTTTTTCCTTTAGAAATGTCATTTTGCTGCGGTACTGTTATAAACATGGGAAAGAGCCGCTACTTTACAAGTAGACTAGGGGGACCCCGAGGCACGATATTTAAAGGAATATTTCATATTTATTGTTTCACTTTAAGCATTATTAAAATTACTGCTCCTGAAAAACGGCCATTTTAAAAACTTTTTTTTGCATTGATCATTGATACATGGCCCCTGGGGCAGTACCCGGGTCCCTAAACAATTTTTATGACAATAACTTGCATATAAGCCTTTAATTTTTCACCTTCGTGTCCTATAGACTTTTTTTTTTTTTTCTTTTTTGCCACCTCAGCAGGGGTTTACAAGGGAATAATGAAAAAAAAAAAAAAATCATACAGCCTAACAAGGCCCAACCCTTAGTTCCCCTCCCTCTTTCACTCTCTAAAATGTTATCTTTATTTATAAATCTCTCAGTTTTACCATAAGTATCTATCTATCTATCTATATATATATATATATATATATATATATATATATATAAATATATAACCCCCCCTCCCTCCCTTCCCCCTCCCTCCCTCCCTTCCCCCTCCCTCCCTTCCCCCTCCCCAACCCTTGTGCAATACCTATGATCTTCTTGGTAGCTAGTTTAAATCCTAATTTTTTCTGCATAACTCCACGATTTTTTAAACTCCTTCCAGCATTTCCATTTGTCTACTTCTGTCTTTTCCTCTTTGTTATAGTGAATCTGCTCCATGGTGTAGGTCTCTTCCACGGCATTTATCCAGTCCCATATCTCTGGGCTTTCTTTTCCCCACCAGTTTTTAGGGATTAATCTTTTTGCTGCATTTAGTAAGTGCGGAACTAGGGAGGCTCTATATTGTTTCACATTCCCTTCTATGCCGTGGAAGAGAACCATCCACGGATCTTCTTTTACCTCTATTTTAGTAATCTCCTTAATCTGAACCAAGATTTTTTTCCAGAATTTATTGATAGTCGGGCAGTTCCACCATAAGTGGGCCATTGTACCCACCCCTCCACAACCCCGCCAGCAATCTGCCAGTTTCCCTTGTTGGAATTTACTAATCTTATCTGGCGTTGCGTACCACCTCGCCAAACATTTATAATTCATCTCGGCTGTTTTTATGTCTGCCGCTGAGCTGTGGGCTAGGGTTAACATTTTTCTAATAGTGCTTATATTTTTTTGTGTTCCCAGTTCCTTTTCCCATTTTTTGATGAATGCAGGTACCTCTGCTTCTTCTTCTTTCAATAATAATTTATATAGCTTAGATATAGTATTTTTTGTTTTTTCCGAAATACATAGTTTTTTTAAAGCCGTCAGATTTTCTCCTGATCTTATCGGTTGGGGTAAATTCTTCACGAAGCGGTCTAATTGCATGTACCTCCATTCATCTATCACCCATGTGTCTGTGTTTTGTTTCAACTCTGCAAGTGTGACTATTTTCCCTTTTTTAAATATCTCTCTAAGTTGTACTTTATCTTTTTTTATCCAATTCCCACCTATATTTATTTTCCCTGGTGCAAAATATTCATTCTCCTTTAATTCTATCAGGGGAGAATTATAAACCTTATCCAGTTGCTTATATACTACATCCCATGTCTTTAAGACTACCTTTGTCAAACAGTGCGCATTCTTATCTACCATTCTGTGATTCGGAGGGTTCCAAATAATGGATCCTAAACGTGATTTACGATAAAATTTTTCTATGTTTACCCATCTTTTTTCTTGGTTATCTCTAGCCCATTCTATCGCTCTTGATAAGATTATTGCTTTGTGGTATTTTAGGATATCCGGGACCGCAAGACCCCCTTTATCTTTATCTTGTTTTAAGGTCTTTAAGGATTGATTTTTTATTTTTCCATATGATACTAGATATTATTGATTTTAACTTTCTAATGTATTCCTGTGGTAGTTTAATAGGTAACATTTGGAATTTGTATGCGATCTTTGGGAGGAGGATCATTTTTATGGCGTTAATACGCCCCATCCAGGAAAGTGGTTTTGTCTGAAGCTTTTTTCCCTCCCTCTTTATTTCATCCAAGAGAGGGATATAGTTTTTCCTGTATATCTTCTCTGGGGAGTTTGCAAGCCTTATTCCCAAATACTTGATCTCTTTTTTCCAGCGGAATTGGAAATCTCTCTTCAGTTTTTCCTCCTCTACTTTACTCACATTTATATTCAAAATTTCCGATTTCCCCATATTAATCTTGAAATTTGTTATTTCGCCATATTGTTTTAATATTTTAATCAGTCTTGGCATTGTACTTCCGGGATTACTTATATAGAAGAGCACATCGTCCGCAAATGCGGCCAATTTGTGCTCTTCTTCTCCCACCTTGAATCCCTCAATATCAGGGTTATTTCTAATTGTTGCAAGGAGAGGTTCTAGCGACAGTACGAAAAGAAGGGGAGACAGGGGACATCCCTGTCTTGTCCCCCTCTTCATCTCAAAGGGTGATGACAGGGTTCCGTTGATCTTAATGGCTGCCTTGGGTTTTCTGTATAATGTTTTAATCCGTCCTATCATCCTGGGACCTACTTCTATTGTTTCTAGAGTCTGAAACAGGAACCCCTAGTCTACCCTGTCGAATGCGGCATCACTTGACAAGAGCAGGCCTGGGGGTCCCTCCTCCCTTCTCCTCTGGAGCAACAGTAGGGTTCTCACCCCATTGTCTCTTCCCTCCCTTCCTGTTATAAAGCCCACTTGGTCCGGATGGACAACCTCGTTCATTAATTCTTTCATCCTCGTAGCTAATACCTTTGCATATATTTTTGTGTCTACGTTTAGTAATGATATCGGTCTGTAGTTAGCGCATAAGGTCCCATCTTTAGCCTCTTTTGGAATCACAGTAATTGTGGCGAAGAGCGCCTCACTACTTAATTCAAAATCTCTTCCCAACCCATTCATGTACTTACACATTTTCGGTACTAGTATATCTTTAAATTTCTTGTAATAATATATGGTGAACCCATCCAGACCTGGTCTTTTCCCCTGTGCACTGTCCGCTAGTGCTCTAACTATCTCCTCTTCTGTAATTGGTTTCTCTAGGGCCTCTCTGGAATTTTCCGTAATCTTGGTTAATTTGGCTAGCTTTAAGAATTCCTTTGTCTTCCTGTTTTTAATTTCTTCACTTGTCTGACCTCCGTTCATCTCCCCCGTATACAGTTCGCTATAGTAGTTTTTAAATACTTCACCAATCTCCTTAGTTTCGTAAACCATCTTCCCTTGTTTATTTTGTATCTTTCCTATAAAGTTTAGGGCTTTTTTTTCCTGAGCATTCTAGCTAGATGTTTTCCCGCCTTATTTCCCCACTGGTATCTTTCTTTAGCTATTTTATAAAATTTTTCCTTTGTTTCTTGTTCCATCAGCTTTTTTAGTTCATCTCGTTTATTTACCAGTGCTAAATATGTTGTTTGGTGGTGTCCCCTGTATTTTTTATGTTCTTGTTCTAAATTAAACATTTCTGTTGTAAGGTTTCCCATTTTATTTTTCCTTTCTTTCTCCTTGCTCCCTCTTGTATTATTATTCCCCTTATATAGGCTTTATGTGTTTCCCATATCACCGACCCCGAGATATCCCCTGTTTCATTTGTTGCGAAGTAATGATTTAGCTCTCTCTCTACCTTATTAAAGAAATCTTCATTTTGCAATAGATCTTCATTTATTCTCCATAGTGACTGTTTTCCTTGGGCCCTGGAAATCTGCATCTCCATCTCAATAGGGGCGTGATCTGATATTGTAATAATTCCTATTTTTGAGCCTGCTATCCTATCCAAAAGTCTATGGTCCACTAAAATATAGTCGATCCTAGAATACGTCCGGTGCACAGGGGAATAAAACGTGTAGTCTCGTGTTTTTTCAAACCATTCAAAATCCTCCATATATCAACCAGTTGATTTTTATGTATTTCCTGTTTTATCTTCCTCAGCTGACCGTTATTCGTCCCCTGTGCCCTGGACGTACTGTCGATCTCTGGGTCTAAACACATATTAAGGTCTCCCATTACTACTAATCTCCCACTCTTGAAGTCCATTAATTTCTCCAATGTGTCCTTCAGGAATTTTGTTGGATTTTTATTTGGGGCGTATATATTCGCTAGGGTGCATTCTATTTCCCCAAGTGTTCCTTTGAGGAATAGAAATCTCCCCTCTGGGTCCTGCATCATGCCTCCTAGTTTAAAATGCACCCCTTTTGCCAGCCCTATCGCTACTCCCCTTGCTCTTTTTGATATTGCGTCTCCATAGTACCAATTCGGGAATTCTCTCGACCATAGTCTAATATTTGAGTCATATGTTAAATGGGTCTCCTGTAGGGACACCACCTCTGCACCATAGGTCTGTAATTCCTTTAAGATTTTATGCCTTTTTGAAGTTGAATTTAACCCCTTTACATTATAGGATAAGAATATAATTGTTGTAATTTTTCCTCTATTCCTGCCAGCTTTTGTTCCTCTAGCCTATCTCGAGTTGCTCCTTTTTCTGTCATGGCATTTGCACAATGTACCCCCCCTCCCTCCCTTTCCCCCTCCCCCTTTCCCCCTACCCCCTCCTTCCCCACCCCACCCCTCCCCATCCACCCTCCCCCTCCCCCTCCTCCCCCCACTTGGCCCCATATGGGCCCCTAGTTTGTTCGGTGCTTTGAAAATCAAAGCCCTCAACAAACCTATTTGTCCTAAGGTGTGGTACCCAGTGTGCCCCTTCACCCCTTCCTCAGATTGAAAATTGAGGAGGAGTGGGCCCGCCAACCTCTATTCACATGATCTGAGAAACCTGTATTTTAATGTTCCTCCATTTACCCCCCCCCACTCCCCTTCCCCCCCGACCAAGTGCCCCACCCCCATAATACGCTCACAATAGATATCCCCCACAAAAAACAATTTTCAGCAACGCTTTTTTTTTTTTTTTTTTAGTCTTCCCTTATCCAACCCGGTATATCTGGTATCTGCAAGTCTAGTTTTCTACAGAACCCTTCTAGTTCTTCAGCGCATTTTCACTGATCTCCCCTCCTTGTATCCTATCAGACAGGCTGGGAACCCCCAACTTTATCTAATATTTTGCTGTCTCATCTTTTCTAGAAGGGGTTTAAGAAGTCTTCTTCTTGTCAGGGTGTCTTGGGACAGATCGGCATACACCTGGAGCTCAGCTCCTTCATATGTCAAAGCTGGTTTTCCTCTTAGTTTTTCCCAGATCTCCAGTTTGTCTTCGTAGAATCTAAACCTAATAATAATGTCCCGTGGCCTCTCTTCTGGGTTTCGCCGGTGTCCAACTCGATGTATTCTTTCTATTCTTAGGGGTTCCTCTTCCTTTTTATCTATAAGGGGGCCCAGCACTATTGAACTCATTTTCCTCAGATCTTCTCCCTCTTTTTCTGGGACTGATCGTAACCTTATGTTCTGTCTTCTGCTTCTGTTCTCCTGGTCTTCCAGTTTATAAAGGATTTCCTTCTGGGTTTGTTGTGCTGTTTTAATTTGCTGTTTGAGGGTTTCCAGTTCTTTCTTTTGATCTTCTACTGGTTTTTCTGTTTTTTCTACCCTGTCCAAGAGGCTTCCCAGGTCCCCTCTCAACGTGCTGATATCTGTTTTAATCGAATTTTCAAGCCTCTGTAACATCTTACTCATCTCTCCTTTTGTGGGGGGGAAGGACTCAGATGGTCTCCCCTCTACCCTACTACATTCCAGGTCCCCTTCTGTTGTAAAGTCTTCCCTGGAGTTTTCTGGGGTCTCACCCGCCTTCTTATCCGTCCCTTTTTTTTTTCCACCTTAGCTTGCCCCTGCCTCTCCGCTTCCACGTTTCTTGGACTGGCTCCTTGTGTCATGTATTGCTTCAGCGTGCTGACCCCTGGTTTATCTTTTGGGGATTTGGGGGCGCCCCCTCTTGTCGTTTTAGTTGTGCTTTTACTCATCTTATCCTTTTTTATCCCTCTTATCCGTTTACCCAGCCTTAATTCTTTGTTCTCCCTTAATTAGGGGGGAGCAGTGTCTCTAAATGGGAGGGAGGGACTGTTCAAAAACTTGTGGGGGGGCAGGGGGAATGAGAGACACGGGAGCTGTTCCAGGATCTACCCCTATCCAGGGACTCCCCGCTCGTCAGTCCTGTTTTGCCTTACGGTAATTAAATATTTACAAGCTGGTTGTATTTTTAGATGTTATATTTCTGCTGGTTGTTGACTCTTTCTGATCAAGGTTCTTCCTCTTTCTTCCGCCCCTCCCCCAACTCAGTTCTAATACCGATTCTGTAACAAATTTTAACTGTTTATCTTTTAAACATATGTATATTCCTTCAGGGTCCACTTCTCAATACTCTGTGCTGGCAACACTGAAGATACTGGCAATCACATATATTCCTTTTATGTTTACCTGGGGTTTTAGCACAATCCCTTGTCTTTAATTACACTGTCTGTTTTTTATCAGTTTTCTCAGTGTTACCCAGCTAACTTATCTCTACTCAGAATTAAACATCACAGTTTCCACAGTACACTTGGCTTCTGCCCTTCAGTGTTTTCACTTCATATATTGTTGATCCATACCGCTCTCATCCATCCATATCTTACCCTCTCCACTCTTTAAGGTTCCTGTGTCCCAGATAGTTTCCTTAAACTCCTTCGGTGTTCATGGCTGAGGGATACTGCATATAATAAGTCATCTGGCCGGCCGCTCGGAAGGCAGGGGAGACGAGGGGGAAGGGGGGGGAGCGGGAGGCAGGGGCTTACCGCTGTTTCACGGGTCACTCACGGTTCACGCTTTATCTTACTGTTCCAGCCGCTCATAGGTGTCCTAAGATGTTTCTCTGGCGGTGTGTTTGTCATCTAGCTGTCATTTCCTCCGCTAACGAGCTGTGGCTCTCCTCTCGTTGTGCTATGAATACCGGCGGCTTCACACAGCGTTCCTCGAGGCAGCGTCTCGCTGACACACTGGGATCCCTCCGTGACGGACGCTACGTTCTCACATCCTCACGTCCTCACCTCCCATTTCCTCCAACACTGTTGGTCCACCGCCTTCGTGTCCTATAGACTTTAACGGTGTTCGCATGTTCGCACAATTTTTTTGTCTGTTCGCATGTTCTGGTGCGAACCGAACCGGGGGGGGGGGGGGGGGGGGGTTGGCCGATCCCTAGTTGCCACTGGAGTCCTCTTCCACCCCTCCATGACGACATCACGGAGCTGGTGGATATTAGAGATCTTGCGCTCCTGCACCTTCTGTTTGAGGATGCTCCACAGATGCTCAATAGGATGGAGACATGCTTGGCCAGTCCATCACCTTTACCCTCAGCTTCTTTAGCAAGGCAGTGGTCATCTTGGAGGTGTGTTTGGGGTCGTTATCATGTTGGAATACTGCCCTGCAGCCCAGTCTCCAAAGGGAGGGTGATGATGCTTTGCTTCAGTATGTCACAGTACATGATGGCATTCATGGGTCCCTCAATGAACTGCAGCTCCCCAGTGCCGGCAGCACTCATGCAGCCCCAGACCATGACATTTCCACCACCATGTTTGACTGTAGGCAAGACACACTTGTCATTGTACTCCTCACCTGGTTGCCGCCACACACACTTGACACCATCTGAACCAAATATGCTTATCTTGGTCTCATCAGACCACAGGACATGGTTCCTGTAATCCATGTCCTTGGTCTGCATGGCTGTCATCCCAGAAGGAAGCCTCTTCTAAATATGATGCACAAGGAAGCCCGCAAACAGTTTGCTGAAGACAAGCAGACTAATTTGATTCCGTGTGTGGAGTATGATCTGAGCACTGACAGGCTGACCCCCTCACCCCTTCAACCTCTGCAGCAATGCTGGCAGCACTCATATGTCTATTTCCCAAAGACAACCCCAGTATATGATGCTGAGCATGTGCACTCAACTGCTTTGGTCGACCATGGCAAGGGCTGTTCTGAGTGGAACCTGTCCTGTTAAACCGCTGTATAGTTTTGACCACCGTGCTGCAGCTCAGTTTCAGGTTCTTGGCAATCTTCTTATAACCTAGACCATCTTTATGTAGAGCAGCAATTCTTTTTTTCCGATCCTTTAGCGTGTTCTTTGCCAAGAGGTGCCATGTTGAACTTCCAGTGACCAGTATGAGAGAGTGAGAGTTATTTTGAGGGGACAGCAAATTTACACTGTTATACAAGCTATATGCCACTACTTTACATTGTAGCAAAGTGTCATTTCTTCAGTGCTGTCACATGAAAAGATATAATAAAATATTTACAAAAATGTGAGGGGTGTACTCACTTTTGTGGGAAACTGTATATATTTCCTGACAGACTGCATGGCAGCATATGTTTGGGTAGCCCCGCCCTCACTCCTACCCTATAGGACCCCAAAGGCCACATTGATTTTTTGTCCTCTTCACTCATAGGACCATTTTGTATGAAGTTTCCTACCTTTTGGAAGATGTGGGGACCGGAGTCTCACGCGGGACAGTCGTGCGGATATTGGGAGCATCCTGTGGTGTCCAGAAGTTTCCAGGATGGCTCTAGTAGTCCTTGCGTTCCCAGCTAACATCGGGGTGGTGAATGACACCGACACAGAAGATTGACACTTTGTAATACCGGAAGCTCTGCTAATCGCAAGCAATTGCACCAGGTCAGATGCCCTGCTAATAGCGGGTGACCTCTAAAGTATGCCCAGCGTGATGGTCTGCTATTCTTACCTCTAGGATCTGGGTTGCCCTGCAGATGCATCGATTGCCCTGTGGAAGAGGTCCAGGATACGTGAGTATGTTTGGCTTGAGGTCAGCAGAAGGGACCAGATGCCAAGTGGGCTGCTAAGGAGTAACTCCACTTATGTTAGAAAATAAAATAAATAAATAATACCCAAAATTAAAACATATGGAGGTGTCAATGCTCTGATAAAAATACTACAATGCACATCAAAGTTTGGTGCAGTTGCTTTTTGTCCTGAACAGATATCTGTTTAATTAAGCAAAGTTTTTCTTTTTGTGTTGGAGGCTCTGTCTAATGAAATCACCTGTGTAGTGGTGCACTGATGTGAGAAGTCTGTGGTGGTAGTATTGCTTTAGCAGTAGTTAACCTCTTAATAACAACCGTTACTTTGTCTCTCTGGACAGCTTAGGACAGCAGCTGCAGTATGAATTGGGAAGGTTATTTAATACATTACTACATGGCTTGAGTAGCATTTGTACATGTTATAATATTTATTTTCTTAACAATGTGGAGTTCTCCCTTAGACTTGCAGGGATTTGTTTATTTCTGCAACAAGTCCTTGTGCCGATGCAGCCTAATACCTCTATGCATTGGCTGCTCTATGTAGGTTATAGCTGGAGGGTGGCAGTGTCTTCCTTACTGATACTGTTCCTGGATTGTCAGCTTTTCTGTGGGCCTCTTAAGGCTGGTGTATGGAAAGCTGGCTAATGGACACTTGCTATTAATCGTCTCCAGATCTACATGTATTATGCACACCGTAAACCGGGCCTCTGCTGGTAAAATCCTGTATGAATTTCCTTCCTTATTCAGGCATACAGGGAGCAAGATGACAGCGACCAACAGGTTGCTACGGGTAGTCAAGACACTCTAAAGAAGTCTGTTACAACTCTCCCTGTCCAAGGATTTTCTACTCTGACAATGTCAAGCCTTTTCCTTGCAGGACCAATCAACTGGCCAATTTAATCCACTTCAAACAATTCCTAAAAGGAAGATGCGGATGAGGAAGGTGTTTGAGGGGGTTTTTGTACCTCCTTTTTGTAAGGCTGTTAGGAAGTCTAAAATAGCAGAGGTACCTGAACAGAAGGACAGAGAAGCAGAATGTCTTAGTGGCCAGCACCTTGCACTACTGGGTTGCTCGAGTTCAAAGCCCAACCAGGACACTTCTACCTACAATGCAGGATGTCAGATTAAGGCACTTATCGGGGAAGAGGTTATCCAGCATAATGAGTCACCTGTTTGGTTGACAAAGCCTTTATCCTCTTAGCCGTAAACATGGAGTTGTCATTGGAGGATGCTGTCCTTCAGGGGTATACTCAATCATGATGACTGGGTGTGTCCTTGAGGGGTGTAGCATCTTCTGGTGGTAGTTTAGTTGGACTTGTCCCTAAGGGGTATATCTGTCTGCAGTTGCAGCCTGGGAGCCTGCCTTAACCCTTGGCTCTGTCTCAATGCAATGGAAGTTGGGAAGAAGATTATTAATTTTATTCTAAAGGACAATCTGGTCAGCATTGTTAGAGTTTAAACTGCCCCTTTCAAGGGCTAGCTTTATCTTGATAGCAAATAGCTGGAGATGATTCTACAAGCAGAGCAATCGTGTCTGCATTGCGAGAGTCTAAACACTCTCCTTAAAAGGCTAGCTTCTTTTGATAGCAAATAGCTGGGAATAATTTTACAAGTGGGACAATCAAGCATTGCCAGAGTAGAGCAGTTCCCTTCAAGGGGTAGCTTCATTTGATGACAAATAGCTGTGAATAATTCTACTAGTGGGACAATCTTGTCTGCAGCGTGAGAGTCTAAACAGTCCCCTTCAAGGGCTAGCTTCATTTGACAGCTAAGAGGTGTGTTTGGTCTAGCCTCCTGCCTCAGAGTACATGTCTGCTGAATGAAAAAGGACTGCGGTTCAAGAGTCAGTGTCTAACTCCAAAAAAGGTTTTCTCCTGCAGGTCTGGCCTGGTGTCCAGAAAAAATTGAAGAGAGATAGAGTATTCAGCCAAGTAGTCAGCAAAGAGCTCCACTTCTGGGGAAGAGGTTGTTTACTGGACTTTTTCATATTTGTGCCACCCATATGTATCTTATGGGTACCTGGTTGCTCCTCTTCTGATAGGAAGATACAGCTTTGGTCTTGGACGGTTGGACCCTCAGTTCAAGCACTTCAGGCCATGCTGGTCAATCAGTCACCTTCAAGCCTCTGACTGTGCCAGGAGGAATCCTTTGCTCCAGCAAAAAAGACAAGTTCTGCTAGCCAATGTGGTTCTTACCATCTCTAGGGACAACAATTCCAATTCCAGCAGATGTGATTTTAATAAGAGTACAATTGTTGCTCAGAGGGATGCCTATTTCCAACTCCCAGAGCTGTCTTCTGACATACCTCTGTTTCTACATGGGTTAAGATGTCATGCAGCATATACAGTTTGTCTGCTGGTTGGGTTCTTGATCCACTCCTCCTCTAGACAGGGATTCCTGTCAAGTACACAAAGGGAGTTCTCAGAACCATACATGAAATTGGCTGGCTAGTCTTTCAAAAAGGGTCATGTGACTCCTACGCAAATCCTTGCGTATCTGAGAGCTTAATCCATCATAGTTCAGGATACATCGTTTTTGCCACTAGAGTATACTGGTGGTAGGATGCTGGGTAATCCTGGCTTTCCTGACCTGTCAGCGTCTCAATACCTGATGATCAGGACCATGGTCTCTCCCATCCCTATATTGGGGTATGCTCAATGGAAATGGCCTCCTGTCCTGAGTTTTTTCTCCAATGTTAATCATGTACCCAGTGATTACAGCCTCACAAACAGGCAGATGGAGCCCTGGGTACTGGCACAGTACCCAAGGCTTTATCTGCTGAGCTACCGGCAAAACAACTTCCCAACAGGGGAGTTCCACTGGTAATAAAACGCCCCGGTTGGGAAGTTATTTTGAACACTCTGGTTTTCTGGCCAGCTCTTTCATGCGCCCTTCGCCTTTTGTCACCTGACAGCAGGCTTTTTAGTCGTGAGGCTGAACAACATCACAGTGATGTCCTACATCAAGGGACAGCTCTGAACCTGCAGGATCAGTCCACTGAGAAGAGGTAGAGATGACTGTGATCTGGGTGGAGTAGAATCTTCTTTATCAGTCTTTTGAATCTACATAGAATTTCTGGGAAGAATCTATATTCTGTGGCCCAATTGGTCGATAAGTGGTTCCTGCATCCAGGTTGCTCCAAGTGGAGTTTATCTCTGGACAAGAGTTAGATCTTATAGCATCTCCTTACTGTTACAAGCTGGAAAGCTTTTCCCTAAGGGCCTGGGCCAAGCTCTAGATGTGGATGCTGTGTCAGATCAGGAAAGTTCTCACAAGTAATATGCTTCCAATTCGATCCATATTGTCAGGACTGGTCTCAGCCCTTCCTTCTCACAGCTGGCCGCTCAGCTGTTGGCTAATTGCCAGCTCCTATCTCTCAACAGTGACTCACCTGTTGATAATATCCTGCTTGTCAGTCCTGCCTACTTAAGCCGTCCAGTCCAGATGATCGCTGCCTTCGCCTTGGTCACATCTCTAGAGACACTCTCCTGTGTTCCTGTTAAAGACTGGCTTGGCTGACATTCCTTCTGGCTCCAGATCCTGCTTGCTGTTCTACTATGCTCATCTCTGGCTCCCTGACGTTTTGGCCTGTCTGACTATCTGGACTATTTGGGTAGACTACTAATGTGTGAGGGTATGTGAACAAGAGAAAGTCTGGCCATGAGCAAGCACCATGTTAGGAGTTGCCTATACGTGCTTTGAAAGCTCTTGTATGCTTAGCTCCTTATCCTGGGCCAGGGCCCGCTTTTTCGGCTTGGGAGAGTAAGTTTGGAGATTTGGAATGATGGTGTGGATTTGGAGTGAAGGGTGGTGGAATGCCCCATTGTTTTGGCAGCTTTTTGTATTCTGCTGGTGATTGGAGAACATATTTATGTCCCTGATGAGTGATTTGAACTGCGGCAGGGAAGAGCCATTTATAGACCAGTTTCTTGTGTCTAAGAGCCTCTGTGATGGGGAAAATTGCCTCCGCCTTGCTACAGTTGTCGCTGAGAGTTCAGCGTAAATAGAGATATGTGAGAAGGGTTCCGGAAGTTTACCTGCTTTGCGGGCTTCCGCCATAGCTCTGTCTTTAACATGGAAGAAATGAATTCTTGCCAGAATATCCAGGGGGACTGTATCTGGAAGTGAGCTTGGTTTGGTGGGCTCTGTCTATGACCGGGTCTCGGGGATGTTCCAGCGGGAGTAAGGTTTTAAGTAGTTGTATGAGATATGGAACAATCTCAGGAGGATAAATTGTTTCAGCGATACCTCTAAACTTGAGGTTATTCCTCCTTGAACGATCCTCTAAATCTGCAATGTTATTTTTCATCTACTGGATGTCAGCGTTGTGTTCCTGATAACAGTCCACTAATTCATTATGTGCTGTTAGAGTCTTTTAGCTTAGTTTCCACTTTGTCGACCATCTCCTCAATCTGATCTACTTTTACTTGTAGATTGGTGATGTTTTTACACAGATCTACTTGCAAATCCTGTTTTAGAGACATGAGCATTTATTTAAGTGTATTCTCTGATGCAGGTTGGTCAGTGGCAGGGAAAGAGGATAGTGTGTTCTGAGGCTCCTGTCCTAAGTCACAGTTCTCCATAAAAGAGTTATATTTTTAACTCACATGCCCTTTAGATTGTGGTGAGGCAAATGGAGAAGATGCAGGTCTCTTCTGTGACTGTTTTTCTCCCTGTTCCATGTCCTGGAGCTCTGTGTCAGATGTGCTGAAGAGCGACGCTGTGTCTGTGTGAGGGAGAGGTGCATCCCTGCAGCTTTCAGCGCCATCTTGTGTGTCCTATACAAAAACATATTTGGGGGCACACCCTGAAATGCGTTTAAATTCAAGATGGTGCTGCTATAAGACCAACAAACAGTACAAAACATATTACAGCGCACACATTCAAGAATGACATTTCCTGCAAGGCTAGCTAAAAACACCTGAACATATTCAAAAAAATACGGGGGTTTGGTCACACTATATGGTCATATAGTGCTAAGCCCACTTACTGCGACAAAGTACCCCGAATTAGTGGGATACGGGGGTTAGGTCACACTATATGGTCATATAGTGCTAAGCCCACTTATATTTTGTACTTTATCTTGTGTGTCCTCTCTGCCTAACGCAGGGAAGAAGTCCGTTATTTTTTTGGGCTGCTGAGCACCAGAGGTGCAGATGGAGTGACCTCTTTGTCACGAAGCTTGGAATACTAAAGTATTTATCCTTTGATTCTATTACACAGTGGGGGGGATCTTCTGCCCTGTTTTAAGGCTAACCCCCTCCAGATGGCTCCATGGTCTGGAAGGAATGCATTGTTCTGTGTCTGACTGTTTGTTTATGTACTTTAATTACCCCCTGGGGCTTCTCTGTGTCATTACACATATCAGTCCTCCTATTCAAGCTATCGGACCAATCCCTGCTGACCCTGTTTCAAGTCCTCATTTGCATGGCCAAGAGGACCTAATTGAGGACTAAAGTGTACTTTACAATTGACCAATAGGAAAGTGGTTGTTGGGGGCGGGGCGTTCAAACTGCTGTGTATAAAAGTGTGCATCCAATAAAAGTGAGATTCCTGTTTGAACTTACATACAGCCTGCCTGGTGTTTGTTCTGAGCTATCACAACTGGATTTGAACGGCACATAGCTGTAGTTCTAATCTCGGAGCATCAGATGACCGAAGAATCAGATGTTGCGATCTGCAATCTGATTCTATAGCCGCAGAGGAGTGTCGGGAGAGTGGAATCGAGCGAGCAGGGGCTCGTTACATTGGTTGGCAGCGGTGGGATTTGTTCTCCAGTTACTGGGACACTCCAAACCACCACAGTGAATGACCAGCTATGCAGCCTGCAGGAGAGCCATGCTGAAAGACTTACTTGAGAGCCGTAGAGGGACTGGTGGGATCGTGCTTCCTTGCTGTGAACACATCCAAACCATCACCTGGATCGAAGGTCCGGATAGCAGGAGAGGAGAGGTACAGATACGTTGTCATGGAAGAGGAATTCAGAAGGAGGTTGCGAGAGATGCAGATAAAGCACAGAGGATCAGTATCAGAGCAGGTCCTGCTGGAATGGTTTGATTCTATCCGCTGCGAACTCTGGAAGGAAGCGCTAGCCCGTGAGCAGCGACACCAGGGAAAAGTTCTCCCCTCCATCCATGTAAGGTACTGGTTGCAGTATGAAGTACGAATGCTGTTATTGGGGGAACAACCGAACCAGGAGTGGACAGCTGAGTTAAGCAGGCTGATCCAGGCAGAAATGTGGTTGGATGAGAGCTACAGAGCCCTTCAGTGGTATGTAGCCCAAGTGTGCCTGTGGACAGCGGGTGACAGCCCCACGGAAGGCTTTGACTACGATGGCCTGGGATTGTTGTACTGGAGGCTGTCCAGGGACCCTGACTTTGGGAGTGATCAAGAGTGGCGTTTGGAGGAAATAATGGAGCACAAAGAGCGAAGACTGAATGTCTCGGAATTGCACCGGGCACAGGAAGATTTGGAGTTTCTGGCCATTCAGGAATGGGAGCTGGAGATCGCCTACAGACAGCTGCTAGACTCTGCTCAGCAGCAGGGTGGGGCTCCCTTTGCCTGGGACTATCCGGAAATACCAGCTGACAACTCTGAAATCCTGGCTGAAGAGTCGACAATGTGGCAGAGTAACAGTGTGCTTTGCCAACCTGCCCCTGCAGCTATGGATGCGGAGGTCTTATGGCGGATGGAGCAAGTGCTGACTGACCTTGATGAACCTGTTTCTGCATTGGATGATCTTGGATGGAGGAATGTGGCTGTCAAGCAGAATGCCAGAGAATCGGCAGTGGAATATCCCCAAAGCTGAAGTGCTGACAACAGGGCAGAGCTCTGCTAACCTCTGCCCATCACTGATAGCATCTTCTGGGTTCCACAGACAGGAGAGGGTGAACCTTTATCCCCAGACACCAGTTGCAGAGACAGGAGATTTGATAGACTTTTCTGCTGAGGAAGAACAACCTGGTGAGCCTCCAGCAGAAGAAGAGCTATTATTAGGGCCAAACTTCACTGTGCTCTGCCCAGCACCAACAGCAGTATCTGTGGAGTCACAAGGAACTTCCCCAGCTGAAGCGCTGGCCACCGGACAGAGGGTCCAAGACCTTTGCCCCACATCTGTGGCGGTTCCAGAGGCTCAGGGTGAAAAGGAGGTGGTCGTCGTCCCTCCCCAACAGTTGGCCAGGGTGGAGGAAGCGGTCTTTCCTCCCCAGCAATGATCCGTGCACCTGGGAAACTACCACAGACATATTGTCTCAACAGCCAGATGAGGGAATGGAAAAGGAAGCAGCTGGCTCACCCCCCAATGGCAGTTACACAGTTTGGCAGTGGAGGAAGCCAGCCTGCTGCCCCAGCGTTTAGCCAGAGCAGAGGATGTGGAGTCCCCAGCAGAAGTGCTGGCAACAGGGCAGAGTGCTGCTAGCCTCTGCCCTCAACTAACAGAAGAGGGAGTTCCTATGGTAGTGGATGGGACTTTGTTCTCCACTGACACAACCCCAGAAAATGGTGCGACACTGAGACAGGAGGATGTCAGCCATGCTTTGCAAGCACTGGGGGATTTTCATCTACTAAAAATGGATGGGACTTACTTCAGTCCCCACTTGTATACCCCAGGGATGCTGGGCAGTCTGCCCAGATCCCCAACAGCATGATGGAGTGAGCCCAGTCACCCTGTCTTCTCTCTAGTGGCTGAAAGGACTCCAGGGAGAAGGGCCTGTCCAGGCTTGTCCCCAGTGGCGGGCGTGTTCTCTGAGAGAGGCAGAGGTTGGCTGGGTAAGTAATGCTCTGTATGGAACAATTTGTTGGAACCTTAAGACTACTTTTCCAACATCCTCGAGTTGAACCGTTCGGGGTCCCACTGTGGCTGTTGGACTATTTTCCAGGGGGAGTATTGTCATGAAGCTTGGAATACTGAAGTATTTCTCCTTTGATTCTATTACACAGTGGGGGGGATCTTCTGCCCTATTTTAAGGCTAACCCCCTCCAGACGGCTCCATGGTCTGAAAGGAATGCATTGTTCTGTGTTTGACTGTTTTATTTATGTACTTTAATTACCCCCTGGGGCTTCTCTGTGTCATTACACATATCAGTTCTCCTATTCAAGCTATCGGACCAATCCCTGCTGACCCTGTTTCAATTCCTCATTTGCATGGCCAAGAGGACCTAATTGAGGACTAAAGTGTACTTTACAATTGACCAATAGGAAAGTGGTTGTTGGGGGCGGGGCGTTCAAACTGCTGTGTATAAAAATGTGTTGTGTGCATCCAACAAAAGTGAGATTCCTGTTTGAACTTACATACAGCCTGCCTGGTGTTTGTTCTGAGCTATCACAACTGGATTTGAATGGCACATAGCTGTAGTTCTAATCCTAGAGCATCGGATGACTGAACAATCAGATGTTGCGATCTGCAATCTGATTCTATAGCCACAGAGGAGTGTCGGGAGAGTGGAATCAAGCGAGCAGGGGCTCGTTACACTCTTCTTGTCATCCTGACCCTGGGCTGCGTCAGGCTGTATCCGGCGCTCAGTTTTGTGGGCTTAGACTGCTGATTACCCGCTTATGGAGCTTACCTCAGCCGGAGCTCTAGGATCAAGCGGCCATTATCTTGAGCAGCCAGACCACGCCCCTGTAATACCTAATTTGAAAACACTAGTTAGATGAGCTAACTAGGTGAAGAAAATTAGCAAAAATAAAACCAATATATAGTGAGTGTGTATATATACATCATCTCACAAAAGAGAGTACACCCCTCATGTTTTTGTAAATATTTTATTACATCTTTTCATGTGACAACATTGAAGAAATTACACAATTGAAGAAATTACAATTGCTACAATGTAAAGCAGTGAGTGTACAACGTGTATAACAGTGTAAATTTGCTGTCCCCTCAAAATAGCTCAACACACAGCCATTAATGTCTAAACCGCTGGCAACAAAAGTGAGTACACCCCTAAGTGAAAATGTCCAAATTGGGCCCAATTAGCCATTTTCCCTCACCGGTGTCATATGACTCGTTAGTGTTACAAGGTCTCAGGTGTGAATGGGGAGCAGGTGTGTTAAATTTGGTGTTATCGCTCTCACTCTCTCATACTGGTCACTAGACGTTCAACATGGCATCTCATGGGAAAGAACTCTCTGAGGATCTGAAAAAAAGAATTGTTGCTCTACATAAAGATGACCTAGGCTATAAGAAGATTGCCAAGACCCTGAAACTGAGCTGCAGCACGGTGGCCAAGACCATACAGTGGATTAACAGGACAGGTTCCACTCAAAACAGGCCTTGCCATGGTTGACCAAAGCAGTTGAGTGCATGTGCTCAGTGTCATATTCAGAGGTTGTCTTTGGGAAATAGACAATGAGTGCTACCAGCATTGCTGCAGAGGTTGAAGCGGTTTGGGGTCAGCGTGTCAGTGCTCAGACCATACGGCACACACTGCATGAAATTGGTCTGCATGGCTGTTGCCAGAAGGAAGCCTCTTCTAAAGATGATGCACAAGAAAGCCTGCAAACAGTTTGCTGAAGATAAGCTGACTAAGGACATTGATTAAATGGAACCATGTCCTGTGGTCTGATGAGACCAAGATAAAATTATTTGATTCAGATGGTGTCAAGTGTGTGTGGCGGCAACCAGGTGAGCAGTACAAAGACAAGTGTGTCTTGCCTATAGTCAATCATGGTGGTGGGAGTGTCGTGGTCTGGGGCTGCATGAGTGCTGACGACACTGGGGAGCTACAGTTCTTTGAGGGAACCATGAATACCAACATGTACTGTGACATACTGAAGCAGCGCATGTTCCCCTCCCTTCAGAGACTGGGCTGCAAGGCAGTATTCCAACATGATAACGACCCCAAACACACCTCCAAGACGACAAGTGCCTTCCTAAAGAAGCTGAGGATAAAGGTGAAGGACTGGCCAAGCATGTCTCCAGACCTAAACATTATTGAGCATCCGTGGAGCATCCTCAAACAGAAGGTGGAGGAGTGCAAGGTCTCTAACATCCACCAGCTCCATGATGTTGCCATGGAGGAGTGGAAGAGGACTCCAGTGGTAACCTGTGAAGCTCTAGTGAACTCCATTCCCAAAATAATGACACTTTGGGCCCAATTTGGACATTTTCACGTAGGGGTGTACTCACTTTTGTTCCCAGTGGTTTAGACAGGTAAATATCGGACGATTTTCTGATCGTGTGTATGGGCCTTTAGATCGTGGATACCTGTAGATGTAGCAATTTTACTGTTATGCCCCGTACACACGGTCGGATTTTCCGATGGAAAATGTCTGATCGGAGCGTGTTGTCGGAAATTCCGACCGTGTGTGGGCTCCATCTGACATTTTCCATCGGATTTTCCGACACACAAAGTTTGAGAGCAGGCTATAAAATTTTACGACAACAAAATCCGATCGCGTCAATTCCGACCGTGTGTGGCCTGTTCCGACGCACAAAGTGCCACGCATGCTCAGAAGAAATTATGACACAGAACAGCTCGGTCTGGTAAACTTAGCGTTCGCAATGGATACAGCACTTTTGTCACGTTGCAATGTCAAAAATGGTTTAATACAGCGCACTCTCTTCTTCTTTATAATGTGAGAAGAATTAAGTAGTTTTGCTGCTCATATTCACACAGAGTTCTCACAAACTTATTTCTTTATTATTTATCGGGATTCCCTCAATATATTTTGATTAGTCACATCTGACAACATTATTTTGGTGTTGTTTTTTTATTTTTTTTTTTGTTTTAAGGCAGATTAGTTATTTTTGGTTTGTATTTTTTTCAAGGCTGATTTTTGTTTTTTTGGATTTTTATTTTTACTCCCGAAAATTTTTGTGTGTGTTTTTTGTGTCAAGTTACCACAACACCATTGATATGTTGTTCTATTTAATCTGTAGGAGATTGTTTGGTGTTGTTGTCCCTTGTTAATTTCACATTGTATTTTAGAAATGTACCTGAATCGTCACCAACAAACTGTCCTTTTTGGATGAAAACACACATAGGAGAGTATAATTTCCCAAAAAAAACATTTATTAAGGGCTCACAACTAAACAAAGAGGGAGGCAACGCTGGAGAAACTGCAGAAATGGGTGAAGCCTTGGACCCCCAGGGCACACATCAACTATTTTCAAGCAAAATTGGTGGCCTGAGGAGTCCTTATCTAAGGGAGTGCAGTCTGGTCCAGAAGTCCCAGAGATCCGGAAATCAGCATATGACATCTGTGTCCCCAGGCTGTGGTCATACGAGAGACTGCAGCTTTTGTCAGACCAGACTGAACCCAGGGTCATCACTCTCTTCCACGCTGTGGCTCTGGTGGTGGAGTTGTGGCAGCAGGAGGAGGAGGAGGATGGTCCAACTCAATCACGTCGGTCTTGGGTGTTAGTTCCCCACTCACCCCCTTACTTAGGACTTTATAAAGCAGGTCCTCACATAGCTTGCGTTGACCCTCCTGCATGCCCTGCAGTTTTGTGTCAGCCATGCAGGCAAAGGCCTCTTCAGGAGTGGGTAAGGCTCTGAGGGACGCAGAAGCCTCCTGAATGAGCCTGAGCGCTGAATCCTGCATGGGAGTAGTCTTCCTCGCTCTTTTGTATGAAAGGCGGAGGGGAGGAACCTGCGATTCAGTCAGGCTGCGACTGGTCCCAGGCTTCTCCTGGCTGACACTTAGCCCCGCCTCCTCCTGGTTGCCACATTCCACAACCTCCTCCTGGCTTCCTGTGTATGAAAAAGGGACATAGTTTTAGTTTTTTCTTCATCAATCACACACAATTTTCACCTCCTGACTGTTGCAAATTGAATGTTAACAAATAGAACAGACTATCATTCTGAGCCCAGGATTTTTCATTCTTGTCCAATTTTGGGTGCCCACTACTGTCTATTGTTATGTAAAACACTTTTTTCAATCAGCAATTAGTGATTAATAATAACATCTAATAAACATCATTTATTTATTGACCAGAAATCTGTAGAACAATGCTATACCTGACTCCAGCTGGGCTCCTCCACTTCTTCCTGGCTGGAAGGCCCAGGTTGGACGTCAAAAGCCTCAGCTGGGGTGGAATTAAGAGTGGAAGGAAGAGTAGAGAGGGATTCCCTGACTTCAGTGTGGTCTGACAGAAATCGCAGTCTCTCATAGTACCACAGCCTGGGGACATAAACGTCATCTGCTGCAGCTCCGGATCTCTGGGAATCCGTGACCTTCTTGCGCTCCA
This sequence comes from Aquarana catesbeiana, assembly GCF_042186555.1. Classification (NCBI taxonomy): domain Eukaryota; kingdom Metazoa; phylum Chordata; class Amphibia; order Anura; family Ranidae; genus Aquarana; species Aquarana catesbeiana. The sequence continues at coordinate 370,997,940 of NC_133326.1, read as the reverse complement.
TAAGATAAGTACTCCTCAGGCCACCAATTTTGGTTTTTAAATAGGGGATGGTTGCTGTGGGGACCACCAGCTTCACCAACTCCAGCAGTTTCTCCAGCGCTGCCTGCCTCTTTTGTTTATTATTATAATGGGGGTGTCTCACCTGCCACAGACAGGGCAGCTCCCTGTATTTGTCTATGAACAGGGGGAGGAAGTTGTGGTCATTGAAGCCATCCATTTTCTCTGCAAGACACAACACAAGACAAACCCTAAGGTCAGGCCAAACTCCCCTAATCTTGTTACAATATAGGCTTCCATTTCGAAGCAGTATAGGCCCAAGTTTAGATCTTACTGTACCTTCGTTATCACAATCGGCGCCTCCGATGCTCCTTCCTCCGCTCACAGATCGTACGTAATACGCACGCGTGTTACGCTTTATACGCACTGTGCATGCGTGTAACTCCGCCCGCCCCTGACGTTCTTTCTAGTCAATTCCCCACCCCTTTTCATTCGGTGCAGTGGGGAAAGAGCACATGGCGGATACACAGCAGGTGCATGCTAATTACAGCAACGAGGAGGAGGGGGAGGAAAGCCCGGAGCCAGAAACGTCCCGATCCAGAAGGAGATTTAAGGTCTCAAATATGTCCTTTGGGGAGATGTTGGAAATGGTCGTTATCCTGAAGAAGGCCGACCATGATGGAAAGTATGGACCTTACCCCAACCCCAATGTCAGAAAGGCCAAGATCATGGCGAAAGTGGTCAAGAGTAGGGATGAGCCGAACACCCCCCTGTTCGGTTCACACCAGAACATGCGAACAGGAAAAAAGTTTGTTCGAACACGCGAACACCGTTAAAGTCTATGGGACACGAACATGAATAATCAAAAGTGCTAATTTTAAAGGCTAATATGCAAGTTATTGTCATAAAAAGTGTATCGGGACCCGGGTCCTGCCCCAGGGGACATGGATCAATGCAAAAAAAAGTTTTAAAAACGGCCGTTTTTTCAGGAGCAGTGATTTTAATAATGCTTAAAGTCAAACAATAAAAGTGTAATATCCATTTAAATTTCGTACCTGGGGGGTGTCTATAGTATGCCTGTAAAGGGGCGCATGTTTCCTGTGTTTAGAACAGTCTGACAGCAAAATGACATTTTGAAGGAAAAAACTCATTTAAAACTACCCGCGGCTATTGCATTGCCGACAATACACATAGAAGTTCATTGATAAAAATGGCATGGGAATTCCCCAAAGGGGAACCCCGAACCAAAATTAAAAAAAAAAAAATGACGTGGGAGTCCCCCTAAATTCCATACCAGGCCCTTCAGGTCTGGTATGGATATTAAGGGGAACCCCGGCCAAAATTTAAAAAAAAAAAATGACGTGGGGTTCCCCCTAAATTCCATACCAGACCCTTCAGGTCTGGTATGGATTTTAAGGGGAACCCCGCGCCAAAAAAAAAAAAAAAAAACGGCGTGGGGTTCCCCCAAAAATCCATACCAGACCCTTATCCGAGCACGCAACCTGGCAGGCCGCAGGAAAAGAGGGGGGGACGAGAGTGTGGCCCCCCCCCTCCTGAACCGTACCAGGCCACATGCCTTCAACATTGGGAAGGTGCTTTGGGGTAGCCCCCCAAAACACCTTGTCCCCATGTTGATGAGGACAAAGGGCCTCATCCCCACAACCCTGGCCGGTGGTTGTGGGGGTCTGTGGGCGGGGGGCTTATCGGAATCTGGAAGCCCCCTTTAACAAGGGGACCCCCAGATTCCGACCCCCCCTGTGTGAAATGGTAAGGGGGTACAAAAGTACCCCTACCATTTCACTAAAAAACTGTCAAAAATGTTAAAAATGACAAGAGACAGTTTTTGACAATTCCTTTATTTAAATACTTCTTCTTTCTTCTATCTTCCTTCATCTTCTGGTTCTTCTGGTTCTTCTGGCTCTTCTGGTTCTTCCTCCGGCGTTCTCGTCCAGCAGCTCCTCCGTGGCGTCTTCTATCTTCTTCTCCTCGGGCCGCTCCGCACCCATGGCATGGGGGGGAGGCTCCCGCTCTTCTCTTCATGTTCTTCATCTTCTTCTCTTCTTCTTTTCTTCTCTTCTTCTCTTCTCCGGGCCGCTCCGCACCCATGCTGGCATGGAGGGAGGCTCCCGCTGTGTGACGGCGCTCCTCGTCTGACAGTTCTTAAATAACGGGGGGCGGGGCCACCCGGTGACCCCGCCCCCCTCTGACACACGGGACATGACGGGACTTCCCTGTGGCATTCCCCGTGACGTCACAGGGAAGTCCCGTCAAGTCACCGTGCGTCAGAGGGGGGCGGGGTCACCGGGTGGCCCCGCCCCCCGTTATTTAAGAACTGTCAGACGAGGAGCGCCGTCACACAGCGGGAGCCTCCCTCCATGCCAGCATGGGTGCGGAGCGGCCCGGAGAAGAAAATGAAGAAAAGAAGAAGAGAAGAAGAGAAGAAGATGAAGAAGAAGAGAAGAGCGGGAGCCTCCCCCCATGCCATGGGTGCGGAGCGGCCCGAGGAGAAGAAGATAGAAGACGCCACGGAGGAGATGCTGGACGAGAACGCCGGAGGAAGAACCAGAAGAGCCAGAAGAACCAGAAGAACCAGAAGATGAAGGAAGATAGAAGAAAAAAGAAGTATTTAAATAAAGGAATTGTCAAAAACTGTCTCTTGTCATTTTTAACATTTTTGACAGTTTTTTAGTGAAATGGTAGGGGTACTTTTGTACCCCCTTACCATTTCACACAGGGGGGGCCGGGATCTGGGGGTCCCCTTGTTAAAGGGGGCTTCCAGATTCCGATAAGCCCCCCGCCCGCAGACCCCCACAACCGCCGGCCAGGGTTGTGGGGATGAGGCCCTTGTCCTCATCAACATGGGGACAAGGTGTTTTGGGGGGCTACCCCAAAGCACCCTCCCAATGTTGAGGGCATGTGGCCTGGTACGGTTCAGGAGGGGGGGGGCACACTCTCGTCCCCCCCTCTTTTCCTGCGGCCTGCCAGGTTGCGTGCTCGGATAAGGGTCTGGTATGGATTTTTGGGGGGACCCAACGCCGTTTTTTTTTTTTATTTTGGCCGGGGTTCCCCTTAATATCCATACCAGACCTGAAGGGCCTGGTATGGAATTTAGGGGGACTCCCACGTCATTTTTTTTTTTTTTAATTTTGGTTCGGGGTTCCCCTTTGGGGAATTCCCATGCCGTTTTTATCAATGAACTTCTATGTGTATTGTCGGCAATGCATTAATAGCCGCGGGTAGTTTTAAATGAGTTTTTTCCTTCAAAATGTCATTTTGCTGTCAGACTGTTCTAAACACAGGAAACATGCGCCCCTTTACAGGCATACTATAGACACCCCCCAGGTACGAAATTTAAATGGATATTACACTTTTATTGTTTGACTTTAAGCATTATTAAAATCACTGCTCCTGAAAAAACGGCCGTTTTTAAAACTTTTTTTTGCATTGATCCATGTCCCCTGGGGCAGGACCTGGGTCCCCAAACACTTTTTATGACAATAACTTGCATATTAGCCTTTAAAATTAGCACTTTTGATTTCTCCCATAGACTTTTAAAGGGTGTTCCGCGGCATTCGAATTTGCCGCGAACACCCCAAATTGTTTGCTGTTCGGCGAACTTGCGAACAGCCAATGTTCGAGTCGAACATGAGTTCGACTCGAACTCGAAGCTCATCCCTAGTCAAGAGTCTGCACCGGAATTTCGGGGTACGACGATCGAAAGATCAGCTCTGGAAGTGGTGGTCGGACCTCAAATTACGAGAACATGAGCAGTACAGAAAGATCCGGAGAGTGCTGCAAAAAAGTAAGTAGTTGTGCTGTGTTCCTATTCTTTATGTTTATTACGTTCGTGCTGCTCCATGTGCTTTTCTTACAAGTTTACATTTTAAAATGGCAACTTTCATGTTCATGGGCACATTATTCGTTCGTAGCAAACATTTTTCTTTCGGCCTATAAAACACCATTGTTTAGGCCATATGCATTTGGCCACAATTTTTACGCTCTACTTGTCTTAAACGAATTTGGTTGTGTAGATGGCTTTGTTACTAGAATGAAAGACTCGGAGGACACCCCTCATCTGAGGAGACCACAGACCCCCCACCTCTGGAAGAAGGGGAAATCCCCCCAACCCAAGAAGAGCAGGAGGAGGAAGACGTGGTGGAAATTGTCACCACAACAGGTGAGTGTCTGCGACCACAGGCTCAGGTAAGAGATGGATGCTGGCATATTTTTGATACCTTTTTTTTTGTGTTTCTCTCTTTTTAGGTGATCGTGATGTTGTGGATCCAGATCCTTTCACATCAGAAAGTGCCCAGATCCTGATCGGGGAGATCATGGGGTGTAATTTACAATTGGAAAACCTCCAGAAAAAAATCAATGATGTTATTAAAAAAAATAAAAACATCATTGATGTTTTGGGGCGAGTTTAAAACCCCTCCAAATCATATCTTATTTTGTGTGCTACAATGTTAAAAATGTTTGAGCAATTTTTAGAAAAGCATAATTTGGAGGATGCACACAGTGTGCCAACATGTGCTATCTGCCATCACGGGAGATCAATGGACGCGTTTTGGGGGTGCAACCCCTTCCTCAATAATAAAGTAGCTGAGAGGAAGGAGTTTCTCCCCCAAAACACGTCCCTTGATCCCCCGTGATGGTAGCTAGCACATGTTGACATTGGGAAATTTGTGTGCATCTTCCAAATTTGGCTTTTCCTGGGGTGACTTCACTCCATCTGAACGCAATATCAAACACAGTTCCTAAATACTCATGTCTGATATTGCCTTCAAATTCTACCAAATGTGAACTTTGTAAGTTCAAGATTTGTGTCTTTCTTGTTGGTTTTACACATGCCTGTTTTAGCTTAAATGGACATTTCTATTTTTGAGAATGCCACCCCAAAAATTGATATACAACAAACATGTTGGTTTGTTTTAAAAACCTTTTCTAAATGCACATGTGATTGTGCAGGTATTAAAAAGATTGTTCATCAAGAATGTGTGGATTATTGTCTCAACGATACAAAACTTTTGTGGGGCTCTAATTGTTTTTTTCTGTGAAAATGGGGGTTATTTCCTAAGGGCAAATCCTCTTTGCACTACAAGTGCAGTTTCAGTGCAGTTTCAAGTGCACTTGTAGTGCAAAGTGTCTTTGCCTTTAGTAAATAACACCCAACAGTGCTTTGTATAAGGTTACACAATCACGCCATTTTCGGGACTCACCACATTTCTGTCAGAGTCATCTAAAACAAACACAAGCAGTAAATGTCAACAAATATTTTCTTTTTTTTTTGGTTTTTTATTTGATAAAGGCTTCACAAATTTGCTGGCATATTGATGGCCCCCCTACCCGCAAAGAACTCCAGGTATCGTAACCGGACATCACGGGCACTCAGGGAGGGCAAGCCAGGACGGCCACTTTCAAGCACCGTCAGTGTTGTTTCATGTATCATTCCAGCCTCAGGCCCAACTGAGCCAGCATAGTTGGCAGAATGTTGACGTAAAAAGTTATGGAGAACACAGCACGCCAGGATTATATGATTATGTTTATACTCCGCCATATGGATGGGTGTCAGAAATAGGCGGAACCGGCTGGCCAGGATTCCAAATATGTTCTCCACCACTCTTCTGGCTCTGGCCAGCCGGTAATTAAAAACCCTCTGTTCCGGGATGAGGGTCCTCATCGGGAATGGCCGCATAAGATGGTCCCCCAGCGCAAATGCTTCATCAGCAACGAAGACGAATGGGAGTCCTTCCACATTGTCCTCTGGAGGTGGCAAGTCCAAGCTGCCATTCTGGAGATGCCTGTAAAACTCTGTCTGGGCGATGACTCCACCATCGGACATCTGGCCATTCTTCCCCACGTCCACATACAAGAAGTCGTAATTAGCCGACACCACCGCCAACATCACAATACTATTGAACCCCTTATAGTTGAAATAGTACGACCCCGAGTTGGGTGGTGGGACGATGTGGACGTGTTTCCCATCAATTGCCCCTCCGCAGTTAGGAAAGTCCCACCGCTGGGCAAAGTGGGAGGCCACAGTCTGCCATTCCTGTGGCGTGGAAGGAAACTGTTGAGGAAAAAAAGATTAAATTAGTATTTTTGCACATAAACATGGAAAGCAGATTAGACACAAAACATCTTGGCCAACATCCAGATAGCATTTATTAAGGGGAATTTAACAACACCAAAGGATAAGGTACACCTATCATACCCCCCCCTCTCATGGGCCATTTCTAACATTATAGGGGGGGGGGATCTTGGACAGGTAACCCTCTCCACTTCATTGAGAGATGAATGCCTAAATAATGGGTATTACTTGGAACAGCCCCTCCTTAGTTACACTATTGGCAGCCCACTGGACAGGTAAGAAGTGTCATAATACAAAGATATAAATACACACTGTACACATTTGAGCACATTTGGACATTCTGCTATTACCTATCAAGATAATAATAGAATACAAAAACTTGAAACAGTACCATTTGAAAGTATACAGGCAGGCCCTTGCACTACATGCTTTGGGGAATTCATCCATACATCTGAGCACTAAAGAGATGGGTATAGTGTGTATGGGTTTGGCAAAGTCAGCAGATAGATAACTGAGGATAGATAGAGAATTGGTATCAGCTGACTTAGCAGTTGGGGGAGGGAGGGTTCCTAAAAATGATTTGGGGACACCACAAAAAAAAAAGTCTCTGGCACTCTGCCTGAATTTAAAGCACAAATCACATTTCTAAACATTTTAGGGATGTTTGGGGTAAAGCACTACTATGGAGCTGATAAAATACATTGTTAAGTGACTACATGAGGTGAATATAGGGCAGGAGAGCATGCTGGGGAGGTTATTGAAGGCCAATCTGTATGAAGGACTAAAAAAATAATTACATAAAAATCCAGCATGCATGAGAACAAAGGGGACATTCACAGCATATTACAATCATGGTAATTAGGGAATGAGGAAAGAAATACAATATATTAGCAAACATTCAATACAATAAAATGTGATATTAAAGGATAACAATCTTACCTTCATATACTCCTTCTGCAGGACCTGTATGATGGCAGAACAGGTCTCTGGGATAATGATACGCAGAGCCTGGGGGGAGATGCCTGTCGAGAACTTGAGGTCCTGCAGGCTTCTCCCTGTCGCCAAGTACCGCAGGCTAGCGACGAGCCTCTGCTCCGGAGTGATGGCTTGCCTCATGCAGGTATCCTGCCTGCTAATATAGGGGGTCAGCAAAGCCAGCAGACGGTGAAATATGGGGTCCGTCATCCGCAGAAAGTTCCTGAAATCATCAGGATTATTCTCACGGATCTCACGGAGCAAAGGCATATGAGAGAACTGGTCACGCTGAAGCAACCAATTCTTGGTCCATGAACTCCTCCCCACCCTGTTCATGGACTGGACTTGTGTCAAGGTCAGGACCCCAACACCAAGCCCCCACACAGCACGAATTCTACGAGGAGTACGTATACGCAACATGGCTAGAAAACGGTCGGCTGCTCAGAACGAAGTAACAGAAGCACTGAAGAACAGCAAGGCCTGTGAAGAGCGACCTGAAAAACAGTAACTAACGAACAAGAACACAATGACTAATTAAAGTCACGCGGAACTTGCTTGCACGCAATGAAGAGCAGATACAAACCCACAAGCACAAACTGAACCGCAGAAAACGATCTGAAAGCCACGAGTCTGAAAAAGCGCGAATCGTCTCTCACCAAACTTTTACTAACACGAGATTAGCAAAAGGAGCCCAAAGGGTGCCGCGCTTGGTTCTGAACTGGCCTTTTTTAGTCTCATCGTATGTGGTGTACTTGACCGCGTTGTTGGCAATCGGAAATTCCGACAACTTTGTGTGACCGTGTGTACGCAAAGCAAGTTTGAGCCAACATCCGTCTGAAAAAATCCTAGAATTTTGTTGTCGGAATGTCCGAACAAAGTCCGACCGTGTGTACGGGGCATTAGGGTGGACTTCCCCTTTAATGCCTAATATGCAGATAAAAACAAGGATTTGCTTTTGATTGGATAATTAAAGTGAATCTCTACACAATTTATTTGTATTTGATAGTTATTTGTGTACTGTCACTTTACATTTTATATTTGAATTTTTTTAGCTGTCTGTTTTAAATAAAATGTCAAATATTTAAACTAAGGAGGGGTTGTTTTTTGGAAGGTCCAGGATAGTTAAAATGAGCTTCTGTAATCCTTTAGGAGCCATTTATGGACCATTTTCCAGTTAAAAAACATTTACATTTCTTAATTTCTTATTTATTGACTCCAAAGTGTTTAGCGAAAATGGTGAAATTTTGCTAAAATCTCCTGATTTTGCCAACATTTTGAAGAAATTAATATTCCCAATTTTACCTATCTCTACTGATTTTCAAAAGAGGGTTTCAACCCCCTCTGAATGCCCTTGCCCCTCAAACATAAGTTCCAAATAAACTATTTTTACATTTATAATGTCTGACAGCTATAGCTTATAAAAAGTATTTTGCTGTTTTGAAAAAAGTCAGTTGGCAAAACTTCCCTCCAATGATCCCCAGTGTTTTCATTAAGCGGCCTTCCTAAATATGTGTTACTCTAAGACAATCCACAATCATTCATTATTCTTGCAAAGCTTTTCCCCTTTGGTACACTATTGAATTATTAAGTACATAGCTAGAGTATTGTTCTATTGTTTTCTTGGAATAAACTGAAAATTACAGGCTATAGAAATAGTAATATTGGGACGATTTGTCAAGCATGGAAATAGTATTGAACTCACAAAAGATGACATGGTGAAATATTAGTGAACAGTTACACAAAGTTTAAAGCAATATGAAACCCTTGTTTTTTTGTTTTTTTTAAATAACAAACATGTTATACTTACCTGCTCTGTGCAATGGTTTTGCACAGAGCAGCCCTCGTTCCTCCTCTTCTTGGGTCCCACGCTGGCGCTCCTGACCCTCCCTCCTGTTGGGTGCCCCCACAGCAAGTAGCTTGCAGTAAGGGCACCCAAGCAGGCATGCTCCTGAGCCGCGGCTCTGTGTGTCTATTCACACACGGAGCTGCAGCTCGACCCCGCCCCTCCATCTCCTGATTGGCTCACTGGCTGTGATTGACAGCAGTGGGAGCCAATGGTTCCTGCTGCTGCCAAAAGCCAATTAGGAGTGCAAGTCCCCGGAGTGGCAAGGCTCTCATGGACATCGCTGGATCGAGAGGGGGCTGCTGCAGCAGAATGCATGAAGGTAAAATCCTTGTGCCTTTACAACCACTTTAAGAAATTTCCTTGATATAGTGGATTTGTAAAATGGAAAAGTGCAGATAGTGCTTTAATATGCCATTAGAATGTGTGTCACTGAAAGGAAGACCTGGGTCTAGAGTGTTGACTTGAAATGTAATTTTTTTTTTTGTAAAAAAAGGCCTAAAATGAATCTAGACCCCAAAACAAAAAAATAATATTTTACTGCTTACTAGTCCTTAGATATGGTGCCGCTTGAATATTTGTCGACTTAGGCTTCATTCCATTTCTTTTCACCTGGTAATGCCGAATTTCTGGCAAGATCAACAGGTATTTTCTGTTGATGTTCTTAGACTAAAAATAATACAAATGCACCCATCATGTCTAAGGAGTGCACTTTATTACATTTTTGTTTTTGGGTTTAGTTATACTGTATGTTAAATTAAGACAAAGATAGACCTAGTACAAGAGACATGCTTGTGGATTTTATACAGATTTACCTAACCTAAAACTGTATAAAACTACCAGAATTCTCAGTAGCCCTGCTCTGTGCAAATGTGTGTATTGTACACTTAGGGATGAGCTTCGAGTTCGAGTCGAACTCATGTTCGACTCGAACATTAGCTGTTCGCAAGTTCGCCGAACACCGAACAATTTGGGGTGTTCGCGGCAAATTCGAATGCCGCGGAACACCCTTTAAAAGTCTATGGGAGAAATCAAAAGTGCTAATTTTAAAGGCTTATATGCAAGTTATTGTCATAAAAAGTGTTTGGGGACCCGGGTCCTGCCCCAGGGGACATGGATCAATGCAAAAAAAAGTTTTAAAAACGGACGTTTTTTCAGGAGCAGTGATTTTAATAATGCTTAAAGTCAAACAATAAAAGTGTAATATCCCTTTAAATTTCGTACCTGGGGGGTGTCTATAGTATGCCTGTAAAGGGGCGCATGTTTCCCGTGTTTAGAACAGTCTGACAGCAAAATGACATTTGGAAGGAAAAAACACATTTAAAACTACCCGCGGCTATTGCATTGCCGACAATACACATAGAAGTTCATTGATAAAAACGGCATGGGAATTCCCCCCAGGGAAACCCCGAACCAAAATTAAAAAAAAAAAAAATGACGTGGGGGGGGTCCCCCTAAATTCCATACCAGGCCCTTCAGGTCTGGTATGGATATTAAGGGGAACCCCGGCCAAAATTTAAAAAAAAAAATGACGTGGGGTTCCCCCTAAATTCCATACCAGACCCTTCAGGTCTGGTATGGATTTTAAGGGGAACCCCGCGCCAAAAAAAAAAAAAAAAAACGGCGTGGGGTTCCCCCAAAAATCCATACCAGACCCTTATCCGAGCACGCAACCTGGCAGGCCGCAGGAAAAGAGGGGGGGACGAGAGTGCGGCCCCCCCCCTCCTGAACCGTACCAGGCCACATGCCCTCAACATTGGGAGGGTGCTTTGGGGTAGCCCCCCAAAACACCTTGTCCCCATGTTGATGAGGACAAGGGCCTCATCCCCACAACCGTGGCCGGTGGTTGTGGGGGTCTGCGGGCGGGGGGCTTATCGGAATCTGGAAGCCCCCTTTAACAAGGGGACCCCCAGATCCCGGCCCCCCCCCTGTGTGAAATGGTAAGGGGGTACTTACCCCTACCATTTCACTAAAAAACTGTCAAAATAGTTAAAAATGACAAGAGACAGTTTTTGACAATTCCTTTATTTAAATGCTTCTTCTATCTTCCTTCATCTTCTTCTTCTTCTGGTTCTTCTGACTCTTCTGGTTCTTCCTCCGGCGTTCTCGTCCAGCATCTTCTCCGCGGCGTCTTCTATCTTCTTCTCCTCGGGCCGCTCCGCACCCATGGCATGAGGGGAGGCTCCCGCTCTTCATCTTCTTCTTCATCCTCTTCTCTTCTTCATCTTCTTCATCTTCATCTTCTCTTCTTTTCTTCTGCGGGCCGCTCCGCATCCATGCATGGAGGGAGGCTCCCGCTGTGTGACGGCGTCTCCTCGTCTGACGGTTCTTAAATAACGGGGGGCGGGGCCACCCAGTGACCCCGCCCCCTCTGACGCACGGGACATGACGGGACTTCCCTGTGGCATTCCCCGTGACGTCACAGGGAAGTCCCGTCAAGTCACCGTGCGTCAGAGGGGGGCGGGGTCACCGGGTGGCCCCGCCCCCCGTTATTTAAGAACCGTCAGACGAGGAGACGCCGTCACACAGCGGGAGCCTCCCTCCATGCATGGATGCGGAGCGGCCCGCAGAAGAAAAGAAGAGAAGATGAAGATGAAGAAGATGAAGAAGAGAAGAGGATGAAGAAGAAGATGAAGAGCGGGAGCCTCCCCTCATGCCATGGGTGCGGAGCGGCCCGAGGAGAAGAAGATAGAAGACGCCGCGGAGAAGATGCTGGACGAGAACGCCGGAGGAAGAACCAGAAGAGTCAGAAGAACCAGAAGAAGAAGAAGATGAAGGAAGATAGAAGAAGCATTTAAATAAAGGAATTGTCAAAAACTGTCTCTTGTCATTTTTAACTATTTTGACAGTTTTTTAGTGAAATGGTAGGGGTAAGTACCCCCTTACCATTTCACACAGGGGGGGGGCCGGGATCTGGGGGTCCCCTTGTTAAAGGGGGCTTCCAGATTCCGATAAGCCCCCCGCCCGCAGACCCCCACAACCACCGGCCACGGTTGTGGGGATGAGGCCCTTGTCCTCATCAACATGGGGACAAGGTGTTTTGGGGGGCTACCCCAAAGCACCCTCCCAATGTTGAGGGCATGTGGCCTGGTACGGTTCAGGAGGGGGGGGGCCGCACTCTCGTCCCCCCCTCTTTTCCTGCGGCCTGCCAGGTTGCGTGCTCGGATAAGGGTCTGGTATGGATTTTTGGGGGAACCCCACGCCGTTTTTTTTTTTTTTTTTTTGGCGCGGGGTTCCCCTTAAAATCCATACCAGACCTGAAGGGTCTGGTATGGAATTTAGGGGGAACCCCACGTCATTTTTTTTTTAAATTTTGGCCGGGGTTCCCCTTAATATCCATACCAGACCTGAAGGGCCTGGTATGGAATTTAGGGGGACCCCCCCACGTCATTTTTTTTTTTTTAATTTTGGTTCGGGGTTTCCCTGGGGGGAATTCCCATGCCGTTTTTATCAATGAACTTCTATGTGTATTGTCGGCAATGCAATAGCCGCGGGTAGTTTTAAATGTGTTTTTTCCTTCCAAATGTCATTTTGCTGTCAGACTGTTCTAAACACAGGAAACATGCGCCCCTTTACAGGCATACTATAGACACCCCCCAGGTACGAAATTTAAAGGGATATTACACTTTTATTGTTTGACTTTAAGCATTATTAAAATCACTGCTCCTGAAAAAACGGCCGTTTTTAAAACTTTTTTTTGCATTGATCCATGTCCCCTGGGGCAGGACCCAGGTCCCCAAACACTTTTTATGACAATAACTTGCATATAAGCCTTTAAAATTAGCACTTTTGATTATTCATGTTCGTGTCCCATAGACTTTAACGGTGTTCGCATGTTCGAGCGAACTTTTTTCCTGTTCGCATGTTCTGGTGCGAACCGAACAGGGGGGTGTTCGTCTCATCCCTATTGTACACTATGATGTGCTGTCTCTGAGTAAAACTTGCTAAACCTCTGAGAAGGCAGCATGGTGACAAAGTGCTTAACATTGCCTTGCAGCTCTGGATTCTAGAATTGATTCTTGCTGTCCATATGGAGTTTGCCTGCTTTTTATTGTTTGTGTGGGTTTCATTCATAATGCCTGGCTTTCCTCACACAGTAAAAGTACACACTGGAAGATTATTTGGGATTTGACTGAGCTGGCAATTGAGTACATATGTGTATGCTTGTATTTTTGTGTTATGGGGCATTGTACTACACTCCATCAAAGCCAGGTAATGTTGTGAATTGTTTTGTGTAGTACAATATGCTGCAGAGTACCTCATTGTAAACATCCATACACATTGCATACTGTTTTCCTGATCTATGTCTTAAAATAAGCATAGTAATCTGAACAAATCTCTGAAAAAAATCTACCTACACATATGATAACCAGCTCCATCTGCAGTGGGTAATACTTTTTCATGCCTTTATCTTGTAACTAACAAAGTATGGCTTGTGTATTATTTAAAATAATAATGATCAGTATTGTCATCTTATGTGCTAAATCTTTGACATATTTTGTATAAGCTTTTGTTACAGCCTGCTTATATATTTTTTGGAAAACAACAGGTGGCCTATCAAGGATTAAATACAGTATCATTCCTGTAAACTTGGTTGATGGATGACTAAATAACAATGTGATCCAGCCCATTTTAAATGTTGCTGTCATCTATTGTGTGATTGCGTTACATTTAACATGCGGAGAGCAATATCTTAACCCCTTGCCGACCGGCTCACGCCGAAATACGTTGACAGAAGGGCACGTACAGGCATATTAATGTGCCTGTACGTTGCCCTTTAAGACACGGCATTGTGGGCGCACGCGCCGCCGCGAGCTCCGTGAGTGTGATTGCGGGTCCCGCAGACTCGATGTACGCGGGGATATTCGCGATCGTCTCACGGAGAGGAAGAACAGGGAAATGCTGATGTAAACAAGCATTTCCCCATTCTTCCGGGTGACAGGACACTGATCATAGCTCCCTGTGATCGGTAGCGGTGATCAGTGTTGTGTCACACGTAGCCCAGCCCCCCCCACAGTTAGAATCATTCCCTAGGACACACTTAACCCCTGCAGCGCCCCTAGTGGTTAACCCTTTCTCTTCCAGTCACATTTACACAGTAATCAGTGCATTTTTAATCGCACTGAATGCTGTATAAATGTGAATGGTCCCAAAATAGCACCAAAAGTGTCCGATTTGTCCGCCATAATGTCGCAGTCACAAACTCGAAGATCGCTGCCATTACTAATAAAAAAAAAATATGAATAAAAATGCCATAAAAATATCCCCTATTTTGTAGGCGCAATAACTTTTGCGCAAACCAATCAATAAACGCTTATTGTGATTTTTTTTTTAACCAAAAATATGTAGAAGAATATGTATTGGCCTAAACTTAGGAAAAAAATGTTTTTTTTATATATATTTTTTGGGGATATTTATTATAGCAAAAAGTAAAAAAATATTGCGTTTTTTTCAAAATTGTTGCTCTTTTTTTGTTTATAGTGCAAAAAATAAAAACCGCAGAGGTGATCAAATACCACCAAAAGAAAGCTCTATTTGTGGGGAAAAAAGGACGTCAATTTTGTTTTGGAGCCACGTCGCACGACCGCGCAATTGTCAGTTAAATCAATGCAGTGCCGAATCGCAAAAAACGCTCTGGTCTTTGGACAGCCAAATGGTCCAGGGCTGAAGTGGTTAAACTGCTGCTATAATTGAATTCTATATACAGTACCTACCTATTTAGTTTGTGAAATGGGATATAGGTGAGAAAGATGAGTGCCTAACCACCCCAAGACCATCCCCTTTCTGCCCAGGCCATTTTCCAGTACTGTCACAATATGAATGACAAATACTCCGTCATGCAACATTGTACCCAAAATAAATTTGTATGCTTTTTTAGACTGAGCTTTCTTTTGATCACCACTAGGTTTTTTTATTTTTTGCTAAATAAACCAAAAAGACTGAACATTTTGAAAAAATTTAGTTTTTGCTATAAAATTTTGCAAATAAATAGTATTTTTCATAAATTTAATTCTGCTACATTTTTTGGTAAAAAAATAACCCAAATCGTTGTATATTATTTAGTTTGTGTGAAAGGTATAGAGTTTACAAACTATGGTATATACAGTATCTCACAAAAGTGAGTACACCCCTCACATTTTTGTAAATATTTTATTATATGTGACAACACTGAAGAAATGACACTTTGCTACAATGTAAAGTAGTGAGTGTACAGCTTATATAACAGTGAAAATGTGCTGTCCCCTCAAAATAACTCAACAAACAACCATTAATGTCTGAAACGCTGGCAACAAAAGTGAGTACACCTATCAGGCCTTCAGCCTATAAATAAAAAATAATATCTTCTGGACTTGCAATATCAACATTGCCCACTAGATGCCACTTTTAAAAAAAGACTATTGATGGGTAGTGTTCTATGGTTAATAGACATTTGCTGTCATATCACTAGGAACTAGCCCACTTCCTATTACAGATCTTTCATCTTTTCCATGAGGATAGACTGCATGGAGCCAGCTAAGCCTGAACTACATGTTCAGAGGAAATCCCAATCCTTCTAAGGCAGCATCGCTGGCATGCTAAAGAATGTTTATTTGTATACGTAGTAGACATTTGTTATGTTCATGTAATTCTTATATATGTTCTTATATATGTTTGTCTGTTTTTTCCTAGTTTCACCGTGTGTACATCCTATTCTTATATAGCCACAACCTGTTCATTGTAATAAAGATCCAAAGTTACAGACAGTCTGGTTATTGTAGGATTCAAGGTTTAAACTGTATATTGAGCTACATACACGCCCGGGGCAAACGTGTAGCGAGAACAGAACAGTGAAACAGTGGCTATCCAGCAAGTGGGATTGTGGACAGTGACTACACAGAGGCCTGCTACCCTGTCAGTGCAGTCACTTGCATACGGCAATACAGCAGTCTCTACACAGTCAAGCATTCCTGCAAGCAACATGTCACATAGCTAGGCATCCTCACGCAAGACAAGGTCCCAAGTTTTCGGATCCTCTAGATCCGCCTCCGCAAGCAATGCACTCGCTATTAGGGATGGGCCGAACACCTCCCGGTTTGGTTCGCATCCAGAACATGCGAACAGACCAAAAGTTTGTGCGAACATTCAAACACTGTTAAAGTCTATGGGACTCGAACGTGAGAAATCAAAAGTGCAAATTTTAAAGGCTAATTTTCATGGTATTGTCCTAAAAAGGGTTTGGGGACCCAGGTGCTGCCCCAGGGGATATGTATCAATGCAAAAAAAGTTTTAAAAACTGACGTTTTTTCAGGAGAAGTGATTTTAACCACTTCAGCCCCGGACCATTATGCTGCCTAAGGACCAGAGGTCTTTTTCCAATTTGGCACTGCGTCGCTTTAACTGCTAATTGCGCGGTCATGCAATGCTGTACCCAAACAAAATTTGTGTCCTTTTCTTCCCACAAATAGAGCTTTCTTTTGATGGTATTTGATCACCTCTGCGGTTTTTATTTTTTGCGCTATAAACGGAAAAAGACCGAAAATTTTGAAAAAAAATGATATTTTCTACTTTTTGTTATAAAAAAAAATCCAATAAACTCAATTTTAGTCATACATTTAGGCCAAAATGTATTCGGCCACATGTCTTTGGTAAAAAAAATGTCAATAAGCGTATATTTATTGGTTTGCGCAAAAGTTATAGCGTCTACAAACTAGGGTACATTTTCTGGAATTTACACAGCTTTTAGTTTATGACTGCCTATGTCATTTCTTGAGGTACTAAAATGGCAGGGCAGTACAAACCCCCCCCAAATGACCCCATTTTGGAAAGTAGACACCCCAAGGAAATTGCTGAGAGGCATGTTGAACCCACTGAATATTTATTTTTTTTGTCCCAAGTGATTGAATAATGACAAAAAAAAAAAAATATTTACAAAAAGTTGTCACTAAATGATATATTGCTCACACAGGCCATGGGCCTATGTATAATTGCACCCCAAAATACATTCAGCTGCTTCTCCTGAGTACGTGGGACTTTTTGGGAGCCTAGCTGTGTACGGGGCCCCGAAAACCAATCACCGCCTTCAGGATTTCTAAGGGCGTAAATTTTTGATTTCACTCCTCACTACCTATCACAGTTTTGAAGGCCATAAAATGCCCAGATGGCACAAACCCCCCCCAAATGACCCCATTTTGGAAAGTAGACACCCCAAGCTATTTGCTGAGAGGCATGTTGAGTCCATGGAATATTTTATATTTTGACACAAGTTGCGGGAAAGAGATACTTTTTTTTTTTGCACAAAGTTGTCACTAAATGATATATTGCTCACACAGGCCATGGGCATATGTGGAATTGCACCCCAAAATACGTTTAGCTGCTTCTCCTGAGTATGGGGATACCACATGTGTGGGACTTTTTGGGAGCCAAGCCGCGTACGGGGCCCCGAAAACCAATCACCGCCTTCAGGATTTCTAAGGGCGTAAATTTTTGATTTCACTCTTCACTGCCTATCACAGTTTCGGAGGCCATGGAATGCCCAGGTGGCACAAACCCCCCCCAAATGACCCCATTTTGGAAAGTAGACACCCCAAGCTATTTGCTGAGGGGCATGGTGAGTATTTTGCAGCTCTCATTTGTTTTTGAAAATGAAGAAAGACAAGAAAAAACATTTTTTTTTCTTTTTTCAGTTTTCAAAACTTTGTGACAAAAAGTGAGGTCTGCAAAATACTCACTATACCTCTCAGCAAATAGCTTGGGGTGTCTACTTTCCAAAATGGGGTCATTTGGGGGGGGGGGGGGGTTTGTGCCACCTGGGCATTCCATGGCCTCCGAAACTGTGATAGGTAGTGAAGAGTGAAATAAAAAATTTACGCCCTTAGAAAGCCTGAAGGCGGTGCTTGGTTTTCGGGGTCCCGTACGCGGCTAGGCTCCCAAAAAGTCTCACACATGTGGTATCCCCGTACTCAGGAGAAGCAGCAGAATGTATTTTGGGGTGTAATTTCACATATTCCCATGGCATGTTTGAGCAATATGTCATTTAGTGACAACTTTGTGCAAAAAAAAAAAAAAATTGTCTCTTTCCCGCAACTTGTGTCATAATATAAAATATTCCATGGACTCGACATGACTCTCAGCAAATAGCTTGGGGTGTCTACTTTCCAAAATGGGCTCATTTGGGGGGGTTTTGAACTGTCCTGGCATTTTATGCACAACATTTAGAAGCTTATGTCACACATCATCCACTCTTCTAACCACTTGAAGACAAAGCCCTTTCTGACACTTTTTGTTTACATGAAAAAATTATTTTTTTTTGCAAGAAAATTACTTTGAACCCCCAAACATTATATATTTTTTTTAAAGCAAATGCCCTACAGATTAAAATGGTGGGTGTTTCATTTTTTTTTTCACACAGTATTTGCGCGGCGATTTTTCAAACGCATTTTTTGGGGAAAAAAACACACTTTTTTAAATTTTAATGCACTAAAACACACTATATTGCCCAAATGTTTGATGAAATAAAAAAGATGATCTTAGGCCGAGTACATGGATACCAAACATGACATGCTTTACAATTGCGCACAAACGTGCAGTGGCAACAAAATAAATACATTTTTAAAAGCCTTTAAAAGCCTTTACAGGTTACCACTTTAGATTTACAGAGGAGGTCTACTGCTAAAATTACTGCCCTCGATCTGACCTTCATGGTGATACCTCACATGCATGGTGCAATTGCTGTTTACGTTTGACGACAGACCGCCGCTTGCGTTCGCCTTAGCGCGAGAGCAGGGGGCGACAGGGGTGCTTTTTTTTTTTTTTTTTTTTTTTCTTTATTTTTTTTTTTCTTTTTTATCCTATTTTTAAACTGTTCCTTTCATTTTTTTTTTTTTAATAATTTTTATTGTAATCTCAGGGAATGTAAATATCCCCTATGATAGCAATAGGTAATGACAGGTACTCTTTTTTGAAAAAATTGGGGTCTATTAGACCCTAGATCTCTCCTCTGCCCTCAAAGCATCTGACCACACCAAGATCGGTGTGATAAAATGCTTTCCCAATTTCCCAATGGCGCTGTTTACATCCAGTGAAATCTAAGTCATGAAATGCTCGTAGCTTCCGGTTTCTTAGGCCATAGAGATGTTTGGAGCCACTCTGGTCTCTGATCAGCTCTATGGTCAGCTGGCTGAATCACCGGCTGCATTCTCAGGTTCCCTGTTGAGACAGGAGAGCCAGAGAAAAACACGGAAGACGGTGGGGGGGGGCATTTTTTACACTTTTTTTGTAACTAACTTTTATAACTGTAACCGGTTCCAGGTTCGGGTCTCTCAAAATGCGATGGCATCTTAGGAGACCCTGTGAAAGTGTGCCTAGTCTGTACAATGCTGTACCCTACGCTAATACTCAACTAGTGTATGGTAGCGTTCAAAACATTCACCAATGCAAAGACCAGGATTGTCAGGACAGGAGGGACAATAGTAGCGGGTGTCACGCCTATATCCGCGCTTGCTGCAGATACGACATCTTTATTTGGGGGGTTCGTTGGGTAGGGGTACTCGGGAGGACATAAAGAAAATGCCACTCATGCAGCCGACTGCATTTGGTTGGGGATGTGAATGGGGGAAGTACGGGCGATGCAGAAGCGGTGGGTTCCCAATTATTAGGATTGGCGAATGCAGCAGGAAGGGCACTATGGGCACGACGGGCCTGTGTTTGTCTTCTTGGTGGCAGCGGGACACTACTTGTGCTTGCCACCTCACCAGCTTGAACTGCACTTATGGGACTCGCCACGTCACCAAGTGTTACTGCAGTGCTGGTTTGACTACAACCGGGGTGTACTAGGCCACTGGCGCTTGCCAGTTCACCAAAACGCTACCAAAAAAACTGTTAGCGATCGCAGGGATCAGGCCTGACTCTGCGAACGCTGCAGTTATGCGTTTAGTGTTTTGTAAGTGACAGTGATTGATCGATACTGCACTTGGGTGGGCTGGGCTGGGCCGGGCGGAGGAGCAAAACGCAGGTGCTAGCAGGTATCTGGGCTGATCCCGCTAACACTGCGTTTTTGGGAACCCTAAACTGCTGGGGACGCTAGTATAGATCTGATCGGATCAGATATTGATCTGTTCAGATACTATACCACTAAGGGTGGTGTACGGTGCGTGCGTGGGTGTTAGCGCTACTGGCGCTAACCTGACGCTGCCTGGGGCTGGTGCTTGCCAGTTTACCAAAACGCTACCAAAAAAACTGTTAGCGATCGCAGGGATCAGGCCTGACTCTGCGAATGCTGCAGTTATGTGTTTTGTAAGTGACAGTGATCGATCGATACTGCACTTGGGTGGGCTGGGCTGGGCTGGGCGGAGGGGCAAAATGCAGGTGCTAGCAGGTATCTGGGCTGATCCCGCTAACACTGCGTTTTTGGGAACCCTAAACTGCTGGGGACGCTAGTATAGATCTGATCGGATCAGATATTGATTAGTTCAGATACTATAACACTAAGGGAGCTGTACAGTGCGTGCGTGGGTGTTAGTGGTACTGGCGCTAACCTGACGCTGCCTGGGGCTGGTGCTTGCCAGTTCACCAAAATGCTACCAAAAAAACTGTTAGCGATCGCAGGGATCAGGCCTGACTCTGCGAACGCTGCAGTTATGCGTTTTGTAAGTGACAGTGATCGATCGATACTGCACTTGGGTGGGCTGGGCTGGGCCGGGCCGGGCGGAGGGGCAAAACGCAGGTGCTATCAGGTATCTGGGCTGATTCCGCTAACACTGCGTTTTTGGGAATCCTAAACTGCTGGGGATGCTAGTATAGATCTGATCGGATCAGATATTGATGCGTTCAGATACTATATCACTAAGGGAGGCGTATGCTGCGTGCGTGGGTGTTAGCGGTACTGGCGCTAATCTGACGCTGCCTGGGGCGACGCATATCACCGCCGGGCGATCAGGGGGCTAAACCTTTATTCGGTAATAAACGGCGGGTGCCCTGACACTATAAACGAACTAACCAGCGTCACCCGTAACGGTTATACGGTGATCAGTGGTGAAAGGGTTAACTAGGGGGCAATCAAGGGGTTAAAACATTTATTAGGTAGTATATGGGGGTCCCTGATGCTATAAAACGCTGACAGCGAACCTAAATATTTGCCTCCCTAACTAGCATCACCAGTGACACTAATACAGCGATCAGAAAAATGATCGCTTAGTGACACTGGCAACGGGGGGTGATCCAGGGGTTAAAACTTTATTAGGGGGGGTTAGGGGGGTACCCTAGACCTAAACGGGGCTAATACTAACTGTCCTAACACAGTAACTGTCACAAACTGACACCATGCAGTAATCAGAAAAAAAAAAAACCTGCTTGGTGTCAGTGTGACAGGGAGGGGTGATTGGGGGGTGATCGGGGGGCGATCGGGGGGGGATCGGGGGTGTTTTGTGTGCCTGGCATGTTCTACTGTGTGTGTAGTGTTTGTGCACTCACATAGATGTCTTCTCTCCTCGGCGCCGGAACGGAAAATACCGAGCCGAGGAGAGATGACATCATTTCCTTTGCTGCTGTTTAGCATACAGCAGCAAAGGAAGATTCTCATTGGCCGGCGGCGATCGCGAGGAGGGGCCACGAACGGATGGCCTCCCCCTCACCTCCGATCGCCGGGGGGACAAAAGAGGACCGCCTCGGGCACCGGGGGGGGTCCGATTGGACCCCCCACCTGCGGGAGGCAGACCACGTAGATGTACGTGATTTTGCCTGCCCGTGCCGCCTTGCCGACGTACATCGGCGTGAGCCGGTCCTTAAGTGGTTAATGGTGCTTAAAGTGAAAAAATAAAAGTGAAATATTCCTTTATTCCTTTAAATATCATCCCTGGGGAGTGTTAATAGTATGCCTGTAAAGTGGCGCATGTTTCCTGTACTTAGAACAGTCCCTGCACAAAATGACATTTCTAAAGGAATAAAAGTCATTTAAAACTGCTTGAGGCTTTAATGTAATGTTGGGTCCCGGCAATATGGATGAAAATCAGTGAGACAAAGGGCATGCCCCCCCCCCCCCAGCCCATTACCAGGCCCTTTGAGTCTTGTATGGATATTAAGGGGAACTCCGCACCCAAATTAAAAAAAAGCGTTGGGCCCCCAGGCCCTATATACTCTGAACAGCAGTATACAGGCGGTGCAAACAAGACAGGGATTGTAGGTTTGTTCTTATGTAGAATCTGTTTGTAATTTGGAACAGGTACATTTTGTAAGTGTAGCTCCAGCCAAAAAATCTATTTTAAAGCTTTTTGGAAAACATAGGGAAGGTTTATCACCCCTGTAACATTTGTTTTGCTGTCTGTGCCCCTGTTCAGAAGATTTCACCTCACTTTCTGTCCCAATGACAATTGGATTTTGAAAATTTGAGGTTTTTAAGGGAAACAAGGATTGGTGATAAATCAGTGAAGGAGACACCTTTTTCCCATATTAACTCTTACAGGAGAGAATTTCCCTTCCTAGGGGTAGATTTCCTCTCACTTCCTGTGGTCTTCCTCCATTTGTAAGTAGGAGTCGTTTGTAAGTCGGATGTTTGAAAGTAGGGGACCGCCTGTATACAGTATACTATACAGCCTGCCCTATACACTCTGCGGAAAACTGGGCCTTAGGTGTTGGGTGGTACCAGAACACTGTAAGCCCTCACAGTTACTCTTGATGGGCGATGGAACGGGCCCTGCTGTGAAATATTATATCAAGAATTGTAATTACATGCCCCTGTTAAACAGGGGCAGAAAAATTGGGCCTTAGGCGGTGGTGGTGGTGGTGGCACAACACTGTAAAGCCTCACAGATAATTTTGTTGAGTGCAGGAACAGGCCCTGCTGTGAAATATTAGATCAAAAATTGTAATTACACGCCCCTGTTAAACAGGGACATCAAAATTGGGCCTTAGGCAGTGGTGGGGGTGCCACAACACTGCAACCCCTCACAGATACCATTTTGAGCGCAGGAACGAGCCCTGCTGTGAAATATTGGATCAAAAATTGTAATTACACACCCCTGTTAAACAGGGGCATAAAAATTGGGCCTTAGGCAGTGGTGGTGTTGCCACAACACTGCAACCCCTCACAGATACTCTTGTTGAGCGCAGGAACGAGCCCTGTTGCAAAATATTAGATCAAAAATTGTAATTACATGCCACTGTTAAACAGGGGCAGAAAAATTGGGCCTTAGCCACTGGTGGTGGTGCCCAGAACCAAAAATGTTCTTAGAAGCTATCAACATGAACATTGAGGAGGAATAGGATAGTCACTCAGCATCAGCATAGGCAGTCTTGAAGGGATCTCACATTCATAAAAAAATTAATCGGTTACATCAGCATCAGGTGCTTGGTAGCTGGTGATCCAAGACTGATTCATTTTTATGAAGGTGAGCCGATCAACCGAGTCGGTGGACAGGCGCACTCTGTGATCGGTTACAAAGCCTCCAGCAGCACTGAATGTGCGTTCCGAAAGAACGCTGGATGCAGGACAGGCCAGTAGCTCAATTGCATACTGTACAAGCTCTGGCCAGTGATCCATCCTTAAGACCCAGTAACCCAGTGGATTTTCGGTTGGAAAGGTCTCCAAGTCTGATCTTGCCCCCAGGTATTCCTGCATCATGTACAACAGACGCTGGCGATGGTTGCTGGAACCGATCGGAGCTTGGAGCTGCGGACTAAAAAATTGTCTGAATGCATCGTCAGATGGCCACCTTCTCCACCGCTCCTTCTTTGACTGACCAAAGCCTCAGCAACACGTTGTTCAGGAGTACCAGGAAATTGTAACCTCCCAGGCTCTGGAAATGCACTGCACAGACCTTTCTGCAAGGCCTTCCGAAGGCCTCATCCTCTGCTCCTTCTGTGATGGCTGGATAAGTGCCGCCACCTTACCCTTTTAATGTGGATCAAGAAGGGTTGCCAGCCAGTACTGATCCCTGTCCTTGATACCACAAATCCAAGGGTCCTTTCGCAGGCTTTGCAGGATCAGGGAGGCCATGCAGCATAGGTTTGCTGAGGCATTCGGTCCGGAGTCATCTGGGTCACTAAGGATGACCTGATGTGCAGCAACCTCCTGCCAGCCACGTACAAGTCCATGGGTTTCTGGGGACTGGAAACGATCCCTTGAAGACTGCTGCTGATGCTGAGTGCCAGGCTCCACCTCCATGCTGATACAATCCTCCTCCTCCTCCTCCTCTTCCTGTGTGATAGGCAGGCCTGCAGGAATACTGTCTGGATAAAGGGGGCCTTGAGAGATAAGGAAGTTCTTCTTCCTCCCTCTGTTCTGCCTCAAGGGCCCTGTCCATTATTCCATGCAGCGTGTCCTCCAACAGGTAGACAAGAGGGACAGTATCACTGATGCATGCACTGTCACTGCTCTCCATCCTCGTGGCCTCCTCAAATGGTGACAGGACAGTGCATGCATCCTTGATCATGAGCCACTGGCGTGGCGAAAAAAAGCCAATCTCCCCTGATCCTGTCCTGGTGCCATACTGGCACAGGTACTTATTGATTGCCTTCTGCTGCGTGTGCAGCCACTGCAGCATTGCAAACGTTGAGTTCCACCTGGTGGGCATGTCACAGATGAGGCGGTTCTTGGACAGGTTGCATTCCTTTTGGAGGTCAGCCAGCTGAGCACTGGCATTATATGACCGGCAAAAATGCCCACAGACTTTCCTGGCCTGCCTCAGGAGATCATGTAAGCCTGGGTACCTGCACAAGTACTGCTGCACCACCAAATTAAGGACATGAGCCAAACAGGGAACATGGGTAAAATGTCCCTGTCAAAGGGGGTAGAGGAGGTTGGTGCCATTGTCGCAAACCACCATTCCTGGCTGAAGCTGGCGTGGTGTCAACCACCTCTGAGCCTGCCCCTGCAGAGCTGACAGAATCTCTGACCCAGTGTGGCTCCTGTCCCCTAAGCAAACCAACTCAAGCACCACATGGCATCTTTTTGCGTTTTTTGAGTGCTTGCGTAGCCCCTAGAACGCCTACAGAGCACCGCTGGTTCCGAGGACAAATCTGCACAGGAAGAGGCCATAGAGAAAGAAGAAGAGGAGGGAGTGGAGGAGAGAGGTGTGGCAGAATCACCACTACCAGCATTTTGGAGGCTTGGTGGCGGAACAAGCTCCAACAATACTACACCCTGTCCTGCATCCTTCCCAGCTGCCAGTAGGGTTTCCCAGTGTGCCGTGAAAGAAAGGTAACATCCCTGTCCATGCCTGCTGGACCATGAGTCAGCGGTAATATGCACCTTACCACTGACCGCCCTGTCCAACGAGGCCAAGACACTGCCTTCCACATGTCAGTAGAGAGCCGGAATGGCCTTCCGAGAAAAAAATTGGCGTTTGGGAATCTGCCACTGAGGTACCGCACATTTCACAAATTCTCAAAAGGAGGCAGAGTCTACCAGCTGAAAAGGCAGCAGTTGGAGTGCTAGCAATTTAGCCAAACTGGCATTCAGCCTCTGAGCATGTGGATGGCTGGGACCGAATTTCTTTCGCCGGTTTAGCAACTGGGGCAGGGAAATTTGCCTGCTACAATTGGATGTTGGTGTACCGCTAGCAGATTGCCCGCAAGTGCTTGGGACACCTAATTCTACATCTTCATTCTTCTCAGTGCAGGTCTCTGAGAGGACTGAAGTTATAGTGGGGTTGAAGATCCCAGCTGATGAGCAGCAAGGAGAGGTCCGCCTTGTTCTTTGATGTGGGTCTTTTAAGTACTGTTGCCAATGGATTGCATGGGAGCTCACATATGTCTGGTCAAGCATGTGGTGCCCAAGTGGCTGCTGTTTTGGCCATGCTTGATACGCTTCAGACATATGTTGCAAACAGCAACGGTGTGTTCTGCTGCACACCTATCAAAAAAGGCCCACACCAAAGAACTTTTGGAAAAATGCACGGAGTCAGCAGCGCCCTGCACATGCAGAGCTCTGCGGTGTGATGCAGTCGGTCGCCTCCCCTTAAGCTGGCCCCTGGAGGGCATCCTGCCTCTTTGGAGATGTGCCTCCTCCTCCTCTTCTCTTCTATCTGGCACCCACGTAGAGTCAGTTACCCCATCATCCCCTCCCTCCTCGCCACTGGAGCAAACCTGGCAGTATGCTGCAGCTGGGGGTACATGACTGCCAGTTTCTTGTCCTTCTTGGGCACCCCCTCTCTCTGGGCTCACGTTACTGCCTTCATCCTCAACCTGGGTACCATCATCAGAGCTTTCAAAATGCTGCGCATCCTCCTGCAGCATGTACCCTACACTGTGGTCGAACAGTTCGGGGGACTCCTCAGGGCATGATGGTGGGGCTAGGGAAGGAGTGACTGATGACTTTGAGCCGATGGAAGAGGCCACTTTGGCAGCTGCATTGGCAGAAAAAGAACTCTGAGCATGGGTGACAGAGGATGAGGAGGATGAGGACGGCTTGGTCATCCACTCCACCAACTCTTTTGCATGTTGTGGCTCAACACGGCCAGCTGCCGAAAAAAAGGACAAGCATGCCCCACGGCCATGTGCTGAGGATGCACCGTGTCCACGACCAGCACTGTTGGCTGTAGACACAGAGCCTACTTGCCCTCTTTTAGTGGCCTGTGAGTGTCTGCCTCTCCTTGGTGGCCTTCTAGACATACTGTACAATTAGATTAGCAAAACAATGCCTGAAGTTTACTAAAAACAGTACACCAGGAATGGCCTACAGTCAGGTATAGGCTTGGCTAGACTATATATATATATATATATATATATATATACAAGCCTGTGTATATATATATATAAATATATATATATATATTAAATGAACTGCAGCTCACTGAGTCAACTGCCTGCCTGCCTAAAAGTGTCTTTGAACACACAATCCAGGAATGGCCTACTGTCAGGTATAGGCTTGGCTAGCCTATATATATACAAGCCTATATATATATTAAATGAACTGCAGCTCACTGAGTCACCTGCCTGCCTGCCTGAAAGTGTCTTTGAACACGCACTCCAGGAATGGCCTACAGTCAGGTATAGGCTTGGCTGGACTACAATGCAGTGGATATATATTAAATGAACTGCAGCTCACTGAGTCGCCTGCCTGAAAGTGTCTTTGAACACGCACTCCAGGAATGGCCTACAGTCAGGTATAGGCTTACCTGGACTACAATGCAGTGGATATATATTTTATGAATCAACTGCCTGCCTGAAGTGTATTAGAAACAGTACAGCAGGAACGGTCTGCAGTGAGTTCTAGCTAAATTATATGCAGTGGATATATATATATATATATATATATATATATATATATATATATATATATATATATATATATATATAGCAGTCTGATTGTATATATATTAAATACACTGCAGCTAACTTAATTAACTGCCTGCCTGAAGTATATTAGAAACAGTACAGCAGGAACGGTCTGCAGTGAGATCTAGCTAACTGAATAAACTGCCTGCTCAAAGTAAATGAAATGACACTCTCTCTCTCTCGCTCTCTCTCTCTCTCCGCCACTAACACACTACACAAGGCTGACGTGCAGGCGGCTTTATATAGTGTGGGGCGTGGACTTAAACCCCTGAGCCATAATTGGACAAAGGCACTCTGCCTTTGGCCAATCACGGCTCTCTTCGCTGATGGCGCTGTGATTGGCCAAAGCATGCGGGTCATAGTGCATGCTTGGCCAATTATCAGGCAGCAATGCACTGTGATGACGCAGTGCATTATGGGCCATGACGCACTGCTCAAATTTGGCGCGAACGGCCCATAATGATCGATTATCGTTGAATGATCGAACACCCGGTCGGCTTTACACCCTCAGAAGGTATGACTACACACAGCCATCTCACCATGGCAACACACACAGCAGGCTAACCAAGCCACCATAGATTTTGCAAGGTTCTTTGCACCCTACATACTTGTTTGTATGTAAAGGTTTTATCCATATGGAATAAAGACGTTTTTACACTATTTGAGCCTTTGTGGCTTTCATGGTGAGCCACTCCTTTCAGATTTGGTTGGTGAATTGAGGCACCGAGGCGCAGGTTCAAGAAGTTATATATTACATACTCCTGCTGTGATTGGAGTCCTTCTGCATTAATTATTTCAAGCCAGGATATCCGGATAGCCACTTCTGATGAAATATTTGCCTTTTTCCATGCCTGAGGGTCACGTTGTGGCCACTACTGTCTGGTGAGCGCTTTGATATACCACATTGGGTGAAGCACGAATAAGATTGTATTTGCACTAGATCAAAAAAGGCAGGGAGATAAGGGGTAGGGATTTTTGCGGTGTCTAACATATACTTATACACTTGACTTATTGTAGATAAAAAATATAATTTTTATTAACATAATAGTTTTAAAAGAAAAGACAAAAAATGCAAACTTTTGGGTTGGCAGTAAAAGATTATAAACACTTGGTGGTCATCATCTTATACAGGTGGGTAATAAATCGCAGCAAGAGATATTGCACATTAGCCCGACATGTTTCGCTATTTTAGCTTCCTCAGGGGATGTGCAAGAGATTTATTAAATTGAGACCACTAAATAAACAGAAAAGGATAGAGTTATAACAACAGTTTAAGGAACACTGTAAAGTTTATGCATACAGAGTGTCAATGTTAGTTATGAACCCAGTTGCCTATAAGGATTAGACACTTACCCCATGCGATGGTTACACCTTTAAACTGCCTGGCCGGTCGCCTGACTTGGTCCCAGGTACATCGAATCCGAGGGGGTTAATTTGGCAAGGTCATAGAGGGAGAATATATTGATAGTAAGGTTTGTGTGGAGGAGTGGAAGGGAATTGGGGGGGGGGGGGCTGGGGGAGAAGGAACGAATAGGGAAGAAAAAGGACTGGGGGTGGGGGACGGGGGGGATGGGGGGGGGAAAGGGGAGGGGAAAAAAGAGGAAAGGAAAGGTTGGAAGGGAAAGTGGGGGAGGGGAATGTGTATCTCTCACTATGATAATAATATGTAATTTAATACTCACACTGAGTTCTATATTGATTTGATTATCTAAGTGTCCATGGGGAACAATGGCGATTGGAGAGTTTTAATCAGATCTTATGTAGATTTGGCTGCAGAGGCAGACTGGAAAATAATAATGGTAAGGGATTTTTCTTTAAAATTCTTAATTGTTTTAGGGAAAACAGGAGAGTGACAGATTTATTTAACTAAAATTGAAGTGCGGACAGTTGTGTAGGATATTAAGTTGTTTATTAACTCCAAGTAGCTTCAACAATTTCCCTGTAAAGAACAGGTGGAAGCATTATAAAATTCAGCCGACTGACCCGAATATCTAACTAAGCAATTAACAGAGGAGTGAGTGAGTATAGTAAAAAGCATTACAGGTGACGGGGGGCACAGCTCACTGCACATGAAAGCTCTGGCATAAGACAAGTGTTTGTATTGTGACCGGCTTGACGATACCCAGCACCCAGATATAGATGTAGACACCACACATGATAAATAGTAGTGTGAGCTGACAGTCTCCAAATGAGAGTAGATTCGTGCAGAATTCCGGAGTGACTTGAGTTAGGAAAAGGATTTGTCCATAAAAGTATCATCTTACCTTGCAGCTTGCTGGTCACAGGATAAGTGTCGCCCTCCTGCTCAGGCTGATCTAACAGCCTGATGTGCCGGTATATATCAGCCCTCCAACGAGCCGGCATGTGACGTCACCGGCTCGAGGCGGACGCAATGACGCCTGTGCGCATGCGCCCGGGCGGCTTGCCAGCCTCTAAACTACACTACCCATAGAGCCATACGGCGAGGGGAGGGCTCCCGCACGTCCGATGTTCAGGGACGTGCACAGGGCTCTCCAGCCAATCCCCGAGACGCCAAGGCATGCAGTGATGTTCCCGAGGGGGGTAAAAAATCCCAAATGGCCAAGCCATTATGGGATTTTTCTGGGGGCTGCCCGGTGGTGCCAGGCGTGGAAATGGGCCTGCTGGAGGATGGAAGGTGCAGGCCCTGGGCGTCCGTATGACCTGCCAGAGCAGACGCCCAGGGGCAAGATGCATGAGGGCATGGGCCAAGGGCTAGTTGACAAGGCTGGTTTTAGGTGAATGGCTGGAAATAAACATGCATGCGGATAATGGGATAAGACCACATATGACCCCAACAAGTGTCGAATAAGCAACTGAGTCCATTTACAAAATTATTAACTACTTAATGAGAATCACATACATTTATGAGAGAATGTGTCAATATTGTCATAGCATTAAGGCTAAATATTTACATTTGAATATAAATTAAAACGCAAAGTGTAAATGCAATCTCTCAAGAAAAATACATATACATAAAACAATCTAGAATAATGTAAAAGTAGTCATGTTATAGAGGGAATAATATTTATGTGTCAACCATGGGGGAAGGAGAACAGGGGCGAGTAAAGGAAGGGGGGGAGGGGAAGGGGGAGGGAACCGTGAGAAGGGGGACTATTGGCTAGATGGTCTTCTCATTATTAGGGGATAATTAAGTAAAAGAAGACCTAGAACAAAAACAAGACTGGAGTGCATGAAAACCCTGTTCGGTGGGGGAGATGGGAGGAAAATCAGCATCGACAAGGAGATTTAAAGAAAAGATTTGAAGCTCAAGTTTTCATTAAAGCCAGGAAAGCAGGTGGCCTTTAGATTGTAAATCCACCGAGCCTCTAGTTGTAGCAGCATACGGTCAACACTGCCCCCTCGAGCATCTAGGGGAATGTGTTCAAGCGTGAAAAATTCAATAAATTGCGGGTTAAAGTCGTGATACATGCCAACGTGTCGACTAATGGCCGTGTCCATTTTCTTTTTTTTTTTATGGGTTTGATATGATCTCGTATGCGTTGAAAAAATTGTCTTTTAGTCTTACCTATGTAAAAGCCACCACATCGGCATTGAGCAAAATATACAATGCCCGATGTTTGACAGGTGACTCTAAAGCGAATAGAGTGCCACCTTCCATTAGGTAATTTAAATTTAGTTTTCGCAGCAACATAGTCGCACATATCGCATGTACCACAAGGAAACGTACCGCAGTTTGTGAATTCCATAGAGGGTTGTGTGGTTTTAAAATGGCTACGAACCAATTGATCCCTCAAAGAGGGGGCTCACTTGAAAGTAATTTCAGGAACGTTGTTTATATATTTGCTCACGATAGGATCTGCCACTAGAAGAGGCCAAAACTTCTTTAGAATACATCTAAATTGTTCATGTTGGCACGAGTATTGAGTGATGTACCTTATCTGGCTTTTTCATTTGTTTGTTCGTAAATGTTAATGAATTTCTTTTTTGTTCATTAGCTCTGTTGAAGGCTTTTTTGAGACAGGTATGGCTATACCCTCTAATCTTTAATCTGTTGTATGAGTCCCTGGCTGCAGTTTTAAACTCGGAATCCCAACTACAGTTGCGCTTAAGCCTTGAATACTGACTGTATGGGATGCTTTTGATTAAGGAGGTGGGGTGCGAGCTTTGGGCATGAAGGATAGTGTTCCCTGCTGACGGCTTTCTATATAGAGATGAGTCTAGTTTTCCATTTGCATTGATAGAAATAGCCAAATCAAGAAACTCAATACTGTTTTGACTACAATTCATTGTAAATTTAAGATTGAAATTGTTGATGGAAATAATTCTCAGAAATTCATTTAGTTCAGTGTGGGTTCCGGCCCAGAAGATAAGGACATCATCTATGAAACGATACCAAGCTAGAATTTTGTCATGGAGATGGTTGAGATCGTCTCTATTGAGGACATCCTTTTCCCACCCCCCCAGGTACAGGTTCGCATAGGAGGGGGCACATTTAGTCCCCATTGCGACCCCCTGTACCTGGAGGAAGTGGGAGGAATTGAAGACAAACACATTATGTTTCAAGATGTAGTCCAATAAATCCAAAATAAACGCATTGTATTTGGCAAAGGTTGGGCCTCTCTCATTTAAGTGTTGTTCTATTACTTTGAGGCCTGCATTGTGTGGAATAGCATTGTACAAGCTTTCAACATCTAGTGCTACTAGCCAGGTGTCTGGGGGAAGTGACAGGTCCTCAATTGTTCTTAAAAGGTCAATGGTGTCCTTAATGTATGATGAAAGTGCTGTTACATGGGGTTGTAAGTAGCTGTCTACCAGGGAACTGGCATTTTCAGTAAGGCTTAAGCATCCAGAAATTATTGGACGTCCCGGAGGTTCAGTTAATGATATGTGCACCTTTGGTAGTGTAGAAGCTACTTGGAGTTAATAAACAACTTCCTACACAACTGTCCGCACTTCTATTTTAGTTAAATAAATCTGTCACTCTCCTGTTTTCCCTAAAACAATTAAGAATTTTAAAGTAAAATCCCTTACCATTATTATTTTCCAGTATGCCTCTGCATCCAAATCTACATAAGATCTGATTAAAACTCTCCATTCGCCATTGTTCCCCATGGACACTTAGATAATCGAATCAATATAGAACTCAGTGTGAGTATTAAATTACATATTATTATCATAGTGAGAGATACACATTCCCCTCCCCCACTTTTCCTTCCAACCTTTCCTTTCCTCTTTTTTCCCCTCCCCTTTCTCCCCTTCCCCCCTCCCCCCATCTTTCCCCCACCCCCCCAGTCCTTTTTCTTCCCTATTCGTTCCTTCTCCCCCAGTCCCCCCCCAATTCCCTTCCACTCCTCCACACAAACCTTACTATCAATATATTCAATCAAAAAATTTAACTTCATGGCAACTTTAATGTCCCCTAGTGTCTCCCTATCAGCCCTCTATGACCTTGCCAAATTAACCCCCTCGAATTCGATGTACCTGGGACCAAGTCAGGCGACCGGCCAGGCAGTTTAAAAGTGTAACCATCTCATGGGGTAAGTGTCTAATCCTTATAGGCAACTGGGTTCATAATTAACATTGACACTCTGTATGCATAAACTTTACAGTGTTCCTTAAACTGTTGTTATAACTCTGTCCTTTTCTGTTTATTTAGTGGTCTCAATTTAATAAATCTCTTGCACATCCCCTGAGGAAGCTAAAATAGCGAAACATGTCGGGCTAATGTGCAATATCTCTTGCTGCGATTTATTACCCACCTGTATAAGATGATGACCACCAAGTGTTTATAATCTTTTACTGTCAACCCAAAAGTTTGCATTTTTTGTCTTTTCTTTTAAAACTATTATGTTAATAAAAATTATATTTTTTATCTACAATAAGTCAAGTGTATAAGTATATGTTAGACACCGCAAAAATCCCCCACCCCTTATCTCCCTGCCTTTTTTGATCTAATGCTCATTGGGATGAGGTGTCTTTAGAATGGGTGTTTTCACCAACCGGACCAAACCACTACAAACTCATAGTATTTGCACTCTATCATGTGGTGATTGGATTTACTGAGAAGATTCTCATATTCATAAGAAGATATATTGAACTTTTTTTTTTTTTCTTTCAAAAGATTTTTATTGTTTTCAACATTTGACAAAAATGTAAAGAGTCATAATATCAGAGAAATTAATGAACATATACTGTTTGCATTGAAAAAAGAGAAGACGAATAAATTCAATATGCAATAATAATAGAAACAGGAGCCTATTGTCATCGCGTTATAACGTGCCTCTTACTTGGGATCTTGCCTATACCCGTTATCATATTCGAGAGGACCCACTAAGGAGTCCGAGAGGTCCCCTGGGCACTCCCTTTGGGGATCTTGCTGTGCCCAGAGAGAGCCCCCACAGTACTCCATGCAGCTCCCCCCAAATTGGGCTCCGTAGGACTCGTTTATCATGTAAGAAATCACATATTCCCTGATCCAAGTCCTCGGAACCTGGGGTCCACTATAGTATATTCACTTTTACAAAATTCTCTATTGATGCAATGATGAAGAAGGTAAGCGAACAGTATATGGAGAGAGGAGAAAGAAGAATAAAATAGTGCAGAAAGGAGAGAATGGAGGTTGAAGAGAAGGAAGGACATAAATGTCAGTCCACAGCTCTGGCATACTGGGACAAGTACATTAAACTGTTATGTCAGGTATGATAGATATGCCCACATATTTGGCCCAAGCTTCCCAGGTGGCCTCGAAGTCTTTGGTTTTGTCTAGGGTTATTCCTGAGAGTTTTTCTTGTGACATAATCCATGAGATTTTACGTTTCGTAGACAGTAGGGATACTTTAGATTGCTTCCATGCTTTGGCGTTTGTTAGTTTTGCCCCCAATAAAATGAATTGGATCAGTTTACACGTGTATTTAGGTAGCCTGGGAAGGTTGGCGTTTAGGAGAGCAGTAGCCAGGGTTCTAGGAATTTGGAGAGATGTGACTTTTTGGATCATGGCAAACATCCTATTCCAGAAAGACCTGATTCTTGGACATTCCCACCATATGTGGGCCATAGTGCCCTTAAGTAGGAAACCTCTAAAACATTGGGGATTAGCTGTCCGGTACATGGCAGCCAACCTCGCTGGTGTGAGGTACCATCTGGTCATTATTTTCAGATTAGATTCTATCAAAGAGATGTTCTGAATCCCCTTGAAAGCTCTACAGAATGATGTTCACCAAGAATCCAAACTCCAACTTATTTGAAGCTCTTCTTCCCAGCCTCTCATATATGGTTTTTTTTGGGTCATATGGGCTAGTGACTGGTAGATTACAGTGATCCCACCCCTCTGTTCTACGGTCTGACCGCACCAAATTTCAAAAGGGGTGAACTTGAGAGGGGACGTTGTAGATTTCCAGATTCCCTGGAGAAAGTGTTGAATTTGTTTGAATCTGAAATGTTCCGTGACCGGAATTTCCAATTGTTCGGTACAAAATTTCATGGAAATTTGTCCTCCTGGAGTAAAGAAATGGCCGATCTGGTACAACCCCTTATCCACCCACCATTTAAAGTCTTTAATTTTTAGACCTGGTATGAAATCGGGGTTATGAAAGATGTGTGAAAGGGGTTTGCATTCTGAAATTAATGAGCGATTCGATTTCAGTGTGTCCCACAGTGCAAAAGATTGGGATAGGATGGGCGAAAGGATCGGAGGTCTGTTTTTTGCTGGAATCCCCAAGAGGTAGTCAAGGGTGTTTGAAGGGGCTGCCTGTCTCTCTATATAGATCCAGTCGGGTTTCTCTGTTTTAGAGAATACTGTAGAAAGCTGTGAGAGTCTAGCTGCTTGGTAATACCAAAGCAATCTAGGTAGCCCCAATCCCCCTTCCGCCCTCAAGCTGTACCATGTGGTCTGTGGAAGTCTATGGCCTGACGCCCCCCAAATGAATTTATTGACTTTTTGTTGAAATGTTTTCAGATGGTCCTTTCTAATACAAATTGGGAGGGCTCTAAAAAGATATAGAAGTCTAGGCAAAAGTGTCATCTTGATAGCATGTATCCTGCCTAGCCAGGATAGTGCCCCTTTCGTCCAATTTTTTAAGTCAGTTTCAAGTTTCTTATATGTGGGAATAAAGTTAGAGGAATAGAGGTCCTCGATTTTAGCTGTGAGGGTGATCCCAAGATATTCTATAGATGAGTTGTTCCATTTGAAGGGAAAGGAATTTTAAAGAGATTTTGCTATATCTGGTTTCAGAGAGATATTCAGGGCGTGGGATTTTTCAAAGTTCACTTTAAGACCTGAGGAGGAGAAGTCCCGAAGGATTTTGCATAAATTTGGTAGGGATGTGATCGGGGATGTTAAAAAGATGAGCATGTCGTCGGCGAATAAGCTGCATTTGTGGGTCTGTGTGCCGCATGTAACTCCTTGGATGTTGGTGTTTGTGCGTATTGCTATTGCCAGCGTTTCTATGGCAATAGCGAAGATTAAGGGGGATAAGGGGCAGCCTTGTCTGGTTACTTTCGCAATACTGAAGGGCTGTGAGTAATGACCTTGTATACGTATTGAAGCTGACGGGTTGGAGTATAGTGAATGTAGCATCCCCATAAAACGTCGTTCAAAACCCCATCGCTCCATGATGGCGAAGATGTATGTCCATTCGATAGAATCAAACGCTTTGTGTAGGTCCAGGGACAGAAGTATCCCTTCTTGTTTAGGGCCATTGATCCAATTGTGCATAAAAAACCTATAAACCATGCGCTTACTCCAAAAAAATCATAGATGTAAGCAGCTAACACAACAAATAGAAAATTTGTAATAAATCATATATAACCAAGTGTAGCGCTAAAAAATGAGAAAAAAAATATTGCTATACCACATATAATAGCAAAATGAATTGTGAAAAGATAGTGTTTTGTATACTTTGTGAACATTCATACATATAGAACACTTATGTTATAAAGCCTTAGGGTCACCAAAAGTGATAACAGGATGTAAAAATGGCAATAAAGTCCAAAACTGAATGTGCAGATACGGTGAACATAAATTTTGCAATGGTGATAAATTCCAAAACATATACTCGTGAGAGATTTCTGTATGTGATCCAACATGTGCTGACAGACCCTTGTGCGAAACCGCCACCTAGGATGACTGGAGGCTTACCAGAAAGTTTGGACCCACCTAGCATACGCTATATGGGTCAAACAGGCTTGGATTGCTCACTGGCAATGAAGGTAGGGAACCAAGGGCTGGTGAATGGTAAAGTTGTAACGTTGCTATCCCAAAGAGGTCTTCTTCATATGGAAGCTCGGACACCAACGGACATTACCCACATGTAATGAAGAAGGGGCTCATAGCGTGGGGCAGACGAAGTCTTGTATGACGAAACGCGTCGGGAGGACTCCACTGCCACCATTTTACTTGCAAGCGCTTTTTATTCTGAAATGTAAGTGTTTTTCCTTTCAATAAATTTTTTATGGTTTACGGAATTACGCTATGAGCCCCTTCTTCATTACATGTGGGTAATGTCCGTTGGTGTCCGAGCTTCCATATGAAGAAGACCTCTTTGGGATAGCAACGTTACAACTTTACCATTCACCAGCCCTTGGTTCCCTACCTTCATTGCCAGTGAGCAATCCAAGCCTGTTTGACCCATATAGCGTATGCTAGGTGGGTCCCAACTTTCTGGTAAGCCTCCAGTCATCCTAGGTGGCGGTTTCGCACAAGGGTCTGTCAGCACATGTTGGATTACATACAGAAATCTCTCACGAGTATATGTTTTGGAATTTATCACCATTGCAAAATTTATGTTCACCGTATCTGCACATTCAGTTTTGGACTTTATTGCCATTTTTACATCCTGTTATCACTTTTGGTGACCCTAAGGCTTTATAACATAAGTGTTCTATATGTATGAATGTTCACAAAGTATACAAAACACTATCTTTTCACAATTCATTTTGCTATTATATGTGGTATAGCAATATTTTTTTTCTCATTTTTTAGCGCTACACTTGGTTATATATCATTGATCCAATTGGATTGTAAAATAGAAATAATATCAATGACTCTCCTGGTTTGGTCTGGCCCCTGTCTCCCTGGGATGAATCCCACCTGGTCCTTGTGGACATATCTGCTAATAAAGGAAGAAAGTCGGTTGGCTAGGATTTTTGTTAGAATTTTTAGATCATTATTTATCAGGGATATGGGCCTATAATTCTCAACTTCTTCTGGGTTTTTGTTTGGTTTGGGGATTACCGCTATGTAGGCAGTATTGAGTTGGGGATCCATAGGGGATCCTACCACTTTAGTATTGAAAAATGTGGCCATGTGTGGGGCTAAGGAGTTAGTGAAAGCCTTATAATATGGGGTTGAAAGGCCGTCCGGTCCTGGGGCCGATCCCTTCTTAAGTTTTTTGATGACATCTATGATTTCATCTGCTGATATGGGTTCTTCCATTATGGTTTTGTGTTCTGTGAACAACAAATAAGGCCTAGCGCTCAGGATATGTTAAAAGCAAACTGCAACAGACATAAATCAATAAATGTAATAATTTAATAAACCAATATTAGGTATGAACTAACAGTAATAACTACTGAATGATAAAACCACAATATAGAAAACTGTTGCAGAAAGCGCCACAATAACACAGAATTAAAAAAACAAAAACGACAAAATCTTACGATGTTAAATGGTATAGCATTAAGTTATAACATATGAAAGGCACTTGCAGTAGCGGACAGTCAGCCCTCAAACAACAGGGGACCAGCACAGGAGATCCGTCCAGAGTAAATCCCAAACAAGAAGTAATGGATGAGATGGTGGAAACAAAGTACAGTACTTACAACAGGAGGCAATGGGTGGGGTGATGGGAGCTGAAGGACATGGAGAGGAAAACACTCACAGCCTTCCCGTGGTGTGGGGAGTCTAGCCTCATGCAGGGGAGCTCGCCGGCTCCAGTAGGCTGTAGAGGGACTCGGGCATGCACTGAGCTGAAGCTCCGCCGTACGGAGAGCAGCCTGGCTGGAGCTCCGTGGCGACTTTGTTTCTTTGAGGAGCCTGAGGCTGGCTAGGCAGATGTGAGCTCCATCAGCCTGCCGGCACTTTCACTTTCCCCTGATTAGCCTCCCAGGTCCAGCGTTGGTGTTTGGGCTGTGTCACCAGGTCTCATTGAGGAGCGTTCACGTCTGTGGAGACACCATCTGGAGACGCAGCGGCTTGTTGTCCACCTGCTGACATCCCGGCGGCTCCCCTGCACTGACATCATCAGCCATCGCCACGGAGCTCCAGCCAGGCTGCTCTCCGTACGGCGGAGCTTCGGCTCAGTGCATGCCCGAGTCCCTCTACAGCCTACTGGAGCCGGCGAGCTCCCCTGCATAAGGCTAGACTCCCCACACCACGGGAAGGCTGTGAGTGTTTTCCTCTCCATGTCTTTCAGCTCCCATCACCCCACCCATTGCCTCCTGTTGTAAGTACTGTACTTTGTTTCCACCATCTCACCCATTACTTCTTGTTGGGGATTTACTCTGGACGGATCTCCTGTGCTGGTCCCCTGTTGTTTGAGGGCTGACTGTCCGCTACTGCAAGTGCCTTTCATATGTTATAACTTAATGCTATACCATTTAACATCGTAAGATTTTGTCATTTTTGGTTTTTTAATTCTGTGTTACTGTGGCGCTTTCTGCAACAGTTTTCTATATTGTGGTTTTATCATTCAGTAGTTATTACTGTTAGTTCATACCTAATATTGGTTTATTAAATTATTACATTTATTGATTTATGTCTGTTGCAGTTTGCTTTTAACATATCCTGAGCGCTGGGCCTTATTTGTTGTTCCCTGTTATGATCTGTATCTACCAGCTACGGTTGGTCCAGCTGCACGGGGGGTCCTTTTCTGTTTTTCTTCCCTCCATCTTTTTGTATAGATTATGGTTTATGTATACAAAATGTCTGAGTACATGGCATGGTAGATATATACAAGTCATATACCACATGTCCTGTTTAGAGCGCTCCAGGTAGTCCATCATTGGCGCTGGGTCTTTGTTGTGTTGTTTTGTGTTCTGTGGTGAGGGTAGGTATAGGTAGATCCCGCATGAACTCTGTGATTTTAGCGCTTCTGTCTGTAGTGGAGAAGGCATATAGTGCGGAGTAAAAGTCATGGAAGGCAGATAACATTTTGTCGGAGTTTGCTGATGGCTCCTGCCCTGGTCTCCTAATTCTGGGTAGGGTGAAGTTGTGGCTTTTCGAGTTGAGCTTAGTTGCCAGCATAGTGCCTATTTTGTCTTTCTGTGTATAGAATTTAGCACCGCTCCAACGAATAAGTTTCTCAGCCTTTACTGTTAGAGCTAAGTTTAGTTCCAGTCTTGCTGCATCTAGTTTGTCAAGCAAGGTTTTAGAGGGGTTATTTTTGTGATCAGATTTTAGGGCAGAAATTTTTTTTTCTAATTTGGATACGTCCAGCTGTCTTTCCTTTTTGATTCGGGATGCCAACTGAATAAGTGTGCCCCTTATGGTGACTTTGTGAGCCGCCCATAATATTTCAGGGGATATATCATTCTGGTCATTAATTGTGAAATATTCTTTTAGGGCCTTTTCTATTTGTGCAACATGTATGGGATTACCGAGAAGGGATTCATTGAGACGCCAGTGTGAAATTGGAGTTCTGGTGACTGTGTTCTGAAGGGAGAGTAGGACCAACGAGTGGTCGGACCACGCTGTGTCAATGATGGAGGCTTTTCGTGCTGACGGGATTATAGCGGGGGAGACCATAATATGATCGATTCTAGTGTAGAGTTGGTGTGGGTAAGAGTAGTGGGTATAATCCCTTTTTGTAGGGTTTAGTTCCCTCCAAATGTCTACTAGGTTCTGAGAGTTAAAAAGTCTAGCTAAACTTAGGCTAGTTTTGGTGGGGCATGTTAGTTGGGAAGTTGGAGGTTTTGATTTGTCCAATCCCTGATCAAAGGCAAGATTCGTGTCACCCCCACAAATGACCGAGCCCTCCAGAAGCGGGTTCAAGGTCTTGAAGAGGGTATGGAAAAATTTAGATTGGCCCTTATTTGGAGTGTAATAAGATACCAGAGAGTATAGTTTGCCTGAAATCATGCCTTTAACCAGGATAAATCGGCCTTCTGGGTCCTTGTGTTCTGAGATAGTGGAAAAGTTACAGTGTTTAGATATTAGTATCGCGACCCCTTTAGTTTTATTGGCTGCATTAGCTAAGTAGAAAGTCAGGTACCGCGCGTGAAGGAACTTGGGACTGTACCGGATCGGGAAATGAGTCTCCTGTAACATAATGATATCTACATTGAGGGATCGATATTATTCAAAAGCCTTTCTTCTTTTGTTAGGGGAGTTTATTCCTTGGACATTATGGGAGGCTATTCTCACCAAAGAACCTGAAGGTGCGGGGTCATCCATGAAACCAGATGGGGGGGAATGCTACTGCAGTTACTGCCACCTACCTTTTGCCGGCTTCTTCTTTTAGGATCTAGAGCGCGTTTGTGGGAGAATCTTGTCCAGAAATGGGAACTGAGAAGTTGCTCAACCTGTGGACTGGCATGAAAGAGAAAGACGGTTATAGAGGAAAGAAAGAAGAAAAAAGGTACAGAAAAACTAAAAGAGTATCTCTTTTGGAGACTAGTCGGGTCTGACTTTAGATTTGTCAGCCGGACTCCTGCCCATGGGCGTCTGCTGCCCCTATAAGGGGGCCGACTACCCATCACCCAAAAACCAGAAATAGTCTCTGTGTGATAGGTGGGTGCACATGTGGGTCACCCCGGACCTTTGAGTTAGTATGAGTACAAATATCTAAATATATAGGATAAAAGAAAAACCACTTGAAATAAGTAAAACCTTCAAAACTGGATAATAACAACCGCTTCGAAAACTTTTCCAAAAGCTTTTTCTTTGCAACCTATAATGTATAGCAGGCTAAAGCCTTTCCTCCCAAATCTGATAGGACAGAGGGATCCTCTCAAGTGGGACCACTCCGGTCAATCACCCAATCCATAATCGTGATATAAAAGAGCCAACACAAGATAGCTGGGGGGGAGTCTCCCACGGGGGACCCACTAAACAGGGAGCCCACTTAGGACTCCCTCCACTCGTCCGAGTTTGAGAAAGGAGAAGTTATGAATCTGGGCCTTCTTGTATCTAGGACCTTTGGACAAAGTATGATCCTGGGGAACCAGTTGCTATCCAAGTATTGTGGCACATTCCAGGAAAATCTGTGTGAAGGAAAAGGCAGTAAACACCCCTGAAACTCAACATGTGAGGAGAGTCTTCTATCCTCTAAAAGAGGTGTTGCAGACCGCTGCTGGCAGATTTACTGAGAACATAACTATGAAGTGTTCAACTTGTGTAATAACAGTTCAGGGAAATAAGCCCCATCAACAGAGAACAGAGAAAATTGCCTTATCGGCGGGATAGGAGACCCGAAAAGGGTAAAATAAAAAGTTGCAGATTTCTTTTTGTTTCCCTTAAGGTGGTCTGCCGTCTTTGGCTTTCTTGTTTCTTCCCGTGTCCCAAAGAGGGGAGACTGGGCTTGTTGGGGTTGATCGTTTGGACGAGTTCGCTGCAGACATCGAAAGATCCATAGGGGCCTCCTGTGAGATCAGTTTGAGGTGTAGGAGTAACTTTTCACCCTCTGGCAGGTTAGAAAAAGAGTATGATTTTCCCTGAAGGGAGAATTTTACTGCAAATGGAAATTACCATCTATACTTAATATCTCGTTGAGATAGGGCTGTGAGAAGAGGTTTGAGAGATCTTCTCTTCTGTATGGTCGTTGGGGAGAGGTCTGTAAAGATCTGTATTTGATGGCCCTGGCATAGTAGCTTCGATTTGTAGCGTGCTTGTCGCAGGACCTCCTCTTTTACCTTATAATGATGCGGTTTCACTATAATGTCCCTTGGGGACCCATCCTTTCTAGGAGGCCCCAAGGCCCTGTGGGCCCTGTCAAGTTCTAGATGGTGGGATGGAATAGAAGGTATTAGATCCTTGATCAGACTCTGGACTGCTGGAGTGATCTCTGTGACAGATTTGGGTAAACCTCTTATTCTAAAATTATATCTTCTTGACCTGTTCTCGAGGTCGTCTATCCTAGAAAGGGCCATATCCAATTGGTCTTGGAGCACTTGTATGTGGGAGGCTTTTTGATTGGTCTTGGCAACCGTAATGTCCAGTTTATGTTCAATGGCCTCCATTCTTGAACCCAGATTAGAGAAATCTGACTTAAGGTCACGAGTAATTTTGTCTGCTGTGTTAGCTAGACCCCTCTCCAGAAGATCCGACAGTTTTGAGAACAAATCCTGGTGCAGTGATACCTGGTCCTGTGTTAGCTTGCCTAAAGCTGGAGGGGTTTGCATGTGTGGCAGAGCAGGCCCTTCTGAAGACAGGCAGAAATCCTCTATTGTGTGACCTATTAGGGATTCCGTTGAGGCTGGTGATGGGGCTGGCGGGGGCTGCAGAGTGCCCTGGGTCACCTGGGCATATGTGAGGGTGGCCGGGAGTATCACTTGCCTCTGTTCTTGCAGCTTGCTTTCATAGGCCGCGTGATGCTGCAGTGAAGTGGTGCCGGCGGCCATCTTGGGATCCCCGTCCCGGTGTAATTGGGTGAATTGCGGCCCGAGATCTCTCTTCGCCGACGGTCCCGACATGCGGCAGGGTGTCAGGGGGGCTCACCGATTCTGTGCACTCACTCGGGGTTGTTAGGACGAGGTCGTTTTCACGCAGTGTGGTCCGCAGGTCCGGGGTGAAGCGGAGCTCCGTCACAAGCATCCATTACGGAGCTCTCGCGCATGTGCACTGCCGATATATTGAACTTTTTTGCACTACATTCACCTTATTGGTTATATATGATTTAATTTGATTTACCTTATATACACTGATGCACTTTATTTACATGATTGAGGCAACACGTTATTTATTGTAATTATTGCACTATTGATGCGCCCTTTATTGTTTTGTTTATTGTCTATTAGTATTTACTAATTTTAGGAGCAGCATCAGGTTGTGAGAGTGCACGTTCATATTTGGCGCCGTGCCCATTTTTTTCACTTGACACCATCAGAGACTTAGATTTGTCTTGCAGTGAAGAGATATACCTCCTGATCAAATGGCTTGGAAATGAGTCTGCCGAGCATGCCAGGCGAATCAGGACAATAAATATAAACAACCCAGACACTGGTCTTAAAACAATCTGGGATAGACTTGATGAGTGTTGTGGTTCAGCAGAGGCAGTAGAAAGCGGACTATTCAAAAGACTTGATAACGTCCCCAAAATACCTAACAAAGCCTACCAGAAACTTAGGGAGCTAAGTGACTTGCTAATGGAACTTCAAGTAGCTAAATCCGAAGGGAGACTTACAAGGACTTGCATTCCTTGACACAGCCAGAGGTGTCAACCCTGTTGTACAAAAGTTGCCCTATAACTTGCAAGAGCACTGGATTACACATGGATCCCTATTTAAAAGACAGCATGATGTTCCATTCCCTCCGTTTTCTGTTTTTGCGGACTTTGCGCGTCAGCAAGATAAAACAAGAAATGATCCAAGTATTGATTTTAAATTGTCATGTGCCGCTCCTTCAAGACTTAACCCTCGCAAACCTCCTGTAGCAGTACACAAAACTAATGTGACTCCTCCAGATTCTTTTCACAGGTCTGCCAGCTTCTCTAACTTAGAGACAAAGGTCAAAGATCTGGTAAGCAGTGTCCCTTGCATTGGAAGCCACATCCTCTCCTAAAATGTAGAGCCTTCAGAGAGAAAACCCTGCAGGACCACAAGGCCTTCCTCAAGGAGAACCACATCTGCTACACGTGCTGCTCTTCCACATCTCACCTTGCCAAGGACTGTAAGGTCAGTTTAAAATGCACAGAATGTGACAGCTCAGATCACAACACAGGTTTACATCCTGGGCCAGCTCCATTGACTTTACAACACACTTTCAGCACTAGTGAGCATGGCGGGGAGGAAGAGCACACCATTACAACTATACCAGAGACAAAGCTATTAAGCTTTAAGCAAATTCTGGATGACCAAAGTAACAAGTCATTAGCCAGCTCAAACTTCTTTGACACCTTTGGTATTAAAGGTCCCAGCATCCCCTACTCCTTAAAAACTTGTGCAGGAATAGTGGAGACGGTGGGGAGGAGAGCACCCAGCTACCATGTCGAGTCCATTGACGGACAATCATGCTTGTCTTTGCCAACTATTATCGAATGCAACCAGATCCCTGACCATAGATCTGAAATTCCTACACCAGATGCGGCTGCTCATCACCCACACTTGAAATGCATAGCGTATCTGATAGAAGAACTTGATCCTCAGGCTCAGATTATCCTACTCCTTGGGAGAGATATCTTATGAGTCCACAAATCAAGAGCTGAAATTAATGGTCCCAACAACACTCCTTCTGCTCAGAGGTCAGACCTCAGATGGGTCATCATTGGAGATGTCTGTCTAGGAAGCATGCACAAACCTAACTCCGTTAGCAGCATGCTCACAAATACTCTAGAGAATGGGTGTCCCTCTCTTTTCCAGCCATGCCACAACAATTTCCTTGTTAAGGAATCGGCCTACACCACCCACTTGTCTTGTTCCTTTACAAGCCCCACCAGTGACAACTTTGTCTGTGACAGTGACCGGGACCATTTAGGGTGCACAGTCTTTCAAAGAGCTAAAGATGACAATCATGTGGCAATGTCTATTGAGGACAAACTCTTCTTAGAAGTAATGGAGCAAGGACTAATCAAAGATAGCACAAACAGCTGGGTCGCACCTCTTCCCTTCAGACCACAGAGACAATGCTTACC
The DNA here is from genome assembly GCF_042186555.1 of Aquarana catesbeiana. Taxonomy (NCBI): domain Eukaryota; kingdom Metazoa; phylum Chordata; class Amphibia; order Anura; family Ranidae; genus Aquarana; species Aquarana catesbeiana. The sequence goes on along the minus strand of NC_133326.1, from coordinate 370,953,020 downwards.
CAATAACAGAGAACAAGTGCTACAATGTTTCACTTCCCTTAGACATAATTTACAAAGAAAGCCAGAGATGAGAGAACATTTCTTTTCTTTCATGGGGAAGATCTTTGAGAACGGTCATGCCGAGATAGCTCCCACCCTTAAAGACTCTAAAGAGTGTTGGTACCTCAATATATTCAGAGTGTACCATCCTAAAAATCCAGGTCAAATCAGAGTAGTGTTTGACTCTAGTGCCAAATTCAAGGGTGTCTCCTTGAACGATATCCTCTTGACAGGCCCAGACCTCAACAACAAACTGCTGGGAGTGCTCTTACGTTTCTGCAAGGATTCTATTGCCTTCATAGCTGACATCCAACAGATGTTCCATTGCTTCCTGGTCAGAGAGGCAGACAGAAACTTCCTAAGGTTCTTTTGGTTCAGAGACAATGACCCTTCCAAAGACATTTCAGAGTATTGCATGAGGGTACACATTTTTGGCAATAGCCCTTCACCTGCAGTCGCTGTCTACGGACTCATTCCGCCCAAGAAGGTGAACTTGAGTATGCCTCAGATACGAAACAATTCATAGAGAAAGACTTTTATGTAGATGACTGAAATCCTTACCTTTCAGTGAGTCTGCAATCTGTCTTCTTAAGAGAGCACAGGAAATACTCGCTTGTTCTAATCTCAGGCTTCACAACAACAAAGAGGTAATGGAAGCTTTCCCTGCTCAAGACCATTCTACTGATCTAAGAGACTTAGATCTAGGTACAGACTCTTTACCTGTACAGCGCAGTCTAGGTCTACTTTGGGACTTGAAATCTGATTCCTTTACCTTCCAAATAAATGGAGAAGAAAAGCCCTTCACTCGCAGAGGTGTCTTGTCCACAATCAATAGCCTATATGACCCATTAGGATTTGTGGCACCTGTTACAATTCAAGGTAAAGCCCTGCTTAGAGACTTGATTCGTGAAACATCCAACTGGGATGCCCCACTACCCCCTGATAAGAGGAACTCTTGGGCACAGTGGAGGAACTCTCTATCAGTCTTTTCTGATCTCCATGTTTCACGCCCATATGCTCCCATACCCTCTACAAAGACACAGAGCCAAAACCTTTGCATATTCTGTGATGCTTCTATCAAGGCAATAGCTGCTGTGGCCTACTTAAGAACTGTCGCCTCTACAGCACAATGCACGTAGGATACGTCATGGGCAAGGCAAAGCGAGCTCCACACCCTGAGCACACTGTACCTAGGCTAGAACTGCTGCAGTACTAGCTGTTGAACTAGCAGAACTAATAACCTCAGAGATGGACATTGACCTCAAGGATATCCAGCTTTACACTGACAGCAAGGTAGTGCTAGGCTACATCTACAATGAGACCAGATGTTTCTATGTTTACGTGAACAACGGAGTGTTGAGGATTAGGAGATCCACTCGTCCAACACAATGGCGCTACGTACCTACTGACCATAATCCTACAGACCATGCTACAAGAGCTGTTGCTGCATGCAACCTTAAAGACATGGTTTACAGGACCTGCATTCTTGTACAATGCAGAACAGACTATTCCTAAGAGTGGCACTATTAAACTAGTAGATCCAGATTCAGACCTGGGATCTCAACATTTCAGACTGCAACTTCAGACTGCTAGCTTAAGTCTAACAGATTTACCAGATTCTCAAAATGGCAAGACAACAAGCCCAACCTAAAAGGAGGAGACCTTGTTCTTGTTAAGGACTGTCAGTCCCAAAGGAATGAGTGGCCTTTGGGTCTCATTATCAACACCTTTCCAAGTGAGGATGAAAAGGTCAGAAAAGTGGAAGTCAAAATTCACAGAAACAAGGAGGCAAAGCAAAATTGTTCCTCGGACCAGTTTCTGAACTAATTTTGTTGTCATCTGAAGAATAAATAGTGGCATCTGATGATACCAGACGGGGAGTGTCATGCCTTCAGCCTATCAAGAAAAAATAATATCTTCTGGACTTGCAATATCAACATTGCCCACTAGCAATGCCACTCTTAACAAAAGACTATTGATGGGTAGTGTTCAATGGTTAATAGACATTTCCTGTCATATCACTAGGAACTAGCCCACTTCCTATTAAAACTCTTTCATCTTTTCCATGAGGACAGACTGCATGGAGCCAGCTAAGCCTGCACTAAATGTTCAGAGGAAATTCCAATCCTTCTAAGGCAGCATCGCTGGTATGCTAAAGACTGTTTATTTGTATACCTAGTAGACATTTGTTATGTTCATGTAATTCTTATATATATTCATTTGTCTGTTTATTCCTAGTTTCACCGTGTGTACATCCTATTCTTATATGGCCACCACCTGTTCATTGTAATAAATATCCAAAGTTACAGACAGTCTGGTTATTGTACGATTCATAGTTTAAACTGTATGTTGAGTAGGGATGAGCTGAACACCCCCCTTTTCGGTTCGCACCCGGTGACCCGCCCCCTCTGACGCACAGGGACTTGACGGGGACTTCCCTGTGGCATTCCCTGTGACGTCAGAGGGGGGCGGGGTTACCCGTTACTTAACGGGTGACCCCACCCCCTCTGACGTCACGGGGAATGCCACAGGGAAGTCCCCGTCAAGTCCCCAATGCGCCAGAGGGGGCGGGGTCACCGGGTGGCCCCACCCTCCATTATTTAAGAACCGTCAGAAGAGGAGAAGCGTCACACAGTGGGAGCCTCCCATCATGCTGGATGCGGAGCGGCCTAGAAGACGAAGGGAAGAAGGAGGAAGATGCCGGACGAGAACACCGGAGGAAGAATCAGAAGAACCAGAAGAAGAAGAAGATGGAGGAAGAAACCAAAGGAAGATAGAAGATAGAAGAAGCATTTAAATAAAGGAATTGTCAAAAACTGTCTCTTGTCATTTTTAACATTTTTGACACTTTTTTGTGAAATGGTAGGGGTATTTTTGTACCCCCCTTACCATTTCACACAGGGGGGAGGGCCGGAATCTGGGGGTCCCCTTGTTAAAGGGGGCTTCCAGATTCCGATAAGCCCCCCGCCCGCAGACCCCCACAACCACCAGGCAAGGGTTGTGGGGATGAGGCCCTTGTCCCCATCAACATGGGGACAGGGTGTTTTGGGGGCTACCCCAAAGCACCCTCCCAATGTTGAAGGCATGTGGCCTGGTATGGTTCAGGAGGGGGGGCCGCTCTCTCATCCCCCCTCTTTTCCTGCGGCCTGCCAGGTTGCGTGCTCGGATAAGGGTCTGGTATGGATCTTTGGGGGGACCCCATGCCATTTTTTTTAATTTTGGCACGGGGTTCCCCCTAAAATCCATAACAGACCTGAAGGGTCTGGTATAGATTTTGAGGAGTACCCCCACATCATTTTTTTTTTAAATTTTGGTTCGGGGTTCCCCTGTGGGGAATTCCCATGTCGTTTTTATCAATGAACCTTTATGTGTATTGTCGGACCAGAAATTCATTATTAGCCGCGAGTAGTTTTAAATGACTTTTTTTCCTTTGAAATGTCATTTTGCTGTCAGACTGTTCTAAACACGGGAAACATGCGCCCCTTTACAGGCATACTATAGACACCCCCCCCCCAGGTACGAAATTTAAAGGAATATTACACTTTTATTGTTTCACTTTAAGCATTATTAAAATCACTGCTCCTGAAAAAACGGCCGTTTTTAAAACTTTGCATTGATCCATGTCCCCTGGGGCAGGACCCAGGTCCCCAAACACTTTTTATGACAATACCATGCATATAAGCCTTTAAAATTAGCACTTTTAATCTCTCCCAAAGACTTTTATAGGGTGTTCCGCGGCTTTCGAATTTGCCGCGAACACCCTAAATTGTTCGCTGTTCGGAGAACTGGCGAACAGCCGATGTTCAAATCGAACATGAGTTCGACTCGAACTCGAAGCTCATCCCAAATGTTAAGCTACATACACGCCAGGGGCAAACGTGTAGCGAGAACAGAACAACAGCCCTTAGTGCCGGTTCACACAGGGGCGACTTGTCAGGCGACCTAGTCGCCTGACAAGTCGCCTCCCGTTCAGTACAATGGAACCGTTCTAATAGCAGCGACACAAGTCGCTCCGACTTAGAAAAAGGTTCCTGTACTTCTTTTGGGGCGACTTGGGGCGACTTGCATAGACTTCTATACAGAAGTCGTTTTGCAAGTCGCCGTGGATGTCGTGTGCAGGTCGCCTCGGTGAGGCGACCTGCAAGTCATGCCGCCCCTAGTGTGAACCGAGCCTAAGTGAAAATGTCCAAATTGAGCCCAATTAGCCATTTTCCCTCCCAGGTGTTATGTGATTTGTTAGTGTTACAAGGTCCCAGGTGTGAATGGGCAGCAGGTGTGTTAAATTTGGTGTTATTGCTCTCACTCTCTCATACTGGTCATTGAAAGTTTAACATGGCACCTCATGGCTAAGAACTCTCTGAGGATCTGAAAAAAAGAATTGTTGCTCTAAATAAAGATGGCCTAGGCTATAAGAAGATTGCCAAGACCCTGAAACTGAACTTCAGTACGGTGGCCAAGACCATACAGTTTAACAGGACAGGTTCAATTCAGAACAGGCCTCTCCGTTGTCGATCAAAGAAGTTGCGTGCATGTGCTTAGCATCATATCCAGAGGTTGCCTTTGGGAAATAGACGTATGAGTGCTGCCAGCATTGCTGCAGAGGTTGAAGGGCCTGCCAGTGCTCAGACCATACGCCGCACACTGTATCAAATTGGGATGCATGGCTGTCGTCCCAGAAGGAAGCCTCTTCTAAAAATCATGCACAAGGAAGCCCACAAACAGTTTGCTGAAGACAAGCAGACTACGGACATGGATTACTGGAACCATGTCCTGTTGTCTGATGAGACCAAAATAAACTTATTTGGTTCAGATGGTGTCAAGCATGTGTGGCGGCAACCAGGTGAGGAGTACAAAGACAAGTGTGTCTTTCCTACAATTAAGCATGGTGGTGGTAGTGTCATGGTCTGGGGCTGCATGAGTGCTGCCGGCATTGGGGAGCTACAATTCATTGAGGGAACCATGAATGCCAACATGTACTGTGACATACTGAAGCAGAGCATGATCCCCTCTCTTCGGAGACTGGGCCATAGGGCGGTATTCCATAATGATAACGACCCCAAACACACCTCCAAGATGACCACTGCCTTGCTAAAGAAGCTGAGGGTAAATGTAATGGACTGGCTAAGCATGTCTCCAGGCCTAAACCCTATTGAGCATCTGTGGGGCATCCTCAAATGGAAGGTGGAGGAGAGCAAGGTCTATAACATCCACCAGCTCCGTGATGTCGTCATGGAGGAGTGGAAGAGGACTCCAGTGGCAACCTAGTGAACTCCATGCCCAAGAGGGTTAAGAAAGTGCTGGAAAATAATGGTGGCCACACAAAATAATGACACTTTGGGCCCAATTTGGACATTTTCACTTAGGGGTGTACTCACTTTTGTTGCCAGTGGTTTAGACATTAATTGCTGTGTGTTGAGTTATTTTGAGGGGACAACAAATTTACACTGTTATACAAGCTGTACACTCACTACTTTACATTGTAGCAACGTGTCATTTCTTCAGTGTTGTCACATGAAAAGATATAATAAAATATTTTAAAAAATGTGAGGGGTGTACTCACTTTTGTGAGATACTGTATATTTGTACATTGATAAATCATGATGTACTGACTAACTAGCTCTTTTTAAGGCCCCAAAATGCCAGGGCAGCACATATACCTCCGAGATGAACCCTTTTTTAGAAAATTAGAAAGTCAAGGATTAGTGAGTTTTTCAAAGTTGTAATTTATTCCCACAAATCTTTTTTTCACAAAATTGTAAATCTAACAAGTTATTTCTCTGACACAGCATAGGCATACTTACAGTTACACCCTTAAAACACATTCTGCTACTCCTCCTGAGTATGGGGATGCCACTTGTGTGAGACATTTTCACAGCCTAGCTACATACAGTAAAGGAACACCTTCAGGCTTTCTGGAGGCATAAATTACGCATTTCATTTCCTGTCTACCTGTCACATTTTTAGAGGCCTTGGAGCACCAAGACAGTGGAAACACCCACAAAATGACCACATTTTAGAAAGCAAACACCTCAAGGCATGTTCTAAGAGGCATAATGAATCTTTTAAAAATGTCTCTTTTTGTCATAAGTTTTTGGAAAATTTGGAAAGAAAATGAAAATTTGTTTTTTCTACACAAAGTTGTAATTTTTTTTACGATATTTCTAACACCACAAAACACATTATTCTACTTTTCCTGAGTATGGCAATACCACAGGTGTGAGACTTTTTTAATGTTTGGACTGGTTATTACATTGCAACCTCTGTTTTACAAAAATGTACTGCCTCTGTATAAGTGGTCAGTGAATATAGCATAGTGTAGGTTTCACATACACCAGCCCCTGTTCCTACAACTCAAAAAAGCCTAAACTACTGGCATGTGGCTGCCCCATAGAACTATGTTCACTAGCCAGGAAATACAGGAGGCTGAACAAAGAGTAATCAAAGGAGTATCTGTGGTTCTAATAGTGCAGTTGTCCACAGAGAATGGGTTGGATTGGTGTCTCGCAGGAAAGTAGCCAGTGGGACATGCAGATGGGTCAGTACTGGTACAAAGTAAAGATTTGGTCAGCAAATGGGCAAATGAGTGGTCTAGGCAGCAAGCAGGAACATGGTTCATAAACAGGTCTGGGTCAGTACAGGCAGCAGGCAGGAACATGGTCCATAAAACCTCTTTTTTCATTAATATGTTCTTCATTTCTTTTTGCTATGCCTCCTTGGATAGGACCACTATTCCACCCCCCTTGTCAGCTGGACACGTAACAATATATTTTCCTTATTCTAAACTTTTTATTTGTATTCTAATTAGGGTTGCACCGATACCAATATCGAGCATTTGCACGGGTACTTGTACTCGTGCAAATGCTCCGATGCCTAATCCAATACCTGGGCAGTTAGGGGATGAGCGGTGCGGCGGTGGGGGCAATTACAAGCACCGATCTCCCTGTATAGATTTCAGTAAAGCAGCTGACAGATGCTTCTCCTCTTCTCCCTCCTGCAGCTTTCAGCTGACTATTGAATTCTATACAGGAAGATTGGTGCTTGTAACGGCCTCCACGCCACACGGATCGTCCCTGACTGTCCCCTGTGTCCTCATCCATTTCTTCCTCCATGCTCCTAAGGTCCCCCTGCCATGTCCTCCTCCAATCCTTCTTTGTGTCCTTCTCCGCTCCCCCTCAGTGTCCTCCTCTACTCCTTCTCCGCTTCCCCCCTCCGTGTCCTCTTCCGCTCCTTCTCCGCTCCCCCTCCATGTCCTTCTCCGCTCCCCCTCCGCTCCGTGTCCTTCTCCGCTCCTTATCTGCTCCCCCTCCCCTCCTTGTCCTTCTCCGCTCCAGATCTTTCAGGATGGAGAGCGGAGGAAGGAGCCGGTAAATCTGTCATTTAAGGGCCCCTTCCTTATCTAAATGCACAGTCAGTGATCACTGATACAATAAAGCTCTATTCTATTGAATTTGGAGCCGCTTGGTGAATTTGGATTCTCGCCTCAATCAGATACTGGTACCTCAGACCGCTCTCCTCACTCTCCTCAGACAGCCCTCCTCAGATCTTCTGTCAGCACTCTCTCTGTAGTGCTGTGTGGAAAGCATGTTTCTCTCTCTTTCAATCATCTCAGCATTTCCCTCTCTTCAGTCTCCTCTCAGCACTCTCTCTCTTTTCTCTCACCTCAGCACTCCCCTCTCCTCATTTACCTCAGCACTTCCTGAAACTCCCCTTTTTCTCAGTGTGCTTTGTGTTTCTGAGTTTTCTGGAAGGACAAGTCAGCATCTCTCTGTCTCCATCTTGTGGCCAAAAGGAGAAATTGCATTACAACATGGCTGCTACATATATATGTAGCACCCACCACCTTTAGGTGGCTGCTAATTTGTTAGGATAAGTGATAGGTAAATTGCCAGTGCTTTATTCTGTTTGTTTAGGCCTGGTTGGTTATCTTGGTTGGGAGATTTGTCAGAGTAGAAAGGGGGATGTGACCACCTGTAGTCTATCCTGAGAGATGCCCCATCCATCCAGTGAAAAGGTCTGGAAGGAAGGTGGGCTGGAGACAATGGTACAGGCAGTTTGTATGCACAGCCCTGGACCAATCATTAATTTGAGTGGGCAGGGGCGGGACACATATATAAACTGGGGGTCTCATGCTCCTGGGAGGTTCTGCCTGGGAAGTTTGGACAGAGAGAGAGGAAAGATGTAACCAGCAAGGTGCAGGCTTGAACGCCTGGAGGTGCGGGCGCCTCCAGCACTGGATAGCAGGAACTAAACCTGAAGGCCTGAGGGTTCAGAGACCTCAGTGCTGGATGGCTCAACAACTTAAAATCCACTAACAGAAACTCTTGGAGAAATGGACCAGACATTCCCGCTGGGATGATTTGAGCCATGCGGAGCAGGAAGTAGCTGCTAACAGGATGGAGTAGACCGGGTATGTTATCCGGACTTTCCTGAACTGACGTGGGAGGACTGCAGGAGTCAAGATAGGCAGGTGAGGCCTGGGGCTACCAGCATCCACATACCAATATGCTTTTCAGAGGAGCATCAGTCAGTTAACTAAGGGAAGGAGACTTAGCTGCTATAAGGAACCAAAGACTAAGAGGTAACTCATACTTCCCAAGAAGATTATGGAACATACAGCAATTAAGAGAATAAAGTTCTTTGTTGAAAGTTATCAAAATGTCTGCTAATGTGATTCGTGCAGGGGTGGAAGAAGTTCTGCACAAGTATGGTTCACTCAAACACCTATTTGTCTGGTCTTCTCCTGAGGAAGATGATTCTAGTGGGGAGGATGAGTGGTTTGTAAAAAGGTCCACATCTTTAAGTGCTTCAACCGGGGCTCCGGAGAGCATAGCCACATTTCCAGCACCCTCAGTACCCCCTATTAAACTATCTTTGGATACTCTTCACCATCGGGTATCTACTTTTCAGCAAAAGGCTGTGAGAGCCCCAGATTCTTGTGTACTGCCCGGGTGGGTAAGGCCCAAGGAACTGCCATGGCTGTCGCTGTTCCAACGGGATGTCCAGAAGAGGGTTGCTCAGGAGTGGGGATTAGACTTCCCGTATGTACCGGACAAGATCAAGGAGACTGTTGAGGCTTCCCGTGGACAGTGGGAGAGTGATCTTGTCTGGGATTACTTACATGTGCCCAAACCCCAAAGGACATCTGATCATGTGATGTGGGTGAGATTCCAAGACATTTTCCATGAGTGGCGGCAAAACGGGCAATTTATAAAGACCATGTTGTTGTTCAAAAGCCTGGCCAACACACAAAGAGTTATTCCATATCGGTCAGAGGGGAAGGGGACACACGTAGAAGACTGCCGGACCCCCGGTATTATCTGTAGAGTGCTATACAGATATGCTGGAAAAGCCTTGGACTGCAAGTGTGCAGATGGGTTAGGGTGGGCTATCTCATTGACTTCCTTCACAGGGCAACAGCCTCAGTGCCTACTTGGCCAGTATGGACACTACCACCTGCTGTCCCTGTCAGTCCCTTTGTAAAGTTTGTTTTTTTCTTTGGGAAAAAAAATGTTAAGAACTCCCGTTGGAGTTAATCAGAAAGTAATTGGCTTCTGGACTTATGTGTTAATATTTTGGCATGGCTGTTCAGGTTCTATCCTGCAGGAGTTTCCATGACTCCTTTTGAGAGGATGGTAGTCCTGGCAGGGTCACACATGCCAATAAGTGTTGAATATGTAGATAGTATATACCATAGGATGTATGTCAAGTGTTTCCTTGCAGGTATCTTTGGAAAAGACGGCTGTCTGATTTGATGTGAAGAGCACAGATGAAGGCCTAGAGTAATTAAAGCATTCCTCTCTCGGGAGCAGTGTTTTAGTTCTCTTTGTATTGGTTGTAGCTATAGGGATCTATAGATAGATAAGTGTATATTGCTGAGATTGTAAAATTTGTATAAATATTTCACCTGTTATTTTTGTTCTGCTACACACACCACACTCAAACGGGTGTATGAAATGCCTCGGTTTTAGGAGGTAGGTAGAACTGTTCTCTGGCTTGTGGATTCCTCTTCCACAACCGGGGACAGTTGTGATTTCAGGAGGGGGTGTATGTAGCGCCCACCACCTTTAGGTGGGTGCTAATTAGTTAGTTAGGATAAGTGATAGGTAAATTGCCAGTGCTTTACTCTGTTTAGGCCTGGTTGGTTAATTTGGTTGGGAGTTTTGTCAGAGTAGAAAGGGGGGTGTGACCATCTGTATTCTATCCTGAGAGATGCCCCATCCATCCAGTGAAAAGTTCTGGAAGGAAGGTGGGCTGGAGACAAGGGTACCACCAGTTTGTATGCACATCCTGGACCAATCATTAATTTGAGTGGGCAAGGGCGGGACACATATATAAACTGGGGGTCACATGCTCCTGGGAGGTTCTGCCTGGGAAGTTTGGACAGAGAGAGAGGAAAGATGTAACCAGCAAGGTGCAGGCTTATTGCCTGGAGGTGCGGGGGCCTCCAGCGCTGGATAGCAGGAACTAAACCTGAAGGCCTGAGGGTTTAGAGACCTCAGTGCTGGATGGCTCAACAACTTAAAATCAACTAACAGAAACTCTGGGAGAAATGGACCAGACATTCCGGATGGAATGATTCGAGCCATGCGGAGTGGGAAGTAGCTGCTAACAGGATGAAGTAGACCAGGGATGTTATCCGGACTTTCCTGAACTGACGTAGGAGGACTGCAGGAGTCAAGATAGACAGGTGAGGCCTGGGGCTACCAGCATCCACATACCAATATGCTTTTCAGAGGAGCATCAATCAGTTCACTAAGGGAAGGGGACTTAGTTACTCTAAGGAACCAAAGACTAATGCCCTGTACACACGGTCGGACATTGGTCGGACATTCCGACAACAAAATCCATGGATTTTTTCAGACGGATGTTGGCTCAAACTTGTCTTGCATACACACAGTCACACAAAGTTGTCGTAAAATCCGATCGTTCTAAGCGTGGTGACGTAAAACACGTACGTCAGGACTATAAACGGGGCAGTAGCCAATAGCTTTCATCTCTTAATTTATTCTGAGCGTGCGTGGCACTTTGTCCGTCGGATTTGTGTACACACGATCGGAATTTCCGACAACGGATTTTGTTGTCGGAAAATTTTATAGCAAGCTCTCAAACTTTGTGTGTCGGAAATTCCGATGGAAAATGTGTGATGGAGCCCACACACGGTTGGAATTTGCGACAACAAGGTTCTATCACACATTTTCCGTCGGAAAATCCGACCGTGTGTACAGGGCATAAGAAGTAACTCATACTTCCCGAGAAGATTATGGAACATACAGCAATTAAGAGAATAAAGTTCTTTGTTGAAAGTTATCAAACTGTCTGCTGATGTGATTCAGGCAGGGGTGGAAGAACGGAATGCAGTTAACAGAAAGGTATGATCTCATCCAGCAGCTCCCAAGGGAGTAGTGCGCTACATATAGCACATTCATTATTTTTTTTAATAAATCCTTTATTTACAAGAATTGACACTGCATTGAAAAAAAGTAGAACAAGTCAGTACCAGTTCTCACAGTAATGCCCCGTAAACACGGTCGGATTTTCCGATGGAAAATGTGTGATAGGACCTTGTTGTCGGAAATTCCGACCGTGTGTAGGCTCCATCACACATTTTCCATCGGATTTTCCGACACACAAAGTTTGAGAGCAAGCTATAAAATTTTTCGACAACAAAATCCGTTGTCAGAAATTCTGATCGTGTGTACACAAATCCGACGGACAAAGTGCCACGCATGCTCAGAATAAATAAAGAGATGAAAGCTATTGGCCACTGCCCCATTTATAGTCCCAACGTACGTGTTTTACGTCACTGCGTTCAGAATGATCGGATTTTCCGACAACTTTGTGTGACCGTGTGTATGCAAGACAAGTTTGAGCCAACATCCGTCGGAAAAAATTCTAGGATTTTGTTGTCGGAATGTCCGAACAAAGTCCGACCATGTGTACAGGGCATAAGAAGTATATGAGGTGGTGCTGATAAGTATTGAGCCTTACCCAGAAAAAAATTGAGCTAGGAAGCTGTAATTCGCAGGGTGTACTGGCCAAAATTTCTATATTCAATGGTGCAAAAAATCAACTACCTATGATTTTAACTTATCTTTCTTTTTCAGGTCTAAAGTGAACATGGCAGCACCTCCAGAAAAATTCAATGTGGAAGCGCAGAGGACCATAATCAAGTTCCTGTTTCACCAAGGGAAAAGTGCGAAGCAGATCCATGATGAAATGTCACAAACTTTGGGTGACAGTCGCCCTTCAAAACTGGCCATTTCGGTTTTGAAAGTGAGATACACAGTGAAAGGCCTGTTTCAGTGAAAGCCACCCATGACATGATAATGAACATAAGCAACAGAACCTCAACACTTGAGGTCAGCTGCAGACCCTGAAATCAGCAGGACTCGAATGGTCGTAATACAGCATTTGTGCTCTATTAGAGTCAAGATATACCTTGGCAGGATATACCTTTTAAATAAATTCTACTAACATTCTGGCAGTACCCACCTCCTATGGGAGAAAAATATTACTAACGTGGAAAGCATAGGGATGTGGAGGTATTCAAAGCAATACCGTATCTGTTAATAGATCCCAGCCAGGATGGTATGCTACATCCACGGCTATGGATATGCAATAGTTAAACGTTGGGTTGTCAATTTTTAAACTGGCCATTTTGGTGTTAGAAGGCCTGTTTCTGTCTCTGTGCCTGCAAATGTGAAAGCCATCCATGACATGATTATGAAGGACCGCCGAATATTGGCCACAAGTATTGCTACATACAGTATCTTGGAATATCACGTGAGAGAGTTGGTGCTATTATCCACAATGACTTGCAGCAAAGTGGATCCCAAAGCTTTTGACAACCGAACAAAAGAGGAAATGTATGGCTGTTTTGGAACATTTTGCAAGAAATGAGTCAGATTTCCTTGACAAACTGGTAACTGGTGATGAGACATGGATCTACTGTTATGATCCTGAGACAAAGAAACAGTCTAAGGAATGGAGGTACAGTGGTCCCCCCAGGCCAAAGAAGTTCCATGTGCAAAGGTCAGTGTAGAAGCAAATGGCAACAGTTTTTTGGGATAAGAAGGAAGTTCTGCTGGTGGACTACCTCCAAAAGAGTTCAATCATCAATGCAACATATTACTGTGCTTTATTGACAAAGTTGAGGCAAAATATGAAGGAAAAACGTAGAGGAAAGCTCTCCAAGGTGTCATCCTGTTGCATGACAACGCCTCGTCACACACTGCAGGAGAAACAATGGCAAAACTGACCTCCTTAAGCTTTCAAGTGATACCCCATCCACCCTGTTCGCTTGACCTGGCTCCTTCTGACTATCATCTGTTCCTCTCAAAAAACACCTAAAGGGACAACAATTTGGGTGTGTTCCAGAGGCAACTAATGCTGCACATGAGAAGTTACACCAGCAGTCAGAATAATTTTATTTGCAGGGACTTAAGAAGCTGCAGGACAGATGTCGCAAGTGCATTAACTTCCTGGGGAATAGGTCCAGTAGTGTGGCAGTTACAGCTTCTTAGCAAATTTTTTTCTGGTTAAGGCTCAATACTTATCAGCATCCCCTCATAACAGATATCAAAGAGTTGCAAGACGTTATGACCAAATCAACATCACTAAGCAAAAGTATATTAGTATAGAAAGTTAAAATCGTCTACGTTTGCTACGTTTACTTACGTTGTTAAGATCTGATACGTTTGCCCACTGACAAAGAAATGATCAATCTATAATGTTAATGGTAGGTTTTTTTTTAGTTTTAGTTTATTCATCCAGAAAAATGCATTTCAAAAAAGTTATACATTGATTTGCATTTTAATGAGTGAAATAAGTATTTAATCCCCTATCAATCAGCAAGATTTCTAGCTCCCATGTGTCTTCTATACAAGTAACGAGCTGAGATTAGCAGCTCTCTCTTTTTTCCTCACTGTACATCCTAAAGTAATTGAGGGAGGGTAGGGAGATAAGAAAAAACAAACAAACAAATAAAAAAGGGATAGGGAAGGTTAAAAGATAAAGGATGGGACAGGAAAGAAAGTCCCCAGCTACCACCAACCATCACAGCTGACCTCGAAAACCGTGATAGGTAGACACTTTTAGCTTTCCAACAGTAAACTTCCTGATCCTGGAAGTAAAGAACTAAACAAAGTAAAGGGTCCAGATCTTTCAATATTGCTTACCTTGGTCTTTCATAGTCATAGTGAGTTTCTCCATTTGCTGAATTTCCATGATTTTTTATTTAACCACTTGAGCCCCGGACCATTATGCTGCCTAAGGACCAGAGGTCTTTTTCCAATTTGGCACTGCGTCGCTTTAACTGCTAATTGCGCGGTCATGCAATGCTGTACCCAAACAAAATTTGCGTCCTTTTCTTCCCACAAATAGAGCTTTCTTTTGATGGTATTTGATCACCTCTGCAGTTTTTATTTTTTGCGCTATAAACGGAAAAAGACCGAAAATTTTGAAAAAAAATGATATTTTCTACTTTTTGTTATAAAAAAAATCCAATAAACTAAATTTTAGTCATACATTTAGGCCAAAATGTATTCGGCCACATGTCTTTGGTAAAAAAAATGTCAATAAGCATATATTTATTGGTTTGCGCAAAAGTTATAGCGTCTACAAACTAGGGTACATTTTCTGTAATTTACACAGCTTTTAGTTTATGACTGCCTATGTCATTTCTTGAGGTGCTAAAATGGCAGGGCAGTACAACCCCCCCCCCAAATGACCCCATTTTGGAAAGTAGACACCCCAAGGAAATTGCTGAGAGACATGTTGAACCCATTGAATATTTATTTTTTTTGTCCCAAGTGATTGAATAATGACAAAAAAAAAAAAATATTTACAAAAAGTTGTTACTAAATGATATATTGCTCACACAGGCCATGGGCCTATGTGGAATTGCACCCCAAAATACATTCAGCTGCTTCTCCTGAGTATGGGGATACCACATGTGTGGGACTTTTTGGGAGCTTAGCCGCGTACGGGGCCCCGAAAACCAAGCACCGCCTTCAGGATTTCTAAGGGTGTAAATTTTTGATTTCACTCTTCACTGCCCATCACAGTTTCAGAGGCCATGGAATGCCCAGGTGGCACAAAACCCCCCCAAATGACCCCATTTTGGAAAGTAGACACCCCAAGCTATTTGCTGAGAGGCATATTGAGTCCATGGAATATTTTATATTTTGACACAAGTTGCGGGAAAGTGACACTTTTTTTTTTTGCACAAAGTTGTCACTAAATGATATATTGCTCACACAGGGCATGGGCATATGTGGAATTGCACCCCAAAATACATTTAGCTGCTTCTCCTGAGTATGGGGATACCACATGTGTGGGACTTTTTGGGAGCCTAGCCGCGTACGGGGGCAGCGAAAACCAAGCACCGCCTTCAGGATTTCCAAGGGTGAAAATTTTTGATTTCACTCTTCACTGCCTATCACAGTTTCGGAGGCCATGGAATGCCCAGGTGGCACAAAACCCCCCCAAATGACCCCATTTTGGAAAGTAGACACCCCAAGCTATTTGCTGAGAGGCATGGTGAGTATTTTGCAGCTCTCATTTGTTTTTGAAAATGAAGAAAGACAAGAAAAAACTTTTTTTTTTTTCTTTTTTCAATTTTCAAAACTTTGTGACAAAAAGTGAGGTCTGCAAAATACTCACTATACCTCTCAGCAAATAGCTTTGGGTGTCTACTTTCCAAAATGGGGTCATTTGGGGGTTTTTTGTGCCACCTGGGCTTTCCATGGCCTCCGAAACTGTGATAGGCAGTGAAGAGTGAAATCAAAAATTCACGCCCTTAGAAAGCCTGAAGGCGGTGCTTGGTTTTCGGGGTCCCGTACGCGGCTAGGCTCCCAAAAAGTCTCACACATGTGGTATCCCCGTACTCAGGAGAAGCAGCAGAATGTATTTTGGGGTGTAATTTCACATATTCCCATGGCATGTTTGAGCAATATATCATTTAGTGACAACTTTGTGCAAAAAAAAAAAAAAAAAAATTTGTCTCTTTCCCGCAACTTGTGTCGCAATATAAAATATTCCATGGACTCGACATGCCTCTCAGCAAATAGCTTGGGGTGTCTACTTTCCAAAATGGGGTCATTTGGGGGGTTTTGAACTGTCCTGGCATTTTATGCACAACATTTAGAAGCTTATGTCACACATCACCAACTCTTCTAACCACTTAAAGACAAAGCCCTTTCTGACACTCATTGTTTACATGAAAAAGTTATTTTTTTTTGCAAAAAAATTACTTTGAACCCCCAAACATTATATATTTTTTTAAAGCAAATGCCCTACAGATTAAAATGGTGGGTGTTTCATTTTTTTTTTTCACACAGTATTTGCGCAGCGATTTTTCAAACGCATTTTTTGGGGAAAAAACACACTTTTTTAAATTTTAATGCACTAAAACACACTATATTGCCCAAATGTTTGATGAAATAAAAAAGATGATCTTAGGCCGAGTAAATGGATACCAGACATGACATGCTTTAAAATTGCGCACAAACGTGCAGTGGCAACAAAATAAATGCATTTTTAAAAGCCTTTAAAAGCCTTTACAGGTTACCACTTTAGATTTACAGAGGAGGTCTACTGCAAAAATTACTGCCCTCGATCTGACCTTCGCGGCGATACCTCACATGCATGGTGCAATTGCTGTTTACGTTTGACGACAGACCGCCGTTTGCGTTCGCCTTAGCGCGAGAGCAGGGGGCGACAGGGGTGCTTTTTTTTTTTTTTTTTTTTTCTTTATTATTTTTTTGCTTTTTTATCTTATTTTTAAACTGTTCCTTTCATTTTTTTTTTTTTTAATCATTTTTATTGTTATCTCGGGGAATGCAAATATCTCGGGGATAGCAATAGGTAGTGACAGGTACTCTTTTTTGAAAAAATTGGGGTCTATTAGACCCTAGATCTCTCCTCTGCCCTCAAAGCATCTGATGACACCAAGATCGGTGTGATAAAATGCTTCCCCAATTTCCCAATGGCGCTATTTACATCCGGCGAAATCTAAGTCATAAAATGATCGTAGCTTCCGGTTTCTTAGGCCATAGAGATGTTTGGAGCCACTCTGGTCTCTGATTAGCTCTATGGTCAGCTGGCTGAATCACCGGCTGCATTCTCAGGTTCCCTGTTGAGACAGGAGAGCCAGAGAAAAACACGGAAGACGGTGGGGGGGGGGCATTCCCTCCCACGGCTTGTAAAAGCAGTCTAGAGGCTAATTAGCCACTAGGATTGCTTTTACATGAAAGCCGACCGCTGGCTGAAAAGAATGATACCAAGATGATACCTAAACCTGCAGGCATCATTCTGGTATAACCATTCAAAGTCGTGAATGGTGTACCTGAAGACAAAAAAATGGTTAACAATAAAGCATAGTAAACGGTAAAGTATAAAAAATTGCATACCTGAAAAGCAAACATGATAAAACATAATAACAATAAAACATTGCAGAATAGAATACAGTAAAAAAGAGCAGAACAAGAGAGAGAGAATAGAGAGAGAGAGAACAATAAAACGACAACAATTTTTTTTTTATTTTATATATATTTTTTTTTTTTACACTTTTTTTGTAACTGTAACTTTTATAACGGTAACCGGTTCCAGGTTCGGGTCTCTCAAAATGCGATGGCATCTTGGGAGACCCTGTGAAAGTGTGCCTAGTCTGTGCAATGCTGTACCCTACGCTAATACTCAACTAGTGTATGGTAGCGTTCAAAACATTCACCAATGCAAAGACCAGGATTGTCAGGACAGGAGGGACAATAATAGCGGGTGTCACGCCTATATCCGCGCTTGCTGCAGACACGACATCTTTTTTGGGGGTTCGTTGGGTAGGGGTACTCGGGAGGACATAAAGAAAATGCCTCTCATGCAGCCGACTGCATTTGGTTGGGGATGTGAATGGGGGAAGTACGGGCGCTGCAGAAGCGGTGGGTTCCCAATTAGGATTGGCGAATGCAGCAGGAAGGGCACTATGGGCACGACGGGCCTGTGTTTGTCTTCTTGGTGGCAGCGGGACACTACTTGTGCTTGCCACCTCACCAGCTTGAACTGCACTTATAGGACTCGCCACATCACCAAGTGTTACTGCAGTGCTGGTTTGACTACGACCGGGGTGTACTAGGCCGCTGGCGCTTGCCAGTTCAATAAAAAGCTACCAAAAAAACTGTTAGCGATCGCAGGGATCAGGCCTGACTCTGCGAACGCTGCAGTTATGCGTTAAGTGTTTTGTAAGTGACAGTGATCGATCGGAACTGCACTTGGGTGGGCTGGGCTGGGCGGAGGGGCAAAATGCAGGTGCTAGCAGGTATCTGGGCTGATCCCGCTAACACTGCGTTTTTGGGAACCCTAAACTGCTGGGGACGCTAGTATAGATCTGATCAGATATTGATCCGTTCAGATACTATACCACTAAGGGAGGTGTACGGTGCGTGCGTGGGTGTTAGCGGTACTGGCGCTAATCTGACACTGCTTGGGGGTGGTGCTTGCCAGTTCACCAAAATACTACCAAAAAAACTGTTAGCGATCGCGGGGATCAGGCCTGACTCTGCGAACGCTGCAGTTATGCGTTTAGTGTTTTGTAAGTGTCAGTGATCGATCGATACTGCACTTGGGTGGGCTGGGCTGGGCTGGGCCGGGCGGAGGGGCAAAACGCAAGTGCTAGCAGGTATCTGGGCTGATCCCGCTAACACTGTGTTTTTGGGAACCCTAAACTGCTGGGGACGCTAGTATAGATCTGATCGGATCAGATATTGATCCGTACAGATACTATACCACTAAGGGAGGCGTATGCTTCGTGCGTGGGTGTTAGCGGTACTGGCGCTAATCTGACGCTGCCTGGGGCGACGCATATCACCGCCGGGCGATCAGGGGGCTAAACCTTTATTCGGTAATAAACGGCGGGTGCCCTGACACTATAAAAAATAAACAAACTAACCAGCGTCACCCGTAACAGTTATACGGTGATCAGTGGTGAAAGGGATAACTAGGGGGCAATCAAGGGGTTAAAACATTTATTAGATAGTATATGGGGGTCCCTGTCACTATAAAACGCTGACGGCGAACCTAAATATTTACCTCACTAACTAGCGTCACCAGCGACACTAATACAGCGATCAGAAAAATGATCGCTTAGTGACACTGGTGACAGGGGGTGATCAAGGGGTTAAAACTTTATTAGGGGGGGTTAGGGGGGTATCCTAGACCTACAGGGGGGTAATACTAACTGTCCCAACACTGTAACTGTCACAAACTGACACCAATGCAGTAATCAGAAAAAAAAAAACTGCTGGTGTCAGTTTGTGACGGGGGGGGGGGGTGATTGGGGGGGGATCGGGGGGCGATCGGGGTGTTTTGTGTGCCTGGCATGTTCTACTGTGTGTGTGTGTGTTGTGCACTCACATACCTGTCTTCTCTCCTCGGGCCGGAACGGAAATTACCGAGCCGAGGAGAGATGACATCATTTCCTTTGCTGCTGTTTAGCATACAGCAGCAAAGGAATGTTCTCATTGGCCGGCGGCGATCGCGAGGGGGGGCCACGAACGGATGGCCTCCCCCTCATCTCCGATCGCCGTGGGAGAAAAGACGACCGCCTCGGGCACCGGGGGGGGTCCGATCGGACCCCCCACCCGCGGAAGGCAAATCACGTATATGTACGTGATTTTGCCTGTCCGTGCCACCTTGCCGACGTAAATCGGCGTGAGGCGGTCGTCAAGTGGTTAAAGGGGTTTTAAACCCTTGTGTTTTTTTCACCTTAATGCATCCTGTGCATTAAGGTGAAAAAACACCTGGCAGTGACCGGCCCCCCACCCCCCAGTTTTACTTACCTAAGCCCTGTATTTCTATTGGCGGAGACGTGCTCTCCCTCTCTCCACGAGGTCCAGGCTCTTGACTGGATAGATTGATAGCAGCGCAGCCATTGGCTCCCGCTGCTGTCAATCAACTCTAATGACGTGAGCTGGGGGTGGGGCCGAGTCCGGCATTTGTGTCTATGGACGCAAATGCTGGACTTGGAGCACGCCCGCAAGGTAACCCCCTGGGAGAGTGCTTCTCCTAGGGGGTTATCTGATGTGGGGAGGAGTCGCGAGAGCCGCCGGGGGACCCGGCGGAAGGTTCGGGGCCACTCTGTGCAAAATGAGCTGCACAGTGGGGGTAAGTATGACATGTTTGTTATTTAAAAAAAAAAACCCTTTACAATCACTTTAACCAATGTGATTTACTAGGGAGAGCTGCTGGAACCCAGGGACACACATATGCTGTCGCTAAATGCCAGTCTTATCAATCAGCACTGGTGGTTTTAGACAGCATTCGTCCGTTGGTATTGAGTCCACTGCAGAACATGTTCTCTTGAACTTGAACTGTTTTTTCGGTCCTTGAATGCCCCCTATGGTCACCTTTAGCAAATGGTTCTCTGGACGCAGATTGATACCTGTGACCCTTTAGTGATTTGATCAATATTTTAAGAGACTAAGAAGGCTTGTACCCCTAGTTGGACAGCATCCCCTGAAGAAGCCCGATATATGGGAAAAACATGTTGGGAACTCCATCTTATAATGCTGTATCCATAAAATCTTGTTGATTTGTACATGCCAATTGTTGTGTTTTAACAATTTTTTTATTTTCTCTAAAATAAAACATTTCTTACATATTATAGTTGCTACTATTTTTCAAATTAATCTGAACCTTAAAAATTCCAATCCCTCCTTCTATATTTAACTAAGGGATGTGGTGCTATTATCTAGTTGATTTGTCTGTGATCAAAAAACTTTTCTTGTTTCATATTCAAAGCAAACCCACCCACCCATCCTTGCCTCCATGCTTTATTTTGTGAGAAATTACTTTGAAAAACATCTCCTAGCATTTCTAGCCTTGGCCATCTTGATTAAGGGCAGGATTCATGTAGCTTTTACTTTCTGGATTCCATCTGCCCTTGAGTCAAGTATGTAGGCAGGAGGGTGTGCTTAGCTAAGAAACCCCTTCTCCCTTCTCAGGTGAAAGAAAAAAAATGCCATTAAAACCCCTGGGATGTTCCAATGGGTTACAAAAAACCTTCATTGCTTAGGAATCACACTATCCTTTCCCACCACTATTACATATGAAAGTAATTACCCTGCCCTGCTAAACATAATCAAAAATGATCTAGAGCATATTTCCTCTCATGAACTTACCTGGATAGGGAAAATGGCAGCTCTAAAAATGACACTCCTGCCTAAAGTTATTTATTATTTTCGTACTATCCCCATATGCTTACTGGAAAGTTCCTTTTCTTCGGCTGAAGAATAGTTTAGGAAGTTCTTGTGGAAAGGCAAAATGGCTAGGCTTTCCATCCCTATCTTACTCAAACAACTCCAGAGAGGGGGAACAGGGTTCCCTAATTTGCGTAAATGTTACCATGCAGCTATCTTGAACAAAATGAAAGCTTGGTTTGATTGAGAGACTGATAATTTGTGGGTACATATAGAAAGGGCAATAGTTTCTCAGATAGATCAACCTTCACTTCTACTAGCAAACCTAACTCGAAGGACATTATTTTACTGTACATTACCTTCAATTGATGCTACCTTAGCTGCTTGGGTAGCACTACACAAACAGACTGCTCAAGGTACACCTATACTCCATAAAGACCTCCTATTAGGAGCATATGAATACCATATCCCCTCTATGAAAGTAAATAGTGGAGCTCTCAAAAAAGACACCACATAAAAAGAGCTTACCTCTCAACGTTCCAATACAGGAACATATGTAGAACTTCAAATATATCATTATCATACATAATCAATATCCAGACAGTGACACCCAATATACCATAAAGACCTTCTGTGCACAGGCTAAAACATGTTCCTTTTCATGCTTGCAAAAATTAAGTACTGGTTAATGCATATGCGCATGCGCAAACATGAGCCACCACGCACTCTTGTGTGTAACGGCGCGCATGTGCACCTGTGACAGATGTTGTCACCAACATCTGTCACAGCTTTTTAAACTCAGCCAGTGCTCAGGATCAGTGCTGCTTTGTCTTTCAGTTTCTCACATCCTGTGTTCCTGTTATTCTGTCTCCTAATTCCACTTGCTGACCCAGCTTGTGTGACCATTCCCTGAACTTCGTCTGCACTGACCCCAGCTTGTCCTTGGACTCCATTGGCGTCTATTGCACTGATTGGCTCCTGACCCAGCTACCCAGCTTGTACCCAGACCACGATATTGCCTACTCCTTTGTACATGATCTGTCCTGCCAGTATATGACCCAACTTAGGAAGATAGGGGGCGCTAGATACCATATTATTCAAGTGCTCTAAATAAATAAATCTCCTGCATTACCAAAAAAATGGAAATGTAAGAAAGCTAGGGGGCGCTAGATACCATACTATTCAAGTGCTTTAAATAAATAAATATCCTGCATTACCAAAAAAATGAAAAACATAATAATGACAAATCATAATTAGATTACACATTGAAGTGCCCACAATAGTGAAAAAAATATATAGTGATTGATTGTCCACATAAAAAAGTGATTTGAAGTGGTTGAAGTGATATCTTTCAATAATATCCCAATCTTGTTGCTGTAAACAAAAGGTTTTCCATCACCAAAGGAAAATAAGAAAAGGAAAACACCTCGAAGTAGTAGATATCTGCTTACCAGATACCAATGACTCCTTTAGTTAAAAAGAGAGTCACTAGCGCTTGTGCAGGGTTGTGCCTGCTCACATGGATGGCCGGACTGTGGTTGGTATTATAGGCATGGATCGTTCCCGTCAAGCTCATTCAAGATAGGATAAGGATACATAGGAAACAAAAACAGTCTCCATAGCGTAAAACCATTTATTAAAAAAGTAAACAAATTAAAAAGCGGTACGTGGTCACATGTCCTATCACCCAACAACATCCGGATCCTTTGGCTGCCCCCCTGTGTAAGCTGGAACGCACGCCAGCGTGGAGGAGACATGAAAGGCTTTTTCTGACTGCGAAGTCACCCTGACATGTAAGCAGCCCCAGTGCCGGGTAGGCACCCACCAATGTAAGCGGCCATTTGGCTTTTTAATTTGTTTACTTTTTTAATAAATGGTTTTACGCTATGGAGACTGTTTTTGTTTCCTATGTATCCTTATCCTATCTTGAATGAGCTTGACGGGAACGATCCATGCCTATAATACCAACCACAGTCCGGCCATCCATGTGAGCAGGCACAACCCTGCACAAGCGCTAGTGACTCTCTTTTTAACTAAAGGAGTCATTGGTATCTGGTAAGCAGATATCTACTACTTCGAGGTGTTTTCCTTTTCTTATTTTCCTTTGGTGATGGAAAACCTTTTGTTTACAGCAACAAGATTGGGATATTATTGAAAGATATCACTTCAACCACTTCAAATCACTTTTTTATGTGGACAATCAATCACTATATATTTTTTTCACTATTGTGGGCACTTCAATGTGTAATCTAATTATGATTTGTCATTATTATGTTTTTCATTTTTTTGGTAATGCAGGATATTTATTTATTTAAAGCACTTGAATAGTATGGTATCTAGCGCCCCCTAGCTTTCTTACATTTCCATTTTTTTGGTAATGCAGGAGATTTATTTATTTAGAGCACTTGAATAATATGGTATCTAGCGCCCCCTATCTTCCTTACATTCCTTTTTTTGATTATCTATTTTTTTGATTATTCAAAAATTGGGGAGCAGCTTACACTGATTGTTTATATATTTCCACAAATTTTCTTTATTGTTGGGAATGTTTTCTTACTAGATGTATCACCAGTATATGTAATTCATATATATTATCTGCTATCGACACCACTGGCGCGAAGGTTTTTACTATTTTCATATGACCCAACTTGCCTGACCCTCCTGACACATCCTGCTGTGACACATCCTGCTGTTCTACAGCCTGCTACCAGCGCATGCCTTACCTGCCCGCTGTCGCCAGTACCAGCCTGCTTCAGTCTGCCATCCTCCAGCTGTCTACCAGCCTGTTTGCTTCACTGAAGTCTACTGATGACCTCTCCTGTCTGGTGTGGAAACTCACTCTGCTACTGGCACTTTTGTGCTACTCTGTTCATACTACCAGGAGCCCCGAGTCAGAGGTGTAAGAGAGGCCTTCTTCATCATTTCAGGCTCTGCTACCAGGTACGTGATACCACCTAACTATCACCTCAAATTAGAGGACTACTAATGCACCTAATGTATCAGATGTGATAACGAGAGTAAACCAAAACCTTTATGAAAATTTTTTTTGCATACTCCTATAGCTCAACTTTTCAATTTTTGGACAGGTGGCAACCATGGGTCGCAAAATGTCTGGAGATTCCACCTTGAAATACTGGTATCTTGCTCAGTATTTTACTTAATGATGACTTACGACAAAGTTAATGGTGGTATATGTTTAAATTCTTTTGTTTGAATTATTTTGTTTAGTTATGATCTAATCTTTCTGTTACTTCCATTCTATGATCATAGTCAAATGATTGGTCTTAATTTCCGCTGACAGATAGTCCTTATGCATACTTATTCATACGGGTCTTGTATTTCCAAGCCATGTTCTTTAACTGTTTTAATATCAACAGTAACCTGCTGATGAAAAATGTCTTTTTGTACCTTGTCAGTGTAAATCTTTATGAAAAACCATTGAAAGAGAACCCCTAGGATGTATGACATAATTTTTGCCTTGGCAAGAAACTAGGAAGCACCTGATGAAATGTAAAACAAGTTTAAAACAAGTAAATATTGTATATAGCTCCCTATCTATTTACTAACACTAACAGGGCAAGAAATAAAAATAGTTCATGTTAATTGAAAGAGTTTAGTTTCGCTTGAAGTATCTGATTATTATTCTGGTAGTTTGAGAGGCTGTGTTTGATGTGACTTTGAAAAATAGAGATTTCCTTGTGTGGGGTTTGGTCTTTTGATAGGCATTTTTTAGAATCTTTTAGCTATCTCTTTTTTACAGGCATCTACTCCCTTAGGAACCAGTCTCTTGGTTTAAAATCATCTTCCAGAGAGCAATTATATCTAACGGCGAGATATTACCCATATTATATGCCCTTTACCAAAGACTTCAAATGGGTAACAGATACATGTAGGATTGTGTTTTCAGCAGTCAGGTTCCTATAAAGAATCAGATATCAGGGAGCCATCCTTTTGTACTTTGATCCCTATGTCCGAAAAAACAAATGCGCTGTCTGCTATAATTAATGACAAATTTAAGGTTTAATTGTGTTATTAGTTAAAATTCCCATAAAGCAGTCCATTTCATTTGACAAGCCAGTCAAAACCATCAATACATTGTTGATGTACCAGCCCTATATCAAAAAGTGTCGCAGTCATCCCAACAATGATTCAATGGAAAAAAAGTTTATCTACCCCCCCTCCCCTCCCAGGTACAGGTCAGCATATGATGGGGAACACCACTTTCCCATTGCCACCCCCTGCACCTGGAGGTAGAGGTAGCCCTGAAATATAAATACATTTTCTTGTAATTGTATATTGGAATAAATCCAAAACAAAGTAGCTAAATGTCCTGGATGACTGTTCCTTTTCTTTCAAGAAACCTGCTACCACATCAATTCACTTTTGATGTGGGATAGAGCTGTAAAGGGCCACAATGACTGTAGCTACCAGAAACAAATCTGTCTTATCTCTGCCTCTTCAGTTGTGGGATAGTAAAACTGCTTACATGATGTGCAGCATGATTTGTGCTTTATTGTTAGTGATTCCCTTTGACATAATCCACTTACATTTTTTATTTCTTGATAAGAAGTGCCTTGTCTCTCCCTTTCCAAATGTGACCAATTAAAAAGACGTAGATGATGTGCAGCAATGTCTGTGCTATTTTCTGACATAATCCATTTTTTTTATTTCTTGGTAAAAAATACCTAAATTCTCTCTCTTTAATGCTGCCTACTAAAAGGGCTTACATGATGTCTTTGGTATCTTTCTGGTCTTTTGTCTATGACATAGTCCACTGTGATTTTTAGATAAATCTCATCGATACCTCTTTAATGTGACCTAGTCAAAAAGCTTATATCATGTGCAGTGGGTCTGTGCAATATTTATGGCTCTTGTCTATGACATAATACATTGTAAATTTTATTTTACAATAAAACCTACTTTGTTACTTCCTTTTACAGAGTAATCCTAGTAAAATTACTTATATGACGTGCAGTATGCATTTTCTAATTTCTGGCTCTTTTGATATATCATAATACATTGTAATATTTATTTTACATTATGTTTATGCCTCATTAGATGCATGTAATCCAATCTGATGTAATCCAATGTAATTTTATATTTCTTTATCAAAAGTGCCTCATTTCTGCCTCTTTAAATGCGGCCTATTAGAACTGCTTACATAATGTACATCCTGTCTGTATTATATTTCTGGCTCTTGTCTCTGACATAATACACTGTCATTTGCATTTCACAATAAAATCTGCCCTGTCTCTCCCTCTAACATTTTGTCCTCGAGGTTGCAAGGGTTCAGATTAGAGTTCAATTTACAGAAACTGAGAATCATGGCCCAAGAATCAAACCCAAGCACTCACAAACATACATACTGTCTCATATTTTGATTTTATATATTTTCTTTGTATTTTACTTTTATATCTTAGATTTCTGTATTCATTCTTGTTTTTAATATTTTTGATGACTTTGTAAGATCCATCACTATTTTTTTTTTTATCTTGCTTGCTACTTTATTGAAATCATTGCAAACAATCACCTACAGCACAAAAAAATACTATAAGACCAACCATAGATGTGTCATAAACCAAGTTCATTGAAAATGGCGCATACCATTGTGCCATCATTTGTTTTGCTTTTCTAAAAAAAATCCAGCATATTGGACCAGGCACTTTCAATTGAGGCATAAAACTTGGGTGTCGCAGCTGGCACACTAATGATGCGAAAACCCAACAACCTGATGATCGACAAGAACTTTTGTTTAATTTTTGACTCATCCATGGCCTACTTAAGTTCTTAAAATATCTAACAGTCCCTTGTAGATATTGTAACATACTGTATAAGTTATAATTGAAATCTATAGATTAAGCTGTTTGGAATTTGTACAGATGAGATATATCTGCTCTAATTTACCACTGTAAAATAGCTACTCAACCTGAAGAAATAAATTAATTTAGAAGACAAATTTTGAAAAAAGGGCCATCATTGAACACAGATAGAATACATTAAAATTTACTAAGTCTAGTGGACATTTTATATGTACATGTATCTAAAATCTTATATAATTACTTCCATTGTGTGGTAATATACAGGTAAAAAAATGTAATAACTAAGGATTACACAAGGATGATTAAAGTCATTGGCCTGTTATTTATATTTTTTAACAGTTTATTTTGATGAACAAAAGATTTACATCTACATTCTGTGAAAAATGCCTAAACAACTTTAGAAAAGAACAATATATTCATGTCCTTCAGGAGGCCACATAGCTTATTATGCAGCAAAAATAAGTCACTTAGACTGTAACTAAAATGAAAAGGTAATTTGAGAAATTGAATATTCCCTGATTGTATAAAATAGTAAAATGTTTACTTGGCAGTCCTCATCTCTAAATACTGTCTTTATACATTACCTGGCACATCTGATTTTATGGCTTTTATTGGTTTTAATTATAATATGTTCTATGATTTGGCATTATTCTACCTTAAAGGGTTGTCTGGAGACTTGTTACTGCTTAACAACAGTTAGTCTATACCATTTTTGTAACTACAAACTTTGAGGAAGAGAAAAAAAAGCAGGTCAAAAGAGACATCATTTAGAGACATAGAAGGTGATGTCAGAAAAATACCAAGTGGTCCATTGAGTCATCTCCATTTTATTTTTGTTTTTTATTGTTCTTTTTTTCGCCTTTTTCTGTGCATAGATCTATATTTGTCCTAAGCATGTTTACATTCTCTTACTGTTGACAGACTCCTTACTTCTGCTTAATGTCTGTTCCAAGCATCAACTACTCTATCTTCAAAATGATCCTTTCTAAAGGTTAGTTTTTCATCCTGCTAGTTTGGGTTCATGTCCCTGTGTTCTTAATCCTAACATTGTATTGGAAATACTGCCCTCCTGAACATTATTCGCACCCTTGTATTTCATTTTTTTGTTCATGTCCTCCTTTCCCCTCTGTTCCCAAGACTATACATGTTAAGTTATTGCATCCTCTCCCGCAATGTTTTAACCCTTAGACCTTTCACCATTTTATTGCCCATCTCTGGACCCATTCTATCTTATTAATATCTTTTTTTTTTATTGCAAGAGAAGATTCTAGAACTGGATTGTTCTAAGTAACTTCTAAATAAAGATCTATATATGTGATTTAGGACCTCCTTCCTCCTACTGGGGATCCTTCTAGTGATGCACCCAAGAATTCTATTTAGTTTTCCCACTGCTCAGCCACACCATATGTTCATTTTCCAGTCATCTGAAAATAGGATTCTTAAAGTGATACTAAAGTCATGTTTTTTTTTTTAGTTAAAAATAACAATATGTAAACATGTAATACTTACCTCCTCTGTGTAATGGTTTTACACAGAGCAGCCCAAATCCTCCTCTTCTTGGGTCTCTCTTCGGTGCTCCTGGCCCCTCCCTCCTGTTGAGTGCCCCCACAGCAAGAAGCTTGCTATGGGGAACCTGAGCTGAGCCACAGCTCCCTGTGTACACTCAGACACGGAGCCATGGCCTGGCCCCACCCCCTTTCTCTCCTCATTGGCTAACTGACTTTGAGAGCAGCGGGAGCCAATAGTGCCACATTGCTGTCTCAGCCAATGAGGAGGGACATTCATGCAACATCCCTGGATCTAGATGGACCTCAGGTAAGTATTAGAGGGGCTGAGGGGGGCTGGTGCACACAGAAGGCTTTTTATCTTAATACATAGAATGCATTAAGATAAGAAATCTTCTGCCTTTACAACCACTTCCAATAAGATGCATATATACAGACACTACCACTCAACATGTTTCGCTTTTTTGAGCTTCTTCAGGAGAATCTGGTGGGATGTATAATATGCTAAGGATAACAAAGGAGACAGGAATGAGACCTCATGTTGATTGTTTTGATCAAACGAAAAAACAAACAAACAAACAAATCAATACTATAATATTGGCATAACATCAGTATGCAGATAATCAATAAATACAATAATGGTCAGATGAAACAAATGTAAAAAAGTATATGTAAATGTTGGAAGGGATGAATCTTACCCAGGCTCCTTGGAGAAAAAACTTGATTCAAGATGGAAAATTATACGTCCCATATATATTCAGAGTGCCCCACCCAGGGGTTTGTTCTCATGTGGTTGCAGGAAGAAGTGAATTTAAATACACATATCCCTGGGAAGGGGGAACAAGGAAGTATGTTGAAAAAGGATTACGTATCAATTATTGATATCAGAGGATATCAAAAACCAAATGGAAACAAAAAAAAAATAACATAAGAGTTACCTCGAATGGGTGCTAGAAGGATTGAATCAATGTTAATGTCCTGCTGGTCAGGAATCAAGTCCAGCAACCACAGATTACAGTGCAGGAAAAGAAGCAGTAGAAAACAGGACCCGATAGCCAGGCCAGGGACTGATACTTCTAGGGCTCTAATCAGCTGGATGATTGATTAAACACACAGCTAGATTAGTGCCCAGGGCTTCCGCACGGCCACTAGAAAAACAAACAAAAATAGGTGGGTGCGAACAAAGAGAACATGCATAAGGGACTTATTCACATGCTAAAACAATGTGAATATAAGTAATAGACAGTGTACGTTATACTTAGAAAAATGGTTAATTTGCAGCCCGGAGAAGATTTATAGACACCCATACATTGAAGAGGAAATATACAAGTACATGGCACAAATATATCAAAATCCTTACAGTAATAGTTTAACATTGTCAGACGTTGCATTAAATATAAAGAGTAAACTAATATGAGAAAAAAAAAATAATATATATATATATATATATATATATATATATATATATATATATATATATATATAGAAGTCATCTATAAATTGACTGGCTGTTTCAGTGAGGCAGCCATTGCTGGACACTATGGGGCATCCGGCAGGATTGGTAGAATTCTTGTGGATCTTGGGAAGTGCACAGAGGGTCGGTGTCCGCGGTGGTGACACGTTGAGAAATTCCCAGGTTTTCTTATTGATCAAACCTTGGTGATAGGCCGAACCAATAAGTTGCCGATAACGAATTGTAGTTAGCTTTACATGGCTTTCAGGTATTTTTTTATACCATTCTCGATTCTGCAGGATAGCCAGAATCATCAATTCATATTGATGGTTGTCCATTACAACCAAATTGCCTTCCTTATCTGAAGGTTTTATAATCAGATTTTTGTTTTGTTGCAGTGAAACCAGTGCATCTTTTTGAGTTGGATTCAAATTTGATTGGGATAGCCCTCTCCATTTGATTGGACAAATTTCATTGGTTACTTGATTGGTAAATGCCCATACATTGGGGTTTCCCTGAAGAGTTGGAAAAACTCTAGATTTAGGTTTGTAATCTCGGGGTGTTGATATTATGGAGGGTAAAGTGTGAAGCGGAGGGGGGCCATCTAGATCAGACCAGATACGCTCGGCCTCCGAGTAATCAGTTTCGTCTATGCGGCCCTCATCCATGAGATCCTCTAAAGCCTTGATGTCACTGATAGTCATTTCTTTCCATAGTGGGTTAGCCAGTGTTTGCGTTTGAATCGATGGTTTGAATCTTGAACATCAGTTTGCCAGAAAAGAGATTAAGATCTTTTATAAGTTCAAATTGATCCACCCTCTGTGTGGGGCAGAAGGTTAGACCGAAGCTTAAAACAGAAATTTGATCTTCTGTAAGTGGGAAGATAAATTGATTACCTCAAATTGATTCCCAGTTGTTTCAAATTTTGAGATTCCGCATTTCCTGTTTTCTTTGGGTCTAGCACCAGCTGGGAATAAATTGGTGCTGGAAGAAAATCTGATTGAGTGATAATAGCATTAACATTGCTTACCTGAGAGTGAAGGGATGGTGTTTGTGAGGAATTTAAAGTGCCTGTTCTAGATACAGATTCAAGGTGACCATTTTAAGAAGAGAGAGAAGTTTTGGCAGTCGCTGCCCGAGTGTTCATAGGTGTCCTTGTGTTCGGGAGTGCGTTTCACAATGCCTGATTGTGCAGTGTCTTTGCCATTTTTGGGTTTGAAAGATACCTGAGTCTTGGTGATCCGAGTGTGATCAGGTGCCTGTGAAGAGGAAGTGGAAGAAGCAGAGGAGTCAGAATGATTAGGTTCAATGGTGGATTCCTTAGAATTGCGCGTTTTGTTATTGCACCTTCTATTTTTTGTCTGGGCCCAGTTGTAGGCCTGATTGTTGTCATAGGACAACTTGTCTCTAATGATTTTTTTTCTTTAGTTTTAAGTATTTCTGCAACATATATTTTGAGCTTGGCCTTCAATGTACCTTCTCAAGTGGGAAAAAGTTCATCAGAGGTAATCAGTCCATTCTCCTTGTAGAGTTTTTCAATTTCTTTATCAAGAAATGCCAATTCAGTGGTATAATGATTGCAAAGTAATTCCATCATTTTAATAGAGCATAGCTGTAAATTATCTTCCCATTCCAATTTAAAGTCAGGGTCTAGCTTGGTGATGGTAGGGAAAATTTGTAGTCTGAGACCCCAAGGGGAGATTCTATCTCCTATATACTCTACAAAGTACCATTTGTTCCATTATAGCCTAAATTTCTTTTCTAGCATTCTCTGAAGACTAAGAAAAAACCTGTCGTAGATAGACCACCACTGGCGGCCTTTTGGGACTTGTGGATTTTATCCATAAGTCCGTCTGCATCTCTTCTGCTAAAAGCAGATTTAGCTATTGATTCATCAAGATATAGAGTCTTGGCTTTTTTCTTTTCGCTTTTATGACTCCCTAGATTTAATCTCTGTGAGTACTACTTGAACAGTGCCATCTACCCTAAGTGGGTCCAGCCTCATATGCTCCTTCCATATTCCAGCTGGACACTCCCTAGACACATACTCCATGCTGGACTTGATTCCTGACCAGCAGGACATTAACATTGATTCAATCCTTCTAGCACCCATTCGAGGTAACCCTTATGCTATTTTTTTTTTGTTTCCATTTGGTTTTTGATATCCTCTGATATCAATAATTGATACCTAATCCTTTTCAACATACCTCCTTGTTCCCCCTTCCAGGAATATGTGTATTTAAATTCACTTCTTCCTGCGACCACATGAGAAAAAACCCCTGGGTGGGGCACTCTGAATATATATGGGACATATAATTTTCCATCTTTAATCAAGTTTTTTCTACAAGCAGCCTGGATAAGATTCATCCCTTCCCACATTTACATATACTTTTACATTTGTTTCATCTGACCATTATTGTATTTATTGATTATCTACATACTGATGTTATGCCAATATTAAAGTATTGATTTGTTTGTTTTTTTTCGTTTGATCAAAACAATCAACATGAGGTCTCATTTCTGTCTCCTTTGTTATCCTTAGCATATTATACATCCCACCAGAATCTCCTGAAGAAGCTCAAAAAAGTGAAACGTGTTTATTGGTAGTGTCTGTTTATATGCTTCTTAATGGAACATACAATTCTTGATATGGATGGTTTAATTTCCTCACGTCTTTTATCTTTGTAATAAAATATTCAATGTTATTGATTTTGTAACTGTGTCTTCGCACTTTTTCTATCTTAAACACCTTAAAAGTCCCGGGGTTTGTTACCCCCCCCCCACTTCTTGTACCATAAAGGGATAGTTTATATATTACCTTTAAACCATTTTGTCCATATTGTCCAATGAGTATCAAACTTTTCTTATTGCCACATCTACTAGCCAGTTTTGGGTTTGAGCATATGTAAGTACCTCAGACACGTTTGGTGCTTTATCTGCTTTCCAGTGTTTTGCTATTAATGTTCTGGCGACCAAAAGAATATGAGTAATCAGTACACTGAAATCAAGGGGGAAGATTTCAATACCTATATTTAGTATTGCCAAACTTGGGTTAGAACCCAAGTGATACTTGAGATTACGCGGAAGATGGAGTTCCAAAAGCTAGTTAAATGTTTGCAGGCCCAGAACATGTGGAGCAGATTTCCAATTGCCCTACAGTTTCTCCAGCACAGCGGGGAGTTGTGTTGTCCAAATTTGGATATTCTGTAGGGAGTAAGATACCACCTAAGGGCTATGTTTTGGGATAGCTCCCAAAGGTTAACGCACCTGGAGGCTTTGTAAAGCGATCGAAGTGCATATTGCCACTCGGAGTCTGTAATGCAGGGGTCTCAAACTAGTGGCCCTCCAGCTGTTGCGGAACTACAAGTCCCATCATGCCTCTGCCTGTGGGAATCATGCTTGTGCCTTGCAATGCCTCATGGAACTTGTAGTTTTACAACAACTGGAGGGCCGCCAGTTTGAGACCCCTGCTGTAATGGTTATACCTAGATCGGATTCCCATTTCCTATAAGGGTGGGATTTGATGAAGTCTAGTTTTTGTTGGAAGAGATTATAAAACCAAGAGATACCCTTGAGGGGGGTTAGGTTAGTGGTGTAAAACCGCCATACCTCTTTTGAGAGATATATGTGGTGTGATTTGATGGCTCTAAGAAGGTGGGAGACTTAATTGCATTTATAGCAGTTGGTAGGTTGAATTGTTTCTGGAGTGAGGGGAAGGGTATGAGGGAATTGTTATGATATAAGTCAGCAATCAGCTTGATTCCTTTGTCATGCCAATCGGTGACGCAGAGATTTGGAATGGCAAGAGTAAGAATTTTTATGGGTACAGGAACATCTATTTGGTTGGAAATTGGAATTGGTAGGTTACGGAGATCTCTCCAAGCCGTCAATGAGGCTTGGATAGTGAGTGGTAATCCATGCATGGAAAACGGTCTCCATGCGTCTAGTAGTAGAAGAAATTACAAATTTTTATTAGGGCTCAAAGCCTGCTCGATGCCGCTCCAGAGAGTATCTGGCATCGGATCTAACCAGCCCTTAAGTTGCGTAAGGATGGATGCCCAGAAACAGGGGCAGCTCCAACATTTTTTTTTGGGGGTGCTGTGTGGGTGCTGAAAGTATAAGTGGTGGTGCTAATGCAGCACGCGTCACCCTCTTGTGGGCGTGGTCAAAAGTGGGTGTGGCCAAAAAGTGTGTGTTTTTTCATTGTCTCTCCCATTGTATAGATAAAATAGGACCTTCGGGCACACATAATTGATTGTGGGAGTAAAATAAGCCCAAATGGAACCAGCGATGATAAACCCCAGCACGTACAAGGGCCAGCAATGACAACCCCTAGTACATGTTAGGGCCAGCCAGAACTCCCAGCACAGCACAACAGTGAGCAGCATACAGTGGAGGTCGGTGAGCAGTACACAGCATACAGTGTCCACAGCACGACGGTGACCCCATACACAATGCCCACAGCATGACGGTGATCCCATATACAGTGCCCACAGCAGAAGAGTGACCCCATACACAGTGCCCACAGCAGGAGGGTGACCCCATACACAGTACCCACAGCAGGAGGATGACCCCATACACAGTACCCACAGCAGGAGGATGACCCCATACACAGTGCCCACAGCGCGACAGTGACCCCATACACAGTGCCCACAGCGCGACAGTGACCCCATACACAGTGCCCACAGCATGACGGTGACCCCATACACAGTGCCCACAGCACGAAAGTGACCCC
Organism: Aquarana catesbeiana; assembly: GCF_042186555.1. Lineage (NCBI taxonomy): Eukaryota > Metazoa > Chordata > Amphibia > Anura > Ranidae > Aquarana > Aquarana catesbeiana. The sequence continues at coordinate 370,918,278 of NC_133326.1, read as the reverse complement.
TTACACAGTGCCCACAGCACAACAGTGACCCGTTACACAATGCCCGTAGGAGGGTGACTCCATACACAGTACCCACAGCACAACGGTGACCCCATGCACAGAGCACACTGCAGGAAGGTGACCCCTTACACAGTGCCCACAGCACGACGGTGACCCCTTACACAGTGCCCACAGCACGACGGTGACCCCATACACAGTACCCACAGCAGGAGGATGACCCCTTACACAGTGCCCACAGCACAACAGTGACCCCTTACACAGTGCCCATAGGAGGGTGACTCCATACACAGTACCCACAGCACAACGGTGACCCCATGCACAAAGCACACTGCAGGAAGGTGACCCCTTACACAGTGCCCACAGCACGACGGTGACCCCTTACACAGTGCCCACAGCATGACAGTGACCCCTTACACAGTGCCCACAGCACGACGGTGACCCCATACACAGTACCCACAGCAGCAGGATGACCCCATACACAGTGCCCAGAGCACAACAGTGACCCCATACACAGTGTCCACAGCAGGAGGGTGACCCCATACACAGTTCCCACAGCATGACTGTGACCCCATACATAGTGTCCACAACACAACAGTGACCCCTATACACAGTGCCCTTAGCATGAGAGTGACCCCATACACAGTGCCCACAGCACAACGGTGACCCCTTACACAGTGCCCACAGCACAACGGTGACCCCATACACAGTACCCACAGCAGGAGGATGACCCCTTACACAGTGCCCACAGCACAACAGTGACCCCTTACACAATGCCCGTAGGAGGGTGACTCCATACACAGTACCCACAGCACAACGGTGACCCCATGCATAGAGCACACTGCAGGAAGGTGACCTCTTACACAGTGCCCACAGCACAACAGTGACCCCTTACACAGTGCCCACAGCACGACGGTGACCCCATACACAGTACCCACAGCAGGAGGATGACCACATACACAGTGCCCAGAGCACAACGGTGACCCCATACACAGTGTCCACAGCAGGAGGTTGACCCCATACACAGTGCCCACAGCATGACTGTGACCCCATACATAGTGTCCACAACACAACAGTGACTCCTATACACATTGCCCTTAGCATGAGAGTGACCCCATACACAGTGCCCACAGCACAATGGTGACTCCAAACACAGTGCTCACAGCACGACGGTGACCCCTTACACAGTGCCCACAGCACGACGGTGACCCCATACACAGTACCCACAGCAGGAGGGTGACCCCATACACAATGCCCACAGCAGGAGGGTGACCCCATACACAGTGCCCACAGCAGGAGGGTGACCCCATACACAGTACCCACAGCAGGAGGATGACCCCATACACAGTACCCACAGCAGGAGGAGGATGACCCCATACACAGTGCCCAGAGCACAACGGTGACCCCATACACAGTGCCTACAGCACAACTGTGACCCCATACACAGTGCCCACAGCAGGAGGGTGACCCCATACACAGTGCCCACAGCAGAAGGGTGACCCCATACACAGTGTCCACAGCACAACAGTGACCCCTTACACAGTGCCCACAGCAAGATGGTGACCCCTTACACAGTGTCCACAGCACGACGGTGACCCCATACACAGTACCCACAGCAGGAGGATGACCCCTTACACAATGCCCACAGCACAACAGTGACCCCTTACACAGTGCCTGTAGGAGGGTGACTCCATACACAGTACCCACAGCACAACGGTGACCCCATGCACAGAGCACACTGCAGGAAGGTGACCCCTTACACAGTGCCCACAGCACGATGGTGATCCCTTACACAGTGCCCACAGCATGACGATGACCCCTTACACAGTGCCCATAGCTTGACGGTGACCCCATACACAGTACCCACAGCAGGAGGATGACCCCATACACAGTGCCCAGAGCACAACGGTAACCCCATACACAGTGTCCACAGCAGGAGGGTGACCCCATACACAGTGCCCACAGCATGACTGTGACCCCATACATAGTGTCCACACCACAACAGTGACCCCTATACACAGTGCCCTTAGCACGAGAGTGACCCCATACACAGTGCCCACAGCACAACGGGGACCCCATACACAGTGCTCACAGCATGACGGTGACCCCTTACACAGTGCCCACAGCATGACGGTGACCCCTTTCACAGTGCCCACAGCACGACGGTGACCCCATACACAATGCCCACAGCAGGAGGGTGACCCCATACACAGTGCCCACAGCAGGAGGGTGACCCCATACACAGTACCCACAGCAGGAGGATGACCCTATACACAGTACCCACAGCAGGGAGGATGACCCCATACACAGTGCCCAAAGCACAATGGTAACCCCATACACAGTGCCCGCAGCAGGAGGGTGACTACATACATAGTGCACACAGCAGGAGGGTGACCCCATACACAGTGACCACAGCAGGAGGGTGACCCCATACACAGTGTCCACAGCACAACAGTGACCCCATAGTCCAATGGTGCACTGTTATGGGGACACCTGATCATCATTTGGGCACTGTAAGTAGCAGGCACTCCTGATCTGCATGGCATTCTAATGATTGCTGTACATGTCTCCAAGCCCAATGAGAGGGCTGATATCAGAAGATTTCCCTCAGTGTCCACTGCTCAGTCCAGATCAGGCATGCCTCTCAATCAGTGTAATGCAGCATGCTGCTATAGATCAGAGGACTGGAAACCCCCACTCCCTTCCAGGCTCAACAGCTACACAAAAAACAGAACATGCCTGCAGCAGTGATCAGCCTCGCTCTTCCTAAGCCTTCCTCCTCGGACCACACGATGTGACACACACACCCCTCTTATCCTCTGACACTGACAGACTCAGTAAGCCCTGCAGACTGCAATGCACTGAGTGCAGCAGCTCCGTTCTGCTCCCTCACTCCTCCCCCACCATATAAGTAAACACAGCTTCTCTCCTCCTCTCTCCTTAGGATACCTGCTTCCTCCAGGTTTCCTGGGGCACTGCACAGGGCTGGGCTCTCTCTGCTGCTTCCATCCAAATTATTCTTTTGGCGGCAAATGCAGGAGACCAGCAGTGGATCAATCTGCCACTGATGCAGGCTCCTCACCACCCAGTCCCTGCCGAGTCTAACTGATCATTAGCGGCTTATTCGGCTGTATCCTTCCACTTTACAATAGAGTCCCTAGCCTCTTGCAGACAGGATTCACAGCAGGTACCAAATCATTTGTTTAAAATCGTGTGACTGTACTGTAATACCTCTGTGGAAATTTTGGGGGTGCTATGAGGGTGCTTGAAGATTTTTTGGGGGAGCTTCAGCACACCCAAGCACCCACTTGGCACTGCCACTGCCCAGAAATAATCCCGGATATCAACTAGGCCCATACCTCCTGCTAACCTGTTTTTGACCAGAAGGGCCTTGGAGCACCTTGGTTGTTTAGAACCCCAAATATATTTAATGAGCAATTTAAAGATTTAAAATGTGTACTATGTATTGGGACGGGAAGTGTTCTAAATGCATATAATATTTGGGGCAGGAACAGCATTTTAAATGATGCTAAGCGGCCAGTCCATGACAATTCTATATTAGCTAGTCTTTTTGTTTCTCTGGAGAGTTTGTCAATCAGTGGTACATAGTTGACTTCTGCTAGGTTTTGTAGGTTTGACGTCAGTTTTAAGCCTAAGTATGATATGCTAGACGTACTCAAAAAATAGGGGAATGTCGCCTGTAGATGGGTTCTTAAAGGGGTGGAATTCCCAGTTCTAGGATGAATGATTTCATAAAGTTGACTTTATTGAAGGAAATTCTACTAAACTCAGTGAGGGTGTTGTGTGCGTGTTGTAGTGATACAGTTGGTGATGTTAGCAACAGGATAATATCATCTGCAAATAGATTTATATCATGGGCCCTCCCTTGCAGGGGAAAACCTGTAATATTAGGGTGGGTTCTGATTCTCTCCACCAACAGCTCTATAAGAAGGTTGAAGATCGAGGGGGATAGGGGATATCCCTGCCTCATACCATTGGATATGGTGAAGGTGGTTGATAAGAGGTTGAATGTATAGACTTGTGCACATGGGGATGAATAAAGGGCCAGTATGGCAGAGAGAATGGGTCTCGTAAAGCCAAACTTTTGCAAAGTATGCCTCATATAGCCCCAATGTATCCTGACGAATGCCTTCTCCGCATTCAGAGAGAGGAGCAGAGAAGGCATCCGACAGGCCTTAGAATATTGCATAATATCAATGACTCTCCTTGTGGCGTCAGCCAGAGTGAATCCAGATAGATCAGGCTTAATAAGGAAGGGAAGAATAGGGAGTAGTCTATAGGCTAATTCTTTTGCATATAATTTAACATCAGTATTGAGTAAAGAAATTGGTCTAAAGTTCAACGGATGTGGGTTTCTTACCCGGCTTGGGAATAGTAACCACATAGGTCTTAAGCATCTCAGAGGGAAACAAAGCAGACGACATCGCAGCTGCATAGACTGACTGTAATGGTGGAGCTAAATTAGTTTGAAAGGTCTTGTAGTAATCATTTGGTAGTCCATCGGGACCCGGGGACTTGCGCAATGGAAGTGTCATTATCGCTTTTTTGATCTCAGGTTCCGTTATGGGTGTGTTGAGAGAAATAAGTTGTGTCTGAGATAGGGAGGGGAGTTTAATTTTTGTCAAGAAGGCTTGTATGCTCTCATCCCATGGTTGCAGGGTGTTAGGATCTTTATCAAGAGTATATAGTGAGGAGTAGTATTCAGCAAAGGAGCCATTTCTTTGGGGTTGAATATTTTGTAATTCTCTGACGGGTGTAGTAGGTATGGAATTTTTTATTTGATCCTAGCTGTTTTGAGCCTTTGGGCTAGAAATTTAACTGCATGATTACCATAGGAATAATGGGACAATTTCAGTGATTGAATGTGTTTGTCATATTGTTCGATGAGTAGGAGCCTGAGATCAGAACGATGTTGGGAAAGTTTTTGGACCGTGTGTACATTTGCATTGTTTTTGTTTAAGGTCTCTAGCATTTTAATGTCATTAAGGAGTTGGTTCAGCTTTTGCGTCCTCTGCCTTTTCTCCCGTGCACATATTAGTAAAATGATGCCTCTAATAAAAGCCCTGCATACACACCACAACACTGCAGGGTCAGATATTGAGTTGGTGTTCATAGCAAAAAACTCGGATAAGTTGTTTGCAATGTTGGTAGCGTGTTGGGGCATTTGAAATATACGGGAATTTGCTCGCCATACATAGGCTGGACTTGGAGTGTGCCCCTCCACCACTGTGATAGACACAGGTGCGTGGTCAGACCACGTGATGTTGTGTATGGTGGAGGAGGACACTGCCTGTAGAAGTATTTTGTCCACAAGTATCAAATCAATTCTAGAGTATGAGATGTGTCTAGAAGAGTGAAAAGTATAATCTCGTTTGTTCGCATGTTGGCAGCTCCATGCATCATAGATGTCTTCTGAGTGTAGTAGAGGTTGAAGCATAGGAGGTGGGAGCATTTGGCTCTAGAGGTTGTATCCATCGTAATATCCTCTGTTATGTTGTGATCTCCACATATTACCAGAGATCCTTTTTGGATAGTAGCAATTTTGCGGTAAAGTCTTTTCAAGAAGCAGATTTGGTGGGAGTTAGGTGCATACAAGTTAACAATGGTGAAAGGTTTTCGCCATGGAGTCCCTAATGGTGATTTGCTTGGTAGGAGCTTGGTAGGAGCTGAAGCCAAAAAGGTGTGAGGGAATTTTTTATGTTGTAAGTAAGGAGTGTTGCAGGCTGAGAAATGAGTCTCCTGGATGCAGAGGGCATCAGCCTGGAATTTAAGTGCTTCTCTCCAGACCGAGGCTTTTTTGGCTGGGTGGCTCAGGCTGTTTACACTGAAGGAAACTATCTTAAGAGCCATATGTGCAGGGTAGGTGTGAGTGCTAACAGTACCTTAGTCATGGTGATGATGCAGGGCCTCTTGTGGTGGGTCCTTGGTAGTAAGCAGAGTAGAGTAGAATGTTCACATGCAGGTCAAACCGGTAGTAGGGGAGATAGGATGGAGTAGGAAAAAAGAACAAAGTCAATCCATAAAAAAACAGATAGTTCAATAAAAAAGCATATTCAAACATGAATCTGAGGGCAGAACAGCTGCCCATAACTCGGGAGGGAAAAATTGCGTACTGGGTACTCCAGAGTATGTCAGGAACCTTGACATATGTAGATGAATTTGAGTCCTATGCATGGGTGATTATGAGTTGTGCTTTTTGTTGCTTTTCTTTCTCGACACCGTTTGCCAGTCATACTAGTGTGAAGCCTCGCTGAGGGAGGAGGACCTTCAGTTGTTTGGTCAGGAAGTATGTCTAAGGAGCTAGCCCATCCTCCACACATGTAATCACAGTGGTGTTAGCATCATGTGTAACCGTTAGTTTTACAGGATAGCCCCAACTATATGGGATATTATTAATGCATAGGGCCTTGGTCACAGGCAGCAGAGATTTACGTTTTTGCATCGTAAATTGTGAGAGATCCGCATATAGTTGGATATGTGCAATTTTTCTGGGGGTTGTTGATTTTTGCGGAATGCGGTCATGAGTTGCTCCTTAATGTGGTAGAAATGTACCCGCATCAGGACATCTCGGGGTATGTTGTCAGGGAGATGAGATGGTTTTGGTAGCCTATGGATGCGGTCGACAGACTCAGGTATGGAGGGTAGGAACATTTTTATAAGATTTTGGGCGTATTGTAGTTGTGTGGGGAGTATGGTCTCTGGTAGTCCCCGGATCTTTACATTATTCGTCCAAGATCTGTCCTAGAGGTCAGCCACATTGGCTTTGAGCCATGTAAGGTCATCTGAGTGATCATTATGGGCATCGATCAAGGTATTGTGGGATGATGCAAAGTCCCCCATTTTCTTCTCTATGTGATCCACCCTTCCTCCCAGTTCTCCCATTTCAGCTTTGAAGTTATGCATACACTGCAGCATGTCTGCATGCATGGAGCTGCGGAGGGAGACAGGCATGTCTTTGAGGGTGATGTTAGACACAGTCTTATCAGTGGTGGAGAATGCGGTGAAGGGATCCAGGAGTTCTCTTGTGTTCTCCATGGAGTCCTGACATGTGCTCACCTGTCTGATGTCTTCCGCCATACATGGCTTTGATTTTGTAGGGCTGTGGGAGAGAGGAGTTGAGGCATTCGAAGAGTGACGAGTGGGGCCTGTTTGTGAGCCTGTAATCGATACGGCAGGCCGAGAGCTGCTGGGGGAGGAAGGAGAGCCGTCCCCAGTGCCATTTTGGAGAGGATCGCGGCCCGCCCGCGTGAAGAAATCTTTTCATTTGTTTGGCTGGGCCGCTTCTTTCCATTTGCGGGTCATCTGGTGGGTGAAACGGCACCTTTAGACTGGCTGTGGAGGTGGTATGGGCCGGTGGTGTCGTCCCAGAAGCTGTCGGTTCCTGTAGAGCTGTGTGATCACGTGTCCATTCAGTTGCGCGTTAGCCACCATCCCCCCCCCCCGCAAGTGTATATTTTTCATGATCATTGATCCTTCTTTTTTAGCAGTGATTCCATTAATTTCACTACTAAAGATGTTAAACTGTATCTAAACCCCCCAAAAATATAACATAGATAATTTTCAAGGAATGATCTGGCCAGTGACACACTTCCTCACTTTTGGTGGTGCCACTCTATGGAGGAGCAACAGAGCAACTCTTGGACAACAGCATTGTCAGACTGTTAAGAGGGCAGTGTCAAGTGCACTAGCAAATTTAGATGGACTTGACTAACAAATCAAAATACAACTCCAGCCAACACCGTTTAAACAGTTACAGCAATGGTTTTTGTTTTCCTTTTGGTTTAAAGGTTTTACATAATTGAAAAACATTAACTATTGTAAGCACCCGTCAGTGTTAAATGGCTTGTCTCAACTCATTACCACACCAAGCTGTCCAGCAAAAGTGGCCGTTAAAGGATGTTAAAAAATAACAGACTTACTGGTCAGATCACCAGGTAAAAAATAGGGGGGAAAGGCTATAAAAGAAAATGAATGCAATGCAGCCACTTAAGGATTGGTACATATATACATATTATATTTTTAACTTTTGAGTTTTTAACTCACCATTTTTTTTCCTCCTGAAACGAAAGCTTTCATTTGATGTTGTGTTCACCCTATGACTTAACTAAACTGCAGATAGGAAGAAAAATGCCCTGAAATGCAGTTATGGATTTGTGAATAAATCAAAGATTCCTGAATCTGTCATTATAACAGCCTCTTTTAATTTCCTGTACTGCAGCACTCAGACTGAAATAAGGAGGGGTGATATTATCAGCCAATCAGGCTCTACTACATTGCATAGTGCTGTTCATCTAAGATTGTAAATCTCCTGATAAGTTAAAAAGGGGTGATTGTTATGTGGTGGTGCTAATGCATTTCCAATTGCTAGTTTGAATGGGTCCTAGATCAGATTGCCTTACTCAATGGTAGTGCAACCCACTTGGGAGGTCATATACAGAGGTATAGCAGGCTGTGCTGCCCAGCAGATTTGCCTTTTTAAAAGACTGGCAATGAGAATTACACATTTTTGGGTTTGTCATTTATTTCTATGTATTATACAATACATAATAGTGTTTATGTGTTGCACAGCTACTATTTTTTTTTTCTAAAAGCTAGCTGTACATCTAGGCTAATTACAAATAGGCTAATTATAATTTTTATAAGCTTACTATGCTGATGACAGTAGTCAGTTCTACTGTCAAATACACAATTAGAATTGTACCCAAAGTAGGGACACCTTATTAAAAACAAAAAATAGACCCTCCTTAGAAAATCTAAATGTATTTGCATAAGCTGTTTATATAGTTTAAAAGGAATGCATAGTGAGTGCATATTTTTGTTTTATTTATTAAGTTCAGATTAAAAAAATACATTAATTAAAAATTTATATTCTTCTTATAGTTAGATACATCTAAAATATTACGTATTAATATTTTGTGTTCTCCTTTTGAAGCAGCAGATGGCTCTGTAATCCCCTTCTTATATGGCCAAAGCTGCCCATACATTAGTCAGTTTTTTCTGCTCAACCAGTGGTTTGAGTGAAAAAAACTGACCTGGTTCCCCCATCCACATGCTGAGCTTTTGTATTCTGACAGCGGGGAGACTTCCCTGCCATCAGAATATAAGGACCAGTGCTGCAGCCTGTAGCCCATAGCTTAAAATGAATCAATGCAGTTGTACAGAAGTCAATAGGTAGATCAACTTCTGTTCAACCTTAGTACCCATACATGGATCAAAATGTGGCTAGTCCCTGCAGAACCAGCTAAATTTCAGTTCATGTATGGCCAGCTAATATGTTTCAGCTTTTAGCTCTGATAAAAAATAAAAAAAGTTTAAAAACAAAAAAAGTGATGTTAAAACCTGATTTTAAAATAATTATTACTGCTAAGCACATATGCTACTTCTTGATGTGTAAAGTTTTTATTTCCTCAGGATATAGCTGCTTCCCTCATTACTAACCCTACTGTCTGGTTATAGGGTGGCTCCTTTTCTTTAAATGATCCTATGGGCCCATCCATGCATGCCTGCCCCTGACTGGTACTAGAGGAAAATGCTTTGTATAGACTTCCAATCAGGGGCAGCCCATCCATTAAGGGTGCATGGGCACTGTCCCAGCCTGTCCATCGCCGCCTCCCCTATCCATGCGTCTGGCCCCTTTCAGGACACCGGCGCATGGATTCCAATGCAGAGGGGCTGTTTTTTTTAAGCACCGATTAGAGCCAGAGGCTCTAATAGGCTTCAATATAGGGTGAGCTCTGAGCCCACCCAGGTGTGTTACAACAGCGAATCAATATTCGCTGTTGTAACACTGATCCTCCTCCCAGCCAATCAGGAAGCTGGTTTTGATACTGGTAACCCAATTGGCTGAAAGGACAGGCAATACTATTGGATGCCTAGGAGGAGGAGCCGCACCGTGATGCAGAGAGGACACAGGAGCCGCTGCCCTCTGCCCATAGAAGCCCGCAACCGCTCATAGGAGCCTGCAACCTGGCCGCTGTTCGCCGCCCGTAGGTGCCCGCCTACCTGCAACCGATGGTGTAAGTGCCGTGGTGGGGGGGTTGCCACCGACAGGCCAACCGGGGGGGGGGGTTGTTTGCTGCCCCCCCAAAATAAAAAACTAGCCACCACTGCTTCCAATAAGGACAGAAGGACATTTACTGTATATGAGCAGTGGGTGAGGAGTCTGAGAATAATTGTCTAGCACTCATTATTTCCATAGTTGGAACAGATTTAGCCTTTTTTGGAGGTTATAGAGCATGCAACTGTAGATTGATATAAAAGATATTTTAAATAATCTCACATTACACAGTGGCTTTTGTAGCAATTACATATGTTGAATCCACTTTTTAACATAATAACTTTTCATTCAAACTTTGTTTACGAATTGTGACAGCTGTGCAGAGAAATAATTCTTGTCACTTCAAAGTGGGACTCATTTATACGTAGTGTTTATTGTGCTGGCTATTAAAACAGTGTCTTGCAGAGATGTCTTGTTTCAGTGGACATTGCTAACAATAATGCATTCCTTAAATCTCTCCTAATCTGCAAAGCTAGCTGAAACTGAGAAATATCAGACACCGTGTATTTGGCTTATGCCTGATCTCTGTGGGTTTCTCTGAATCCCACTTAAAACTCCCAGTTGTCTGGCATATGAATTATAGCCAAGGGAAACTGATCTTTCTAGATTTCATGCATGCTGCTTGCTTTCCACGTCTGCTTATAAAAAGATAAGACTCAGGCTTGCCATCTTTTGGGCAAATACTGTCTGCATTATTTTGACTTCAATGAGGGTATTGTTTTTGTAGACACTTCAATGTTACATCTCATCACAAAGTAAATGGTGTTTTAATTAACTATCTACACATAAGTTGCTACAATGCAAAAAAAAAATAAATATCATAACTAAATACTACTTCTATTACTAATAATAGCAATAATATAATGCATGATCAAACTATACATGTTCAATTCATGAAGAAAAAGACAGACGTTTGGGTGCTCTAAGCATATTGATTTACTAGTTAATGTTTATTTATTTTAGATTTGTGTTTAAGAGCACATTCACATAGTTACATAGTTACATAGTAGGTGAGGTTTAAAAAAGACACAAGTCCATCAAGTCCAACCTATGTGTGTGATTATATATCAGTATTACATTGTATATCTCTGTATGTTGTGGTCGTTCATTTGCTTATCTAATAGTTTTTTAAACTATAGATGCTCCCCGCTGAAACCACCGCATATGGAAGGGAATTCCAAATCCTTGCCGCTCTTAAGGCCCATACACACGATAGGACTTTGTACAAACTTTCCCGTGGATTTTTGTACAAAGGGCGTTGGCCTTAAACTAAGCATACACACAGCAGGATTTTTTCATCCAACTTTCGCCAAATCACGTGGTTTTTCAGCTCTTTACTGCCACCCTTTGGTCAACTTGTGTATCGGCGAGATTTGACACCTGGGAGCCCCATCGTGTTTTTTTCCTTTCGCGATGAGCGGCAAGCATTGCCGACAGGTGTTTGGTATGAACCATGAGGGGGAACTCCACGCCAAATTTTAAATAAAAAACCAGCATGGGTTCCCCTCCAGGTGCATACCAGGCTCTTAGGTCTGGTATGGATTTTAAGGGACACCCCCTACGCCGAAAAAATGGCGTGGGGGTCCCCCCAAAATCCATACCAGACCCTTATCCGAGCACCCAGCCTGGCCGGTCAGGAAAGGGGTGGGGATGAGCGAGCGCCCCCCTCCCGAACCGTACCAGGCCGCATGCCCTCAACATGGGCACTTTGGGGCAGGGGGGCACCCTGCGGACCCCCACCCCAAAGCACCTTGTCCCCATGTTGATAAGGATAAGGGCCTCTTCCCGACAACCTTGTCCCCAGGCCCCCAGATCCCGGTCCCCCACCCTATGTGAATGAGTATGGGGTACATCTTACCCCTACCCATTCACCTGGGGGAAAGTGTCAATAAAAAAACACACTACACAGGTTTTTAAAGAAATTTATTAGGCAGCTCTGGGGGTCTTCTTCCGACTTCGGGGGTCTTCTGACTTCTCCGCTCTCTCCGGCCTCTTCTCCGGGTGTCCTGTTCTTCTCCCGCTCTCTGGCCTCTTCTTCCAGTGTCCGGTTCTTCTCCCGCTCTCCGGTTCTTCTCCTCCGCTATCTTCTGCTCTTTTGCCGCTCTTTTGCTAGTGGTGGCCCGGTCTCCTCCGTCGTCTTGTTCCCTCTTCTCTTCTTCCGATGTTGACAGGACGCTCTCTCCCACTGTAATTCTGTAATGCTGTGTGCGAGGTGCGCGACGACTTATATAGGCATGGGGCGTGGTCACCAGGTGATGTCACCCGGTGACCCCACCCCCTTATGACGTCCCAGTCCCATCATGCCCCAGGACTGAGACACCATAAGGGGTGGGGTCACATGGTGACATCACCCGGTGACCACGCCCCATGCTTATATAAGTCGACGCACACCTCGCACACAGCATTACAGCGGGAGAGAGCGTTGTGTCAACATCGGAGGAAGAGAAGAGGGAACAAGACGACGGAGAAGACCCAGCCGCCACTAGCAAAAGAGTGGCAAAAGAGCAGAAGATAGCGGAGGAGCCTGGCAGAAGAACCTGAGAGCAGGAGAAGAACCGGACACCAGGAGAAGAGGCTGGAGAGTGGGAGAAGAACTGGACACCAGGAGAAGAGGCCGGAGAGAGCTGAGAAGTCGAAAGAAGACCCCCGAAGTCAGAAGAAGACCCCCGGAGCTGCCTAATAAATTTCTTTAAAAACCTGTGTAGTGTGTTTTTTTATTGACACTTTTCCCCCCAGGTGAATGGGTAGGGGTACGATGTACCCCTACCCATTAACATAGGATGGGGGGCCAGGATCTGGGGGCCCCCTTATTAAAGGGGTCTCCCGGATTCCAATAAGCCCTCCGCCCGCAGACCCCGACAACCAACGGCCAAGAGGCCCTTGTCCTTATCAACATGGGGACAAGGTGCTTTGGGGTGGGGGGGGTCGCAGGGCGCCCCCCTGCCCCAAAGCGCCCACCCCCCATGTTGAGGGCATGCGGCCTGGTACGGCTCAGGAGGGGCTCACTTGTCCCCACCCCCTTTCCTGACCGGCCGGGCTGCCTGCTCGGATAAGGGTCTGGTATGGATTTTGGGGGGACCCCCACGCCGTTTTTTCTGCGTAGGGTGTTCCCCTTAAAATCCATACCAGACCTAAGGGCCTGGTATGCTCCCAGAGGGGAATTCCCTCTTGCGCTAGCTGCAGTAGGAAAATGTGTTTTTCCTATTGCAGCCAGCGCGAGATGTACAGCACCCTGTCGCCGAGAACCAGCGCGATGGGATCGCGCTGGAAACATTCTCATGGGCAGGTACTGTAGTTTGTACAAAAGTCCGATGGCTTTGTGTACACATGATCGGACTTTGCTCCATCGGACTTTTGTTGCTGGAAAGTTTGTCTGTTCGCACAGCCAACAAAAATCTGATGAAAACCGAAAAAGTTTGTCTGATGGAGCGTACGCATGGTCGGATGTGCCCCAAAACAGCTAATTTGCATGTTTGTTGCCGATCGTGTGTACGGGCCTAGACAGTAAAGAGCCCTCTACGCAGATTAAGGTTAAAACACTTTTCTTCTAGTTTTAATGAGTGGCCACGTGTCTTACAAAACTCACTTCTGTGGAAAAGTGCTATCCCTATTGTGGGGTCACCAGTATGGTATTTGTAAATTGAAATCATATCCCCTCTCAAGCATCTCTTTTCCAGAGAAAATAAGTTCAGTGCTCGTAACCTTTCTTCAAAACGAATATCCTCCAGTCCCTTTATTAGCTTTGTTGCCCTTCTCTGTACTCGCTCCATTTCCAGTACATCCTTCCTGAGGAATGGTGCCCAGAACTGGACAGCATACGTCAGGTGAGGCCGGACCTGAGTCTTGTAGAGTGGGAGATTTATTGCTTTATATCTTGAGTTAATCCCCTTTTTAATGCATGCCAATATTCTGTTTGCTTAGACTCAGCAATGGCATGCAATGCCAAGCCGCTGCTAACAATCATCTACTTGGACCCCCAGGTCCTTTTCCATCCTTGATTCCACCAGTGGTTCTCCCCCCAGTAAGTAGATTGCATTCATATTTTTGCCATGCAAATGCATTATTTTACATTTTTCCACATTAAGGCAGGGTTTCCACTAGTGCAACTTTTCATGCGATTTTGGACTGAAAAGTCACATGACAAGTCGTACCCCATGATTTCTAATGAGTACCGTTCATATCTGTGCGACTTCAAGACGCAGCGACTTCAAAGTAGTCCCTGCACTACTTTGGTCCCACTTTGATGCGACTTGAGGTCCATAGACCTCAAGAATACACAGGCATCGCTTCAAGTCATGGTAAAAAGTCGCTGTAAAATCGCAGTAAAAAAATTGCGGCAAAATCGCGCAACTTTGAGGACGCAATAGTGGAAACATAGCCTAAACCTCATTTGCCATGTATTTGTCCACCCCTTTAATTTGTTCAGATCTTCTTGCAATGTTTCCACATCCTGCAGAGAAGTTATTGCCCTGCTTAACTTAGTATCGTCCGCAAATACAGAGAGTGAACTGTTTACCCCATCCTCCAGGTCGTTTATGAACAAATTCACAGTGTGGTAAGAACTAAGACACAAGGTTTGCTAAAAATAGGAGAATGTCCAATTTTTTTATTGTTTTGTTGCATCAGCAATTCATGCATCTGAATGGGTGTTATAAAGCAACGCACATTAGTGTGCCAAAAAAAAAATCTGCTAATGCACATTTATTAATGCAATGCACTAGTAGGCATGAGCTGCTGTGCAGTCCAAGAATATGGTGAGTTTATTGGTGCTATATACAGGCTATTTACACGTGCTGTGCAGTGCTTCAGAGAAAAGTTAAGGAGAAAACAAACCAAAACCCTGTGTCTTGATTCCTACTGCACACAAGGCAATCCTAACTATCGGGCAGCCTAAGACTACCACTTGGCAGCCTCCACAAACACAGCTCGCATTTTTCACTAACCTTTTTTCTTTAGCTCTAAGGCCGGCCATACATGGAGCAAATTTCTTTCCTGCAACCACTGACAGACAGTGTTGATGCGGGAATCCCTCTTGCTGGACCATTGTCTTCTTTTGGCGGGGGAGGCAGGGGAGGGTGGGAGAAGACAGTGATTATTGTTAGCGGCTATAGCAGCCACTAGCGATAATCTCAGGTAAAGCCCGGCATACTGGTTGTATCCAAGTTGATCGATCGATTAACTTGGTACATTCAGCCGCCCATACCTAGTTCGAATCCTGGCCGGTTCCTGCTGAACCGGCTGAGATTCAAACTGTGTATGGCCTGTCTAACAGACATGACCTGTCCAATACCTGGGCTGCAGAGCATTGACTCTGAGTTCCAGTTAATCCTAAATCCCCAGACAGATGATCAGAGGTCCCTAAAGGTGTAGGACAGAAACCTTGTAGATGTATAAATCCCAAACAGGACCATTCCAAGCTCCAAAAAAAAGATAAAATAGCAAGATCGTGGCTTGATCTAGGTTAGCATTAGTTACAGAACATTCACCAAAGGAGAAAATGTGCTTTAGGGTGTTAACAGCAGTGGATTTCCATCTAGCAGGGTGGTCCTGGGGGACCAGGGGGAGTGGGAGAAAAAGAGTAAAGGTGCTGGTTTGAATCCAAAACTTTGAGTTTGCCTAGGGAACTGGAGAGCTTAGCTTTTAAATACCAGTCAGTGTAGTGGAAAGTTTGCTTGTGGGAAGATATCTCCATTTGAGAGAGAATATTCCATAAAGCAAAGCCATATGTCAAAGAAGCGCTGGATAGTTTGGAGAAACTGGATACCATTGTACAAAATTTTCAAAGTAAATCAAGACAGTAGTGCCTGTATCACAGTTGAGAGGCAGCCGTGCGCATTAGCGCTGTTTGGCGCCAAGGTGCCTTTAAAAGTGTGACAGCTGCACTCATGCTGTCCTGTTCGTCTGCAGCTCCGTACCTGTGTTCCTCTATCTGCCTGCTGATTATTATTACTGTTATCAACCCGGCTACATCTGACTCTTCTGCTATCTGCAATCCGACCCGGCCTGCCTGACTCTGCTATCTTCTTGTGACCCGTTGCCGAACTCCTGCTTGCCTGACTACTCTGTTATTACTCATTTGCATAATCTGCCTGATCTCCTGCCAAACCGGACTGTCTGACTCTGCCTTTGCCTGTGCCTTGTATTGCTGCATCCCGGCCTTCTCATTCAGCTCCAGGTGTTGCTGCTCCATTACCTCCTACCTGCCAGTCTGCTGATCCTCTTCTGCCTGCCAGCATCTGCAGCTCAGCCATCCTGAGGGATCTCTACTCAGCTTCTGTGCTGGCCTCTGCAAAACCTTCACCAGGCACTCCTACCCACTGTGCTCACGAGACCACTGTTCCCACTCCAGTGGCTCCTGAACCAGCGTTGTAAGAGGGGTCTTCTCCTACCAGTCGGGCTCAACTACCAGGTACCTAACAGCACGAACAGCCATGACTGAGCCTGCAGGAGAGACCTCCCCTATAAAGGAGATTTGCACGCATCTTGCGGCTCTCACTCAGGCCGTGAAGACTCTGCAGGATAGCTACACCAGATTAGAGGGACAAGTTCTGAACCTTACTGGTCCTGGTAATATGGCCTCCGCCTCAGCGGCTGCCCCAACACAGACTGTCTCAGTTCCCATTCCTGAAAGGTTTTCTGGAGACCGAACCAAGTTCCGGGCTTTTCGCAGCGCTTGTCAGCTTTACTTTGCCCTGCAACCCCCGGACCTTTTCTCTGGAGGCCACTAAGGTGGGGTTTGTGATATCTCTCTTACAAGGAGAACCCCAGACCTGGGCTCACCGCCTACTTGAAACAGACTCTGTGCAGATCCAGTCCTTGCCTTCCTTCTTCGAGGCTATGGCTCAGCTTTATGAAGATCCCCAGCGGACTGCTACAGCTGAGTCAGCTCTGTTCACGCTCCAGCAAGGCCGCAGACCGGCCGAGGACTATGTCATGGACTTCAGATGCTGGAGCGCGGACACTCAATGGAACAATGCAGCCTTATGTCACCAATTCCGCATAGGCTTGTCCGAAGGCCTGAAGGTTGAGCTTGTTCGGGTTGGTATGCCTGATACCCTTGAGGATCTTATCGCTCTGACAATTCAGATTGATCGTCGCCTCCGTGAACGTCGATCTGAACGTTCTTCCCAGCAAATCCGCCCAGCGCGGATGACCACAAGAGTTCCAACTCCTGCTTCCCGTTACTCACCTCCAACCTGCTTAAACCCGGCCACCTCAATATCTGATGCTCCCGAACCCATGCAGTTAGGGTTGATGCGATCTACCTTGTCTCCAGAAGAACGAGCACGCCGACGCCAGCTGAATCTTTGCCTTTACTGTGGTGGAGCAGGCTACTATGTGCACAGCTGCCCGGCTAAGACCCGTAAGTGTCCACTTTCTGTTCCTGCCAGTTTATCTGCTTTGACCACTAATACAACCCAACTCGCTCTCCCTCTCTCGTTACAGCTGCAGGAAAGGACAATTCAAGTCAACGCTATCATTGACTCCGGGGCGTGCACTTGCTTTATAAACTCTGTCTTTGCCACCCAACAAGATATTTCCCTCAAGGACAAAATGCATAAACTTTCAGTTTTCTTGGCTGATGGGTTCCACATTAAATCTGGGCAAGTCTCTCAGGAAACCCTTCCTCTGCCTGTCACCAGTTCTTCTCAGCATAAAGAAATTCTAACCTTGGACGTCATCTCTTCCCCGCTATTCCCAATTATTCTGGGCATGCCCTGGCTCCAGGCCCATAACCCTCACGTCAATTGGACTACCGGTGAGGTGAAGTTTTTGTCATCCTATTGTCAAGAACATTGTTTACATAAGCTTTCCAGATCTTCAGCCACCTTACTATGTATGGACATAGATCAGGACTGGGGATGAGCCGAACACCCCCCTGTTCGGTTCACACTAGAACATGCGAACAGGAAAAAAGTTCGTTTGAACACGCGAACACCGCTAAAGTCTATGGGACACGAACATGAATAATCAAAAGTGCTCATTTTAAAGGCTTATATGCAAGTTATTGTCATAAAAAGTGTTTGGGGACCTGGGTCCTGCCCCAGGGGACATGGATCAATGCAAAAAAAACTTTTAAAAACGGCTGTTTTTTCAGGAGCAGTGATTTTAATAATGCTTAAAGTCAAACAATAAAAGTGTAATATCCCTTTAAATTTCGTAGCTGGGGGGTGTCTATAGTATGCCTGTAAAGGGGCGCATGTTTCCCGTGTTTAGAACAGTCTGACAGCAAAATGACATTTCAAGGGAAAAAAGCCATTTAAAACTACTCGGGGCTATTGCATTGCCGGTCCGACAATACACATAGAAGTTCATTGATAAAAACGGCATGGGAATTCCCCACAGGGGAACCCTGAACCAAAATTTAAAAAAAAATGACGTGGGGGTCCCCCTAAATTCCATACCAGGCCCTTCAGATCTGGTATGGATATTAAGGGGAACCCCAACCAAAATTAAAAAAAAAAATGACGTGGGGGTCCCCCTAAATTTCATACCAGATCCTTCAGGTCTGGTATGGATTTTAAGGGGCACCCCACGCCTAAAAAAAAAAAATGGCGTGGGGTCCCCCCAAAAATCCATACCAGACCCTTATCCAGGCACGCAACCTGGCAGGCCACAGGAAAAGAGGGGGGGACGAGAGAGCGGCCCCCCTCCTGAACTGTACCAGGTCACATGCCCTCAACATTGGGAGGGTGCTTTGGAGTAGCCCCCCAAAACACCTTGTCCCCATGTTGATGAGGACAAGGGCCTCATCAAGAAGAAGCATTTAAATAAAGGAATTGTCAAAAACTGTCTTGTCATTTTTAACATTTTTGACAGTTTTTTAGTGAAATGGTAGGGGTACTTTTGTACCCCCTTACCATTTCACACAGGGGGGGCCGGGATCTGGGGGTCCCCTTGTCCCCCGCCCGCAGACCCCCACAACCATTGGCCAGGGTTGTGGGGATGAGGCCCTTGTCCTCATCAACATGGGGACAAGGTGTTTTGGGGGGCTACCCCAAAGCACCCTCCCAATGTTGAGGGCATGTGGCCTGGTACGGTTCAGGAGGGGGGACGCTCTCTCATCCCCCCTCTTTTCCTGCGGCCTGCCAGGTTGCGTGCTCGGATAAGGGTCTGGTATGGATTTTTGGGGGGACCCCACGCCGTTTTTTTTTTAAATTTTGGCTGGGGTTCCCCTTAATATCCATACCAGACCTGAAGGGCCTGGTATGGAATTTAGGGGGACCCCCACGTAATTTTTTTTTTTTAATTTTGGTTCGGGGTTCCCCTGTGGGGAATTCCCATGCCGTTTTTATCAATGAACTTCTATGTGTATTGTCGGACCGGCAATGCAATAGCCGCGAGTAGTTTTAAATGGCTTTTTTCCTTTGAAATGTCATTTTGCTGTCAGACTGTTCTAAACACGGGAAACATGCGCCCCTTTACAGGCATACTATAGACACCCCCCAGCTACGAAATTTAAAGGGATATTACACTTTTATTGTTTGACTTTAAGCATTATTAAAATCACTGCTCCTGAAAAAACGTCCGTTTTTAAAACTTTTTTTTGCATTGATCCATGTCCCCTGGGGCAGGACCCAGGTCCCCAAACACTTTTTATGACAATAACTTGCATATAAGCCTTTAAAATTAGCACTTTTGATTTCTCCCATAGACTCTTAAAGGGTGTTCCGCGGCATTCGAATTTGCCGTGAACACCCCAAATTGTTCGCTGTTCGGCGAACTTGCAAACAGCCAATGTTCGAGTCGAACATGAGTTTGACTCGAACTCGAAGCTCATCCCTAATCAGGACTTACTTCAAACCATACCGGAGCCCTATCAGGAGTTTGCTGATGTGTTCAGCAAAAAGGGAGCAGACTCCTTGCCACCCCATCGCCCTTACGATTGCCCAATTGAGCTTCTTCCTGGGGCCGAAATCCCTTTCGGGCCCATCTTTCCCTTATCTGAAAAAGAGCAAGAAGCACTAAAGTTGTATATTAACGAGAATCTGGAAAAAGGATTTATTCGCCCCTCTACCTCCCCAGCTGGTGCTGGAATATTTTTGTCTCTAAGAAAGATCAGACCCTTCGTCCATGTGTGGACTACCGGGAGCTAAACAAAGTCACGGTTAAGAACCGCTACCCGTTGCCCTTGATACCTGAACTGTTTTAAAAGCTGAGATCTGCTGTCATCTTTACCAAACTGGATTTAAGAGGAGCCTACAACCTGGTCCGCATTTGGGCCGGGGATGAATGGAAGACGGCTTTTTGGACTCGTTTTGGGCATTATGAGTACTTAGTCATGCCCTTTGGCCTATGTAATGCTCCTGCCACATTTCAGCACCTTATCAATGACATATTCAGAGACTTCCTAGACATCTTTGTAATCGTCTACCTAGACGATATTTTCATTTTCTCTGGGTCACTCAATCAACACCGGGAACATGTTCGCAGAGTCTTGGGCCATCTTCGTCTGCACGGATTATACGCAAAAAGCAGAGAAATGTGAATTTGAACAAAAGGACATTCAGTTTTTGGGATTAGTGATCTCCCCAACCGGTATCAAAATGGATCCTCAGAAGGTATCCGCCGTGCTAGACTGGCCAGTTCCCCTGGATAAGAAGGGAGTGCAACACTTCATAGGGTTTGCTAATTTTTACAGGAAATTCATCAAGGGGTTACACAAATGTATGACTCAGAGGGTTGGGTGTGTCATTGCCATCATCCCTCAAGACTTCAAAAAACCAAATACATACCTCAATGTAGGATTTTTAAGGCAATGTAGTGATGAAAAAGATTTTATATTAAAAAGGATTTTTATTGATACAAAAAGAATAAAATACAAGTAACCATACAAAATGAGTTATTTAGAGTACTATGTGATTAAAAAAGGTCATCAAATAACATGAAAACAAGTGATGCATCCTGCTGCTAAATACAAACACCACCCAAGTTGATACGATGGCGTCTGATAGCAAATTTCCAACGCGTTTCAACTTTTTATTGTCAAAGCAAAGTCTTCCTCAGGGAAGGATTGCATCACATTCTAGGATTTCAAAAATAGCATAATTACTAATCATGTATATATACATACATATCGCCTGTATCTAAATAGTCGCATTTCAACTAAGGAAAAAAAGTGACTTACACTAAGCATGCAGCTGCAACAAATGCTTTCCCAGTGCTGGCAGGGGCCCTAATCACCGATTGTCTATACCGCTCAATATCCTTTATGGGGCGGCCTGGTATATTTAGAAAGACCAATATTCGGCAGCCATAGAAAGAGAAAGAGGCTTAAAGACATAAACAATATTTAGATGAAAAAAATAAAGATTAAAAAATTAAAAAATTAAATGGGGTGATAATGGTTCTTGGGGAACTAAATTTCCAGAAAAACCAAAGAGTAAAAAATTCCAGGTAGAAATACCTTCAATTGGTCATATAGAATGTATGGGTGAGGTTCCAGATTGTTAGTGGCAGAGAGCCCTGGTCCTAGAGTACCTCTCTGTTGGAAGCCAGTTGTGGAGTGCTGCCCTTGGCCGTCCCTGGCGTCCTAATATAGAGGACATGGGCGTGGTTATGTGATGGGCATTGCATCAATCTAATGGTAATCTCCTGTTTATTGGTGGTACAGTGAAAGGGGTGTGGCCTCGACTAGCCGCCTTCCCCTACACTGAACATCCTTTTATGGAAAGCTAAGAGAGAGCGTCTCGTAGCTCCTTGTTGCCTGGGTGACGGTCGCCTCCCCCTTCCCCAGCCGCGGCGTGAAGCCCTCCTCCTTCTCCATGTCCTATGTGGTGTGGGCATGGTAAGCAACAGGGGGAGAGAGAGGTGCGTCAGATCACCAAGGCAACTCTTCAGTATAGGAAGTGTTTTGACACATGCAACGTCGGAGTCACGTGACTCCGATGTCCCTTCACTCATGGAGAGAAAGCGCTGTATAATCTAAACAGCGCTGTTGGAAAATCTGTGATACACATAGCGTTGGAGTCAGATGACCCCGACGCCTGTCAGGTGTGCAGAAAGAGGAAAAGCATTGTGTAACCTAGACAACGCCAATATATACGATAATATTAGAGAGTCAGTGCAGCGCCGATTTTAAATGACGCCGTCACTGTAAAAAATGACATTTATATGAAAGAGGGATTGGTTAGATAAACCATAGGAGACAAAAATGTACTTATGTCTCCCATGGTATCTATAACATTTATGTGAGAGAGGGACTAGCTGGATCAACCATAGGAGACAAAAATGTATATTTAAAGCAGACCTCTATTAACTCCATTAGGCATGGAAAGTCACTGGTTGCATTTAAAGTAG
This sequence comes from Aquarana catesbeiana, assembly GCF_042186555.1. Classification (NCBI taxonomy): domain Eukaryota; kingdom Metazoa; phylum Chordata; class Amphibia; order Anura; family Ranidae; genus Aquarana; species Aquarana catesbeiana. The sequence goes on along the minus strand of NC_133326.1, from coordinate 370,895,903 downwards.
ATAAGAGCATTGATGCATTTACTGAAAAAATGCCCAGACCCCCTTCCCGCGGTCTATCTGCCATTTAGCCTAAATGACAGAAAACCTGTTTAGGACTTATAACCACCGACACAGTGGGAAACTCCCCTGGCACCAAAAAGAATCAGTGTCTTTGGGGTATATGGGCCATGGTAAAAGATCATGGCCCCCCCTGTGCTGGGTAGGGATAAAGAGAACGGGAGAACAATGGAATATCTGAACCCATAATCTCAGGACTGAGAAGCAAAATTATGAGAATTTGCTGCATGCAAAATGCGTCTGTGATGACAATGATCAAAGCAACAATCATATACAGAATATGCAATTTTAATTAAAAATTGATATAAATTGTAATACAGTACAATACATTGAATAGATTGAATAATGTTAGAAAAACTCTCCTATGCAATTTGGCTGGATAGAGTGTAGAATAAGGATCTTAGCAATTCAAAGCACATGACCGTCAACTAGGAATATCCCATTTAAAAACCATTGGCCTAATGCGCTGTTGATGGGACACTTTATATCTCTATATTGGATATATAAGTGACCCAAAGGCTTCGATGGAGATGATTCAAGGGTGTAGCACCCATTTATGAAGACAAAGAAAGCGGAAAGAAAGGTATATTAGATTTACATTAGTCCGTTTTACCAGAGCTGAAACCCTCCAAGAAGGGTCTAAAGCTTTCAGTCTCATTTAAACCGGGGGGGTGGTGGCCCTAAGGTGTCTTATCCAGCGCATTTCCCGCTGGAGAAGAACCTTATTCCAGTCGCCCCCCCCCCCTTATTGGCAGATGAATCCTATCAAGAACTGTAAAATTTACCGAGGGTAGCCGATAATTATGATGTCTGGCAACGTGCCTTCCCAAGGGTAGATATAGGTTGCCAATACGCATACTCTGCATATGCTTATCGACTCGTTTCCCAAGTTCTTGTCTAGTTTTACCTACATAGAAGGCACCACATTGGCACTGCATGAGGTAAACCACACCCTGTGTTTTGCGGTTGGCGAAATGACGCAGGGAAAAGCTCTCCCCATTGGGCAGTGCCAGTGTGGTCCTTCTACCAATAACTTTACATTGGGCACAGGATCCACATGGGTACGTGCCCCATGTTTTACAGGGATCCTTTCTTGCCATGCCTCTATATTCACTTTGAGTAAGTGCATTCCCTATTGAGCCAGATTTCCTGTAGGTAATTTGAGGTTTGGGGCCAATTAGTCCTTTAAGGTTTGGATCGTCGGTGAGACTAGACCAATACTTGGAGATTATTTTGTTGATTCTGAGATGCTCATTGGAAAATCTTACAAGGATCCTTGTATGTGGTATCATCTTTAATGAACTTTTTTGAGAAAATCAGGTCCCTTCTATTAGTCAGTTTGACTCAATTGAACGCCTTCTTCAGAGATGATTTTGTATAGCCTCTGTTCATGAGTCTGATGGTGAGTTTATCCGCTTCGTGTTGAAAGTCTTCATCATTGCTGCAGTTTCTTTTGAGACGAAGAAATTGGCTATATGGGATAGATCTTTTGAGGGGGTCCAGGTGGAAACTATCTGCGTGCAACAAAGTGTTGCCTGCAGTTTCCTTTCTATAAAGTTTGCTTGACAATCCGCCGTCAGGATTTTTGAAGATAGTGACATCCAGAAAGTTTATTTCATGGGTGTCAGATATCATCGTAAAGAAAAGGTTAAAGTTATTGTTATTCATCAATTTTAAGCAGTCCCTCAGTTGCTCAGGGGGGCCATCCCAGATGATAAAGAGATCATCTGTATATCTCTGCCACGTGCATATGTAGCGAGTGTATATAGACGCTGCTTCCCCCTGTAGAAAGTCCTTCTCCCACTCCCCCAGGTACAGGTTGGCATATGAGGGTGCACAGCACGTCCCCATAGCCCCCCCCTGTACCTGGAGGTAGTGGGAGCCCTTGAACAGGAAGGTGTTATGCCTCAGGATGTACTCCAGCATAGATAAAATGAACGCATTAAATTTCCAGTCAGTAGTTGCCCTCTGTTGCAGGACACGTTCAATTGCTGCTATACCCAAGTCGTGTGGAATGCTGTTATAAAGAGACTCCCTCCACATCTACTATAACAAGTAGAGCCGAGCTGGGAATGGATATTCCATCCAGGATTTGTAACAGATGTATGGTATCTCTTGTGTATGATGGTAAATCCATTACATGGGGTCTCAGGTATTGGTCTATTATGTGGCTGATTCCCTCTGTAATGGAGCCATTCCCGGAGATTATGGCTTTCCCTGGTGGGTCATTTAGTTTTTTATGCACTTTCGATAGTGCATAAAAGGTGGGTTGGCGTGGATGTCTAGCACGTATAAAGTCCCAAGTATCCCTATCTATTACCCCTTCATTAAGGGATTCGTCTACCAGGGAGAAAAATTCTTGGTTGAATTTATCCACTATGGCTGGAGAAATCTTTTGTAGCATTTAGTGTTATTCAATATATTAAAGCACATTTTTTCATATTTGGCATTGTCCATAAGGACAATGTTTCCTCCCTTGTCCGACGCTTTGATTGTAATTTTTGTGTTGTTTTTGAGGGAATTTAGCGCCTGTTGCTGTTCCTGATTCAGATTGCTTTTTATATTGTGTTTTTCCATCTTTTCAATTTCTTTAGTGACTTGTCCTACAAACAGGGCTATAGCTGGATTTTGGTTTAGTGGTGGAAATTTGTGCGATTTCCTTTTGTATTTTTTGGTAGTTTTGGCTTTGCTGGATTCCTCTTGTTCTTCCTCACTGCTCTCACTGTCAAGTTCCCCTTCCCAGAATTCCTCTGCGGGGCCACTTTCTTGCAATAGTAGGTTGAGATCTCTGAGAGCTCTGAAGTCGGCTGCTTTGAGATTAGGTGCCACTTCAGGTGTGGCTGTAATTTTTTTGGTATATAAACTTTTAAGTAATAGTTTCCTGGCAAACAGGTTTATATCTTTGATGGTTTCAAAGCTGTCTAAGCTACGATTAGGGCAGAAAGAGAGGCCTAAAGATAGTACCTCCTGTTCTGCTGTTGTAAGTTTGTGAGATGAAAGGTTGATAACATTTAATTTACCTTCGCAGGTGGAGCTGTCATGGATATCATTGACAGTTGTGTCAGAGGAGGTGGTATCGGGGTTAGGGGGGTTGGGATTGTGCATTGCCCTTGTCTAAAAAATTATCTATCTGGGTCTGCTGGGTTTTTGGATAGGCACCCTGTTCTTTATAGCTTTTCCCAGAATTCAGAGAAGGGGAACCTTTCGGATTTCCCGAGATCACCCCCCTGACCTTACCCGTTCCCCTCCTCTTCCACCTTGTGTGGTTTCATTAGGTTGAACATCAGTAGTCATTTTCTTATTTATTTGTTGGATCTCTCCCTCCATATCCGGATGTTTGGGAAAAGGTCCCTTTCTCTTGCCTCAAAATCTACCTGCCTGAGAGGAGGCCGAGGAGGAAGAGTTGTTAGAGGGTGTGTCTGAGAGATAATCATTGGTCTGATTGGTGTTATTCTGTCTAAGGAATCTGGAATTTTTTCTTGTTTTTGGATCAGTATTCCACTTGTAGGCCCTGCCTTCACTGAAGGCGTTCTTGTCCCTCCAATATTTTTTCTCCTTTTTGATCAGGATATTTTTGCTGAAAGTTTCCAGATGTTCCTTGAGTTTCTTTTCGTATACTGTATATTGTTCATGTTTTTTCAGGGGGGAAAGTCGGGTGTACAGTGTTTAGATTTCCATATCCATACCTCTCAGTTGCTGCTGATATTCATTTTGTAACAGCAGCATGAGGTTTTTTGAACATTCATTTAATTTTTCTTCCCAATTTGTTTTTAGTTCTTTGGTGATGTTGTCTAAAGTGGGAAATATTTGTATTCTTAAACCTATAGGGTTGATACCCTCTCTGATATACCTTCCTAAGGATTCAATATGCCAGTGCAGGGCTGATTTTTTCTCCAAAATTTTGGTTAGACAAGAGAAAAGCGAGGATAAGTCAGAAGTGATCTGTTCTTTATCCTGGTAATCTTTCTGGATGTTTGCCATAAGTTCCTCCCATTCTCCTCCTAGTAGATCCCCTATCATGTGCCGTTACTACCAAGTCTAGATGCACTCAACCCAGAAGCATAATCAAAAGAGAAAAATAATTGGTCAAAAGAAAAATATCCAATGACCTAATCAGGTTACTAAACTCCTCAAAGGGCAAATGATCACTTCTTTCAACACATAAGGAGAAGTATAACCTTTTATACCTATTTCAGTAAGTGTATACATTCAAGAAGAGTCCACATGCACTCATCTGAGTCAAAAAAATGAGGTATGGGTGTATTATCCACCCTGAAAATTGTATACACAAATGTATGACTCAGAGGGTTGGGTGTGTCATTGCCATCATCCCTCAAGACTTCAAAAAACCAAATATATACCTCAATGTGGGATTTTTAAGACAATGTAGTGATGAAAAAGATTTTATATTAAAAAGGATTTTTATTGATACAAAAAGAATAAAATACAAGTAACCATACAAAATGAGTTATTTAGAGTACTATGTGATTAAAAAAGGTCATCAAATAACATGAAAACAAGTGATGCATCCTGCTGCTAAATACAAACACCACCCAAGTTGATACGATGGCGTCCGATAGCAAATTTCTAACGCGTTTCAACTTTTTATTGTCAAAGCAAAGTCTTCCTCAGGGAAGGATTGCATCACATTCTAGGGTTTCAAAAATAGCATAATTACTAATCATGTATATATACATACATATCGCCTGTATCTAAATAGTCGCATTTCAACTAAGGAAAAAAAGCGACTTACATTAAGCATGCAGCTGCAACAAATGCTTTCCCAGTGCTGTCTTCCTCAGGGAAGGATTGCATCACATTCTAGGGTTTCAAAAATAGCATAATTACTAATCATGTATATATACATACATATCGCCTGTATCTAAATAGTCGCATTTCAACTAAGGAAAAAAAGTGACTTACATTAAGCATGCAGCTGCAACAAATGCTTTCCCAGTGCTGGCAGGGGCCCTAATCACCGATTGTCTATACCGCTTAATATCCTCTACGGGGCGGCCTGGTATATTTAGAAAGACCAATATTCGGCAGCCATAGAAAGAGAAAGAGGCTGAAAGACATAAACAATATTTAGATGAAAAAAATAAAGATTAAAAAATTAAAAAATTAAATGGGGTGATAATGGTTCTTGGGGAACTAAATTTCCAGAAAAAACAAAGAGTAAAAAATTCCAGGTAGAAATACCTTCAATTGGTCGTATAGAATGTATGGGTGAGGTTCCAGATTGTTAGTGGCAGAGAGCCCTGGTCCTAGAGTACCTCTCTGTTGGAAGCCAGTTGTGGAGTGCTGCCCTTGGCCGTCCCTGGCGTCCTAATATAGAGGACATGGGCGTGGTTATGTGATGGGCATTGCATCAATCTAATGGTAATCTCCTGTTCATTGGTGGTACAGTGAAAGGGGTGTGGCCTCGACTAGCCGCCATCCCCTACACTGAACATCCTTTTATGGAAAGCTAAGAGAGAGCGTCTCATAGCTCCTTGTTGCCTGGGTGACGGACGCCTCCCCCTTCCCCAGCCGCGGCGTGAAGCCCTCCTCCTTCTCCATGTCCTATGTGGTGTGGGCGTGGTAAGCAACAGGGGGAGAGAGAGGTGCGTCAGATCACCAAGGCAACTCTTCAGTATAGGAAGTGTTTTGACACATGCAACGTCGGAGTCACCTGACTCCGACGACCCTTCACTCATGGAGAGAAAGCGCTGTATAGTCTAAACAGCGCTGTTGGAAAATCTGTGATACACATAGCGTCGGAGTCAGATGACCCCGACGCCTGTCAGGTGTGCAGAAAGAGGAAAGGCATTGTGTAACCTAGACAACGCCAATATATACGATAATATTAGATATTGATATGTTATGATAGATATTGAGCGGTATAGACAGTCGGTGATTAGGGCCCCTGCCAGCACTGGGAAAGCATTTGTTGCAGCTGCATGCTTAATGTAAGTCGCTTTTTTTCCTTAGTTGAAATGCGACTATTTAGATACAGGCGATATATATGTATATATACATGATTAATAATTATGCTATTTTTGAAATCCTAGAATGTGATGCAATCCTTCCCTGAGGAAGACTTTGCTTTGACAATAAAAAGTTGAAACGCGTTGGAAATTTGCTATCGGACGCCATTGTATCAACTTGGGTGGTGTTTGTATTTAGCAGCAGGATGCATCACTTGTTTTCATGTTATTTGATGACCTTTTTTAATCACATAGTACTCTAAATAACTCATTTTGTATGGTTACCTGTATTTTATTCTTTTTGTATCAATAAAAATCCTTTTTAATATAAAATCTTTTTCATCACTACATTGCCTTAAAAATCCCACATTGAGGTATATATTTGTTTTTTTGAATTCATCAAGGGGTTTTCCGCCATCATCTCACCAATTACGCAATTAACCTATCAGAACTGTCGCTTTCACTGGAGCCCGGAGGCCCAGGACGCCTTTGAAAAACTTAAAAGGCGCTTCACTTCAGCCCCAATTCTCAGTCATCCTGACCCGTCCTTACCTTTTGTCCTGGAAGTTGATGCTTCTGAAGTGGCTGTGGGAGCAGTCATCTCTCAGCGGCAGGGCAACAAGGACCTAATGCATCCCGTGGGATTTTTCTCTCGAAAACTCTCTCTGGCTGAACGGAATTATGACGTAGGTGATCGGGAACTACTCGCTATCAAAACAGCGTTGGAGGAGTGAAGGTATCTCTTAGAGGGCGCTGTCCATCCAGTATTAATCACAATCAATCACAAAAATTTAGAATATTTGAGATCTGCCAAACGATTGAAACCTCGACAAGCCCGCTGGGCCTTATTCTTTACACTTTTTTTTTCCATATTACATACCGGCCAGGAACAAATAATATCAAACCAGACGCGTTGTCACACATGTTCGACAACCCTAAGGACTTATCTGTACCTTATACCATTCTGCCTGCAGCTTTTTACTCCTTCAGACGGATCTTCTGTCCCTGATCAAGGAAGCATCTCCAGATTCTTCAAGCCTCCAGGGAATCACCTTGACGCCTCGAGATGGGTTATTGTGGAGAGGAAGCCAAATCTTTGTTCCGGAGAACGTTCGAGTCAAGGTGCTAACCCTACTTTACGACCAGGACATATTGGGGTCCGTAAAACTCTTGAACTCGTGCAACGCACATTCTGGTGGCCTAATTTGAAGGAGTTCTGCAGGAAGTATGTCAGCTCTTGCCCCGTCTGCATCCAGAATAAGACCACAAGGAACCGAGCCTGGGGACTGCTAAGACCTCTACCAGTACCTGACAGACCGTGGAGGATGATAGCAATGGACTTCATAGTCGAACTACCATGCTCAGAAGGGTGTTCAGCGATCTTTGTGGTCGTCGACCGCCTGTCTAAAATGGTCCATTTTGTACCTTTGAAGGGAACACCTTCTGCTGTGGAAATGGCCCGTGTGTTCATTAAAGAGATCGTCAGGCTGCACGGAGTCCTTTCGAATATAGTGTCTGACAGGGGGGTGCAGTTCACCTTACGTTTCTGGAAGGCCCTGTGTGAAATCTTGAAAATCGAACTAGCTCTGTCCTCAGCATATCATGCCCAAACTAACGGGCAAACTGAAAGGACAAATCAGACTCTAGAGCAATACATTAGAAGTTTTACATCTTTTGTACAGGATGATTGGGTGTCCCTGCTGCCCCTAGCAGAATTCGCATATAATAATGCTAGCCACTCTGCCACTGGTCAGTCCCCCTTCTTTGCCAATTATGGTTTTCATGTATCCTTTTTACCTGATTTTCTACCAGAATCCTCAGTTCCAGCGGTCCAGGACACATTGCAGTTTCTCCGCCACAATAACCGGGTATTACAGGAGGCGGTATCCAAGGCACAAGCAGACAGTAAGAAGACCATTGATCAGAAGAGAAGAGGTGATCTGAACCTTCAGCTTGGCGATAAGGTATGGCTATCTACGAATACCATTAAGTTGACGTGTCCTTCCAAGAAGTTTGCACCTAAGTTTATTGGTCCTTTTTCGGTCAAGAGAAAAATCAATGAAGTGTCTTATAAACTATGTCTGCCTGATTCCCTTAATTTCAAATCATTTTATTGGAGTTTTTACATACCATACATAAAATTGCATACATTACTGAAGAATGAAGTAACGTTACACAGAAAGTGTTCTACAGTTATGAACAATAATTACAAGCTAAACTGAGTGAAATAGATGCAAAACTGTCCCAACCTAATTAACTCTCAGCTGCTATATAAAGCTCTGATATGTCCTATAGTTAACCGAAACTCAATAGTGTGTTAAACTTCTCTGTGAAGCACAGAGTAAAAGATTATCAATGTATGCACATAAAGAATCTCATGAACAAAGTATGAACAATCCTGTATGTTAGGGAGCTAACCAGGATCTCCTGGATCACAGGATTACCTTATGAGGATATACTAACAGGTAAAGTTACTGTAGTGAATTCCCTCAGAAATCTCAAGAGACAGTAAGGTAAGTTCGGGTCATTAGATCTGTATGTACTAAATAGAGTTATGCGGGGGAACCCCCCTGTACGGTAGGATAGGCAGAAGTAGGAATTCGCTCCCGGGGGATAGACGTTGGATGACCCCGGGAACCCTCACACACCCCCCCAGTGGGATCTTCCTGTAGGTGTGTTTAGACTCTACCCCGAGTCAGCCGACCCCCCAGGAACGTAATGCACTGGTTGAAAGGGCTATCAGAACGGAGCCCTCCATTTCCAGTTCATCACTGTGGTGCCTATTTAACCTCTAGTGAGGGGGAGAAGGGGTCCCTCAGATACTCTGATTAACATTCTCTTGAGAACTCCCCTCAGGGTGCATATATGTCATGTTATACCTGAGAAGTAGCAGGGTCTGATCAATCTCGAGAAGAGAAGACAGGAAACGTGGGAAAAGGGGTGAGAAAGGAAGGAGAAGGTAGAGTGAGGTTTAGTTAATAACAGAAACTAAACTTGCGTCAGGTTCAATACCCGGTATGAGAGATATGTTACAGAGCATGGCCCAAGGTTCCCAGATGGTATTAAATTTCCCAATTTTGTCATTCAGCTTCGCTGCAATTTGTTCCTGGGACATAATCCAGGACATCTTTCTCTTCCATGCTTTTGCTATGGTGATTTTCGCACCCAAAAAAATGAAGTAGGATAGTACCAGTAGGTGCTTAGGTGTATTGGGTATATCGTGGTTGAATAAGGCAATATGTGGATTGGGGGCAACCAAGACCTTTATCAGTTTACCAATTGTACGGAAGGTTATCTTCCAGAAGGTTCTGATGCGGGGACAAGTCCACCATATATGTAGCATTGTACCCTCTAGGCCGCAACCCCTAAAACAGAGAGGTGAGGTCCCAGGGTATATCAATGCCAATCTGGATGGAACAAAATACCACCTGGACAGGACCTTTAGACTGGCCTCTATAAGGGAGATGTTATAAATACCTCTATAGGAGAGTGTCCAGGATTTGAACCAAGCTGTCGTCAGCCACACTTCGCCCCTATCCTCCTCCCAGGTCTCTGCATAGGACGGCTTATCCAGATTTGACTGTAGCGCATTATAAATCAAGGAGATTCCCCCCTTTTGTTCCGAAAGGTTCGGGCACCAATGTTCATACGGGGTTTTGAGGAAGGTTCTAGTTTGTTGATCCAAATAGAGTGTAAGAAGTGGGAGATTTGTGTAAATCTGAACTGTTCCGTGTCAGGCATTTGCACTTACAATAAGACAGGGTAAGGGGGTCAGCTGGGGAAAGGAAACCATCAGTCCACCATCGAAATGCTTGGATATTTACTCCCGGTGGAAATTTAGTGTTGTGAAATATGTGGGATAAAGGTTTGAGCTGCGAAATAAGAGAGGGGTGTTTAAGTAGTTTAGTGCATGTTGCTATTGAGTGAGAAAGTGTGGGGTCCATTATACCAGGTCTATGTTTAGAGTCACACCACAGGAGGAAATCAATGGTGTTGTGGGGTGTAGCCCACCTTTCCATTGAGAGCCATTCGGGCTTCGGGCCCTTAGAGAAAATAATAGAAATTTGCGATAATTGCGCCGACTGAAAGTAGCTCCATAGGTCCGGAAGGCCTAAGCCTCCCTGTGACTTAAGGCGATACAATATTTTGGACGGGCATCTATAACCCTTATTGCCCCAGACAAAGCGAGTAATCTCTGACTGAAATTTGCAAATAATGCTGCTTGGAAGCTGGATTGGCAGAGAACGGAATAGGTATAAGAGACGGGGAAGGAGAGTCATCTTAACAGCGTGTATTTTTCCCAGCCAGGACAGACCACACCTCGACCACTGTTGGAGTTCCCCCCTACATCTGTTGAACATGGGGGGGTAATTAGCTTTAAAGAGGTTATTTACTTCTGGGGTTAAATTAATCCCCATATAAGGGATAGACATGGGTGCCCAGGAGAATTCAAAATTATTAGTTAGTTGTGTCACTATGTCGGGAGCAACAGAGATATTTAAAGCTATGGATTTAGACATATTGACCTTCAAGCCAGAGATTTTTTTTTAGATATTCGGAGTGGTTATTAGAGGAGAGGTAATATATAGCAAGAGATCATCCGCATAAAGTGCGCATTTGTGCTCCTGGTACCCGCATGCCACACCCTTGATATCAGGGTTTGTTCTAATTGCTATGGCCAATGTTTCTATGGCCATCGCAAAGAGAAGTGGCGAGAGGGGACAGCCCTGCCTTGTGCCCCTCCCAATTGGAAAGGAGGTCGAATATCTTCCCATCAACTGCACTTGGGCAGATGGATTGGAGTACATAGCGTTGATTAAATTTAGGAAGTGGGGGCCAAAGTTCCATCTTCTAAGGGTCTTGGAGAGGTAGTTCCATTCAATTGAATCGAACGATTTGTGTAGGTCGATAGAAAGAATAAAACCCGATTGGGGGGAGCCTCCATCCCAGCTAGATTTAAGGAGGGAGATAACATCTATTATCCTTCTAATCTGGTCCGGGCCTTGCCTCCCAGATATGAACCCTACCTGGTCTCTATGGATGTATGAGGGGATAAAACTTGCTAATCTATTGGCTAGAATCTTGGTCATAATCTTGATGTCGTTGTTAATTAAGGAGATAGGCCTGTAATTTCCTACTTTGTTTGGGTCCTTCCCTGGTTTGGGAATCACCAAAATATATGCTACATTTAGGTCAGTCCCCAAAGGAGATCCTTCCCTAAGAAAATTAAAAAACTTTGCGAGATATGGGGCCAAAGTTTCCCCAAATTTTTTATAATACCCTGTGGAAAACCCGTCAGGTCCAGGAGAGGAGCCGAGCTTCAAGGAAATAATAGTATCCAGAACCTCCGTGACCGAAAAGAGGCTTTCAAGTAGGTCTCTATGTTCTGAGGATAATGAAGGCAAAGACAGGGAGTCAAGGAAGCCTCCCTGTGATTGTCCTGAATGGTGGCCTTGCGATCTGTAAAGTCCCGAATAGAACTGTTGGAATGCTTCCATAATCTTGGAAGGATTCTGGGTCAGGTCACCTGAGTTCAATTTAATTTTGGGGAATGCCAATTGGCGAGGTTTAGGAGTAAGTTTTACTGCCAATTTTGATCCTATCCTATCCTTCTGGGAGTAGAAACGCACCCCTGTCCACCTGAGGTGCTTTTCCGCCGCTGTCGTTAGGTTCAGATTGAGAAGGGCCCGAGCCTTATCCAGTTGAGTCAGAGAATCCGCAGTGGGATTAAGCTTGTGTGCTTTTGCGAGAGATCGAAAGTTCACAGTCAATTTGATCATATCGCTTTTGTGTTCCGCTTTCAGTGTAGCTGTTAATTGCATTCATTTCCCCCTGATCACCGCTTTATGAGCAGCCCAGACTGTGGACGGTGAGATGTCCATCGTGGTATTTAGACTAAAGTATTCCTTTATAAATTTCTCTATGATAGTGGCCTGTATGGGATCGTTAAGGACAGATTCCTGCAGGCGCCAACGGTTGCGCTCCCTATGTCCTGAAGTTCTGTGGATGATTAGAGTAACCACTGAGTGGTCCGATAGCGGGGAGTCTATAATCCGTGACCGTATGATCAAAGGGATCGTAGTGGCATGTATAAAGATGTGGTCTATCCTGGCATAGGAGTTATGGGGTGCTGAGAAGTGTGTATAATCCTTAGAGCGAGGGTTAGTTTCCCTCCAAGCATCTACCAATCCCGCCTCATGTAGTAGCTTAGCTACTTAAAGCTCTGTCTAGTGGGGCGTTTGGGTTTCGTTATCCCATCTCCAGACTTGTCCAAGGAGAAGTCAAAGGCTAAATTGGAGTCCCCCCCAATGATAGTTGTGCCCTTAAGGTGAGGGCGGAGTTTGTGTAGCATGGATTCAAAAAATGCCCTTTGACCTCTATTAGGAGAGTAATATGAAACAAAGGTGTATAGTTCACCATCTATGTTCCCCGATACTAGTATAAAACGTCCCAAAGGGTCTATAATCGTGTGAGGTTGAGAGAGATTGATATGTTTAGCAAAACATATAGCCACCCCTTTTGTTTTGTTGGATGATATGAAGAATTGGGGAAAGTTGCGATGGAGAAATGTGGGTTTGTATGATATGGGGAAATGGGTCTCCTGTAAAAAGAGAATATCCGTGTGCATTGAATGATAGAGTTGAAACAGTTTCCTCCTCTTGACAGGGGAGTTCAATCCCTGAGTATTATGTGATAAAATGATAAAATGTTAAATGTTAAATAAAACAGAGCAACCCTATCATCTAATGATTGTGTGTGAAATAGGATTGTACTGCCCCCACTGGGCCAAAGGGCTCTAGTAGCGGAGCAGTGGAATCTAAGTAGGAGGGTCAGCAGGACCATTCGGTCCCTAAAAGGTGATCAAGGATATTGAAAACAAACTAAAGTAAGTACAACTTTAGGGTCCACCAGTGAGGAGGGGACCAATAAGTAATAGCCTCTGGAGAAACCTAGCAGTTCTGAGTAAAGTCCAGCTTAAGGTATATATAAAATAAAATAAGAGACCCCCTCTCGTTCCTGCTCCAACCCTATAATTTCACAGGGTCGGCTGTTGCTAAGCCTGTGAAATCAGGGATGGGAAGAATGAAAACTGCTGCAAAGGGATAGGGCCCAGCTGTCATATGACATCCTTGCAGGGGATGTAAAAAAAGGAAAGGTCCCGGAGGAGCCACCGTTGCACCAAAAAAAGTCCCGGGGAGCACCAGAACAGGTTTCTGATCCAAATGGAGGGAAGCACATCACGGGGGAAGATTTTCCTTTGAGCGTTTGGAGCTCTGTTTAAGCCAGGTGGGCTGCAGCGGGCTTGCTGGTGGGGGTCTTTTTGTGGATGAGGAGGAGCTCCTGCTGGTCTGTGATGAAGAAGGGTCCTGGGACATCAAACCCAGGTGCAGGAGCAGTCGTTCCCCCTCGGCGAATGAAGAAAAGCCGTAATTTTTGTTCCTGTAGGAAAAGTTTAATCAAAGGGGGAAGGACCAACGATATGTGATCTCTTTTTCAAGCAGTAGTTGAAGTAGCGGTTTGAGAGAGCGTCTTTTTTGCACAATAAATGGCAAAAATCTGGATCCTATGTCCCAGCAATTTGAGATTATCGGAGCCCCTAGATCTTCTCATCACCTCCTCCTTTATGATGAAGAAATGGGGTTTCACAATGATGTCTCTGGGGAGGCCATCTGATCGGGGGGGTTGAAGGGCTCTGTGAGCTCTGTCCAGCTCCTGTTGTTGCTCAGTGATGTCTGGTATGAGGTTCCGCAAAAGGGTCTTTACTACAGCATGAACATCTTTTTCTGATTCAGGGAGTCCTCGAACGCGAAAGTTATAGCGTCTCGACCTGTTTTCGAGGTCATCGATTTTGGCAAATGCTGTTTCCAGCTGGTCTTGCAAGTCTTGGATTCTTGACGAATTTTGATTAATGCGAGATACTGCTTGGTCAGCTTTCTTTTCTATTATGTCCATCCTCATCCCTATTTGCTGCAGGTCAGCATGAATGGATGAGGTAATTTGTGCAGCATTTTGTGACAGGCTCTTTGAAAGGAGCTGGGAGAAGGCCTCCATCATGGAGGGGAAGTATGATGGCACAAGAATGTCAGAGTGGGCTTCTGAAACTGATAACAATCCTGTATGAGGGTCTAACATAGGTGTTGAGGGAAGGCCCAATCCCATCCTGCCCAGGAGGGACTCCATGGATGAGGGAGATGCAGCCAGGGGCAGGGGTGGCAAGTCTGTACCTGGGGACTGTGGTGGCTGTGGAGGCTGTGTGTCCTGGTCCCCCCTCGAGAGCTCCATCTCCTCCATGATGCGCGGGCCTCATGGAGCCACCGCCATCTTAGCGTAGCTGAGCTGAGGGCCTGCTGCGGTCATCTGGCTCGCCAGATTCCTACGGACATTCGCCGTTTTCAGGGTTGTGTTCCTGGGGGTTTCCCCCGTTCGTGTGGCCCGGTAAGGTGCTTGGGGGGTTGCTCCGATCACTCTGGTGGCTGTTTTAGGGCCGTGGTGGAGCGGAGCTCTAACAGCCTGCGGCCATCTTAGGAGCTGCCGCGCATGCGCCTGATTCCCTTAAAATTCTACCAGTGTTTCATGTATCACTGTTGAAGCCTGCCATGCCTGATCCTTTCCCTGATAGGGGTACCAGGGCCCCTGAATCTGTCCTGGTGGATGAAAGTGATGAGTATGAGGTGGAAGACATCCTCAATTGCAGGAAAAGACTGGGGCAAGTACAATTTTTAATAAAATGGAAAGGGTATGGTCCAGAAAACAATTCATGGGAACCTGACAGCAATATCCATGCTAAACGCTTAATCCGTGCTTATTTTTCTGCTCACCCTGAAAAGAAAAGTTACCTGTGCATCCAGAGGCTGCCCGTTGGGAGGGGGCAATGTCAGGGACGTGCCGGTGCCTTTTGGGGGAATATGCGTGCACGCACGCGGGGTCTGTCCAGAGTCATACAACAGAGTTCTCCCACTGGTGTGCACCGGTGCTCTCCCGTGCATGCATGCACACGTTTCTGTTTGGCGCCAAGGTGCCTTTAAAAGTGTGACTGCTGCACTCATGCGGTGCTTTCATCTGCAGCTCCGTACCTGTGTTCCTGTATCTGCCTGCTGATTATTATTACTGTTATCGACCCGGCTACGTCTGACTCTTCTGCTATCTCCAATCCGACCCGGCCTGCCTGACTCTGCTATCTTCTTGTGACCCATTGCCGAACTCCTGCTTGCCTGACTACTCTTTTATTACCCATTTGCATCATCTGCCTGATCTCCTGCCAAACCGGACTGTCTGACTCTGCCTTTGCCTGTGCCTTGTATTGCTGCATCCCAGCCTTCTCATTCAGCTCCAGGTGTTGCTGCTCCATTACCTCCTACCTGCCAGTCTGCTGATCCTCTTCCACCAGCCAGCGTCTGCAGCTCAGCCATCCCTGAGTGATCTCTCCTCAGCTTCTGTGCCGGCCTCTGCAAAACCTTCTCCAGGCACTCCTACCCGCTGTGCTCACGAGACCACTGTTCCCACTCCAGTGGCTCCTGAACCAGCATTGTAAGAGGGGTCTTCTCCTACCAGTCGGGCTCAACTACCAGGTACCTAACAGATTGAATGTGTGAAATTATGCAAATGCAACACTTAAAACAGAGGTAAAGAGTCAGGGCAAGGAAAGGTATCGTAACAATGATAAGGACAATGTCTTTCAACCATGAAAATATACCTCCAAGCCCAAATCCTGAATTGTCAAATGGGCTCCATGTTTTAGCAATGTACCTAGCTTCCTGTTGGAGCTGGCCTACTTCTTTTCGGTGTTGTGCAATAATTTCATAATAGTCAGACACTTTGACGCTTGTGTTATGGATCCAAGTGCAGCACTCGTAGTCCTCAGTCATTTCACATAAACCTGTGAGAGCTGCACTCATGCTTTCTATAGCCAACTCATGTAGTTCTAGCTGTTTTCTAATTGCCCTAGTTTCTATGTTTAATATAGCAATGTCATCTGAATTCCTATCCATTATCTCATCTAATATACTTGAGTAATTATTCAACATTTTCATCATGTCTATACCCCATCCTGTCCATGAGGGGAACCAAGCCCAGGCCATGTCCTCCTCAAAGAACAGTTCTCTTATACTGCGGTGTTTCAGGGGACACCTAGGAACATTTCTTTCGACTGTATCCAATGTTTCAATTAGTTTCCTTACGTACTCTTCCTGTATCAAATCTAGGTCTCCCTTCTCTACCATCAGGGGTGTTCTGGCCCATGGGGTGGGAAAAGGTCTAACCATCAAGACTTCAAAAGGTGAGTATCCTGTTGTTTTAGAAGGAGTCATCCTTATTTCAGCCAGGACTGCTGGGAGAACCTTTTTCCAATTGGCAAAGGTTCCTCCTGTGGCCTTTCTGATCTTATCTTTTATTGTTCTGTTCATTCTTTCTACTATTCCTGAACTTTGAGGATGGTAGGGAATGTGAAATTTCCAGTCTATTTTAAGGGTTTTTACAAGGTTTTGGCAAACTTTTGACACAAATGCAGGGCCATTGTCTGAGTTTATCTGAAGTAGGCATCCGCATCAAGGAATAATTTCCTGAGTGAGGATTCTCACTACTGTTTGTGCGTCTTCCTTTGTGGTCACAAAAAGTTCGACCCATCTTGAGAATATGTCTACAATTACCAAAAGGTATTCTTGTCTTTTTCCCATTTTAGGCATGTGTGTAAAGTCAATCTGCAGATGTGTAAAAGGAGTTGTTGGATATGTCAGGTGTTCATGTTTTGCTTCCTGTGGGTTGTTTGGATTGTTCCTGATACATGTGACACATCTGGCTACAAAATCTTTGGTCAACCAAGAGAGTCCTGCGATATAAAATTCTCTTTCCAATAGTTCACAAGTGGCCTTCCAACCTCTGTGACCTATTCCATGATATTGGGAAATAAAAAGTGATGCACAAGCTGCTGGTATACACGGTTTCCCCTGTTTGCAGAGAAGTCCAGTTTTTGGATATTTCTGTACTCATACCCTGTCCCAGTCCCTAAGTCACTTTCCTCAGCGAAACCCTGTAGATCTGAGAGAATTTGGTCAAGGGGGGGCATTTCTGGGGTCATCATGGACATTTGGACTAGTGCAGTTTGTGAGGTAGCCGCTTGTTTAGCAGCTGTATCAGCTAGAGCATTCCCTCTGGCTATGTCTGTTTGTTGGCCTGTGTGTGCTCTGCAGTGTACTATGGCCAATTTCCTAGGTAATTGAATGGCTTTCAGTAAGGAGCTTACCAGGGAAGAGTGTGAAATGTTCTTACCATCTGCTGCTATGAAGCCCCGCCTACTTCATATGACACCGAAGTCGTGTACCACTCCATACCCGTATTTTGAGTCAGTGTAAATATTTACATCTTGACCTTCAAAAAGCTGGCATGCTCTAGTGAGTGCAATCAGTTCTGCAGCTTGTGCTGATTGATATGGAATAGGTTCGGCCTCAAGTATGACATCTGGAAGTTGCAAAACTGCATACCCTGCATGGTATATGTGATCATTTGGTCTGGAACAGGAACCATCTACAAAAACATTTTGTGTATCTGGTAAAGCTGTGGAAGATAAATCAGACCCGGGTGATGTGTCTTGGTGTATAAGGTGTACACAATCATGTTGTGGCACAACCTCATCCTGCTCTCCTTTTAATCCTAAAAGGGCATTTGCTGTGCTGATCCTGCAGTGGGAGAAGCATATTTAATCTTTAATTTTGGGTTTGACAGTAATATCACTTCATAGCCACTCAACCTCTGAGCAGACATGTGCTGAGTGTGTATATTTTTTAGCAGGATAGACACTTTGTGAGTAGTATGTAGAGTAGTATCATGACCCGGAGTAAATGATGTTGCCATTTCCACCACCATTGCACAGGATGCTAGAGCTCTGTGACACGCAGGCATGCCTTGAACCTGCACCGGAACCATCTTTGAAAAAAAAGCAATAGGGCGCAGTTTGCCCCCATGCTCCTGAGCGAGGACACCCGCCATGGTTGTATAATTGTCCCTGGCAAATAAATGAAACATTTTGCCATATTCAGGGAGGCCTAAACCTGGAGCTGTTACCATTGCATTTTTCAAATACACAAAAGCATTGCACATTTCATCTGACCATTTTATGCAGTCTGGCATATCTGTACCCGTGGCTTGTCTCAGGAGATGATCATAGTAGGAACAGTCAGGTATCCATTGGCGACAGTAACCAATCATGCCAAGAAAGGTGAGCATGTCTTTCTTAGTAAGTGGGCAGGGCAGACCCACAAGAGCAGCAGCTCTTTTGTGACTGACTTTCCTTTCTCCTTTTGAGAGTACAAAACCAAGGTATTCAACTGTTTCCTGAAACCATTGTAACTTTTTCTTTGACACTTTATGACCACTTTCAAAAAGACATTTCAAAAGATCCCTCCCATCCTCCAGGGCGGCCACCCGATTAGAACTACAGAGGAGGAGGTCATCCGTATACTGTAGCAGGACTGAACAATGTCTAGGTATCCAAGCTCTGAGAGAAGTTTGTAGAACAATTGAATAGACTGCAGGGGAGTCTATATAGCCCTGGGAAATTCTACACCATGTTAATTGGCGGTTTTTGAAACAGAAAGCAAAGATTGGCTGTGTCTCCTCATCCACAGGGACGGAAAAAAATGCATTACTTAAATCAATAACCGAAAAATACTCTGCATCAGATGGAATGGAGGTGAGAAGCGATGGCACATCAGGCACTATTGGAGCAATTGATACCACTAGGTTGTTTATGGCCCTGAGATCCAGTACATATCTATAACTGCCATCTGGCTTTTTACTGGGTTGATAGGTGTGTTATAAGGAGAGATAATTTCTCTCAGAATCCCCTTTTTTTAGGAAATCCTCCACTATAGGCTGCAACCCATTTTCTTTTTCTTTGGCTATTGGGTATTGTTTGTGATATACAGGTTGGGCCCCTGGTTTTAAGGTCGCTTTGTAAGGTGTACAAGGGATAAATCCCACATCCAGTGAATTTTCTGCCCAAACGGCCTCCTCTATTCCCTCCTCAATCTCACCCTCCTGTGCGAGAATGGAAGGGAAAAGGGTGAGAATGCTTATCCTATCAGATTCCACATGTAATCCTCCTTGCTTTGTGACTTTTATCATAATTCCCAGCTTTCCTAGCAAATCTCTGCCCAAGAGACTCACCGGACAGCCAGTTATTATTCTGAAACAATGTTGAATCACTGATCCCGCTACAGTCGGGTCAATAATTGAATGAGGTGGTGTTTTAAAAGTTTTGGTCAGTATCCCATTTATTCCCATTGAAGGCTCAGCATTTGTAATCTCTCCTCTATAAAAATCTTTGCTAAATGTACTGCACGTGGCTCCACTGTCGAGTACTACCCATAGCTTCTGTCCACCCTGCCAAATTGTCTACCCAAGGGTTAATATACACATATACAGTCCCACATACACGAGCAACATAACATTTACAAGTCTCCCCTACTTCTGGTGGCGGTACAGGCTTTCTATTAATTTTTCCCATGGCAATACAGTGGACGGTGTTGCCTTACCTTGCAACTCCTGACAAATTCCACACAAACAAATTGTCTTATAGCTCTACGCGACAGAAAGATAAGCAAAAGAGATCGGGTTTGTCCGGCACACTTTATCAGACTTCTTATAATTACAGTACTGTATAAATATATCTTAAGGACTTCTCAGAGTCCCAAACTTCCCCAGAGTTCCTCCTTTACTGTTTCTCAGAACAGTTTCCTTTATCACTGTTTCTCAGAACAGTTTCCTTTATTACTGTTTCTCAGAACAGTTTCCTTTATAGAGGTCTAATACAATTATCACACAAATTTCTGGTCCCTTAAGGGGATCGGTCTCTAATAGAGGTCACAGCAAGAGAAAATAAATATATAATCAACTTACCGGACATAAGTGACCAATCCCAGACGAGTACCCAAAAGTTCTGTTAGGGTTCAGGTGGTCTAGGGGTAGGTAGACCCTCAATACATCTGCATAAAGTGCCCTTTAAACCCGGACCCAGCCAGTGCCTGAGTCCTGATCATATTAGTCTCCTCGCTAAAGGTATGTCTTTTTCACCGACATCTTCTATGGATAAGTTCACCGTATACAAGGACATCACGCTATTTTTGAGAAAAGTCTTTCTACGATCCCTATATGAAGGGAAAGGTGAGGCATCAACAGCTAATACCATTATTGATTCAGATGACCAAAATGCTTTGGACATACTGAATTCACTATTGGAAGAAAATCTAGGACAGAGTGAAGAATTACACACATTAATAAAATGACCAGTCGATCTAAAAATTAAATCACAAAAATGCCCCCCTTGTCCAAAAATAGATGGCTAAGTCTCTTTCTTGAGATGGTTCAGTCTGATCTCGAGAATGTGAATTGGCATAAACGAGGTATTGACAATTTAACCAAAGGCGAAAGAAACGCCCTCAAGGATCTCAAGAAGAGAAAAAAACATTGTAATAAAAAATAGTGACAAGGGGGGCAACGTTGTCGTTTTAGATGACACACACTATGAAAAAATAGCAAAGAAACTACTCTTTGATGCGACCACCTATCGTAAACTTGACCATAACCCCTTTCCTGCAGTAATTCAGGAACTGAACCGGAAACTCACATTTGCAAAGGATGAGGGACTGCTGACCATGCGTGAATTTCAATATCTTTCTGTTCAAGAGTTCAATACACCTACCTTTTACATAATTCCCAAATTACACAAAAACTTAAAGGATCCACCTGGAAGACCGATCGTTTCGGCCTGTCAGGGCCCTTTTGAACGAATTGGTAGGTATTTAGACCTACTGTTGAAAGACATGGTCAGTGGTCAAAAATCCTTTGTACAAGACACCCGTCATGTCCTAGCCAAATTATTAGAATTTAAAGATCTTGACCAATTAGGCGAAATTTGGCTTGTCGGCATTGACGTAGAGTCATTGTATACCTAAATACCCCACGTTTGTGAGATTAAAGCTGTTGAGACCCTTTTGAACACCACTTACCCAGAATCAGGACCACAAAATTAATTTCTGATTGATCTCTTGAAATTTATGTTGGGGAACAATTACTTCCAATTTCTAACAGTTTACTATCAGCAAATTCGTGGTACTTTCATGGGGGCAGCGTGGGCTCCATCCTACGCATGCCTCCATTTGAGTTTCTGGGAGGAAAAGGTGGTCTTCCCTTCGTCGATGTACCGTGACCATGTTCACGCCTGGTTACGGTACATCGATGATATCTTTGTGATTTGGCAGGGCACCCAGACCAAGTTGTTGCAGTTCATTCATGAACTTAATGTTAATGCATTTAACATTCACCTGACATATTCCTTGAATCAAACAAAATTATCTTTTCTTGATCTGCAAATATGTTTGGAGAATGGGCAACTACATACTTCCACTTTTCGTAAGGAAACGGCGGCAAATACATTTCTGAGTGCTACCAGCCATCATCCTAATTGGATTAAAAATGGCATCCCAGTAGGCCAGTTTTTACGTTTAAAAATAAACTGTTCAAAGGCCAGTGATTATCGAAGGGAGAGCCAGGATCTCTATGCTCGATTTAGAGAGTGAGGCTACTCGCACCGGCAAATTAAGCGAGCCAGGAGGAAAGCAGCGGCTCGGAACCACCAGAGCCTGTTATCAATTGAGCCAACTAGTGCTCCTCTTTCATCTAACTCAAAAACCAATGATCCAGTAAGAATAATAACTACTTTTGGATTGCAGTGGAATGACATTCGTTTAATTCTAGAAAGACATTGGGGCCTACTAACCAACTCACCAGGTGTGGGCAAGATTGTGGGCACTTCTCCCCAGTTAGTGGCCCGACGTGCCAAAAACTTGGGAGACATGTTGATCCAGTCAGAATTTATTCGGAAACATGATAATTCCTGGCTATCAGACTACCCACAAACCTTGGGTATATTTCCTTGTAACAGATGCCAAATCTGTCCCTATGTACATAGGACCTCCACCTTTATGGATGCACATGGAAATGAGTCATTTGAAATTCGTGACTTGATCAACTGTTCCACCTCTCGGATAATCTATATGATAACATGCCCATGCCCCAAAATTTATATTGCCAAAACAAAAAGACAGCTAAGAGTCCACATTGGTGAACATTTGCGAGAAATTAATGATAAAACCAAAATTCCCGAAAAACCCCTAGCAAAACATTTTGCCCAATTTCATGGGGGCAGCTCTCAGGGAATATTGGTAAAAGGCATTTATGCCTTAAATTTGCCCTCCTAGACGTGGCGATTTTGATTGTATACTCTTACAAAAAGAAAAATAGTGGGTGTACCATCTAAAGGCGCTTATTCCTGTAGGGTTAAATACAGAACTAAATTTGCAACCCTTTTTACCGACTTAGACGATTACATCAGTCCTATTTTTGTTTAATTGTACCGATGTATTATCACAGTGTACTCATATACACCGATACAGTTAGAATCAGTTTTTGACTTTAAACATCTTTTTTTTTTTTTTTTTTTTCCATCACAATATCTCAAATATTCCAGACAGTGTATTTCGTTTATCTTATTGAGCCATTCCTGCAAGGGAGGTCTCCTGCAATCCCTCCAGTATCTGGGGATAAGGCTTTTGGCGGCATTGAGGAGATGTGTTAACAAAGAGGTCAAGTATTTCTTCGTAGGCATTTTACTCCCGTGATGCAAGCACACCCAGGGATCGTCTGGAATCACCATTCCAGTGATCTCAGAGGCTATTCTCCTTATCCCCTCCCAATATTCTTTGATCACAGGACACTGCCACCAAATGTGCGCCATTGTCCCTGTCTCTCCACATCCCCTCCAACATAGCAGCGATACCTCCCTCTGCATTCTATGTGCTCTATCCGGGGTGATATATGTTCTTGCGAGGATTCTGAAGTTCATCTCTGAGAACCTAAGGCTGGCCGATGTTGCCATAACCCTTCTCAGGATCACCCCCGCCTCCCTTTCGGTTATACTGATACCCAATTCTTCCTCCCACTTCTTTAGGAACGCCGGGCTCGCTCCCTCTCCTCTTTTGGTCAGTATCTTGTAAATCCTGGAGACACCTCCCCTCCTTTTATTTTCCAAGAATACTTTCTCCAGAGGACTTAACTCTTTCATTGACCTTATTGGCTGCGGGAGTGAGTCTACGAAGTGTTTCAGCTGCCTGTACCTCCACATATCTATGATAAACAGGTCTTTTTTTTCTTTTAATTCTTGCAAGGTACACATCTCCCCCTGTCTCATGATATCTTTTAGTTGGACATCCTCCTTCAATATCCACCTTCCGAACATGTCTTCCCTCCCAGGTTTAAAATAATCTGTGTCCTTGAGCGGAGTGAATGGTGAATTGTACCCCCAGTGCTCCTTTTCGTGTAATTTGTCCCACATGTTTAGTGCCTGTTTAGTGATCTCTGGTGTTTTCGTGCTCAATTTTCTATACTGTGGTGGGATCCATACTATCTTACCTAGATCAACTTCACTCATTATCTTCTCAATTTTGACCCACTGTTTTTCTTTATTATTTTTTACCCAATCTAAAATACGTGATACAACTATAGAGGTGTAATATTTTTTAATATCTGGTGCCCCCCACCCCCCATTCCTCTTATCATTGACTAGTTGTGCATACTTTATTCTGGGTTTTTTCCCTCTCCATATGAACCTAAGAAACTCAATGTGCAATTTGTTAAGAAAACTCTGCGGGATTGTAATTGGGAGCATTTGTATTTTGTATATGATTTTTGGGAGGATCGACATCTTTAGAAGGTTTACTCGGCCACCCCATGAAAGTTGGTTACGCGATATTCGGTTCAGGTCAGTCCTAATCTCGTTAAGGAGTATTAAAAAATTGTCTTGAAGTAATGTTTCTATCACCGTGGTGATCTTGACTCCAAGATAGTTAAGCTCTTTCATCCCCCATTTAAATGGTAGACTTTGTTGATAGGCCCTTTCCCCTTCTTTATCTTCCACTATTTCTAAGATTTCTGACTTGGTTGAGTTGACACGGAAATTAGATAATCTTCCATAGACCTTGATAGTTTCTAACAGATTCGGGAGAGTTATCCTTGGTTGGGTGACATAGAGTAAAATGTCGTCTGCAAACGCGGCGACCTTATACTTTTCTTCTCCTATTTTTACCCCTCTGATATCGGGATTGCACCTAATCCTCGCTAACAGTGGTTCCAGGGTCAAGACAAACAGCATTGGGGAAAGTGGGCATCCCTGTCTGGTCCCATTATACATTGTAAACTGCTCTGAAAGAGTGCCGTTAACCTTTACTCTTGCTGTGGGATGTGTGTATAAGGCCTTAATCCAACTGAGCATTTTGTTTCCTATGCCAATTTCTTCCAAAGTATCCCACATGAAGCCCCAGTCTACCCTGTCGAAAGCTTTTTCAGCATCAATCGACAGGAGTAGACCTGGGGCTTCACTTTCCTTTATTTTCTGAATCACCATTAGCGTCTTTATACCGTTATCTCTCCCTTCTCTCCCTGGCACAAACCCGACCTGATCTGAGTGTATAATCCCGTTAATAATCAGTTTCATCCTGTCGGCTAAGATCTTCGCGAATAATTTCGTGTCGACGTTTAGGAGGGATATGGGCCTGTAACTTGAACATAACAAACTATCTTTCCCCTCTTTCCAGATGATGGCGATACTGGCTTCCAATGCTTCTTTCCTCATATCCCAACTTTCACCAATCCCGTTCATGTACGAGCACATGATCGGGATCAAAATTTCTTGGAATTTTTTATAATACATAACGGTTAACCCATCCGGCCCTGGGCTTTTCCCGACAGAGGTATCCTGGAGGGCTTTTTTAAGTTCCTGTTCTGTTATAGGGGCATCTAGGATGTCTGTCACTTTCCGCAATCTTGGGTAGATGGGCCTTTTTTAAAAAATTTTTATTCTCCTCACTTTTATTCCTGATCGTCTTTTTTGAGTTTTTTAAGTCTATGTCATATAACTGTCCATAATATTCTTGAAACGCACGCGCTACCTCTCGTGTTTTATATTTAATCACCCCTGATTTGGTCTTTATCTTTTCGATATAGTTAGCATTTTTCTTTTTTTTCAATGCCCTGGCTAGTATTTTACCCGGTTTGTTTCCGTTGATATATCTTTCTTTTTTGATCAAATTATAAGTTTTACGCGTTTCCTGCTCCATTAAGTTTCTCATTGCTTCTCTACTCCTTTGTAGACTCATCCACACCTCTTTCTTTCCCAAGGCTTTATGTTGCTGTTCTAAATCGTGGATTTCCCTAGAAAGTGCCATCTTTTCTTTTATCAATCTCTTTTTCCTTTCTGACCCAACCATCATGAAAATTCCCCTAATGTATGCTTTATGAGTCTCCCAAACTACAGCTTCAGTTGTCTCCCCAGGGATGTTAACTTTGAAGAACATATCCAGTTCTTCTTTAATTCTCTTCAATATCTCTTTGTCTTGGAGCATGTCTTCATTTAGTCTCCATCCTGTTCCCTGTGTTTTGGGGGCCCCTGTCTTTATTTGAAGACACACCGGTGCATGATCGGAGAATGTCATGTTACCTATGTCTACCCCCATAACTGCTTCCAGCAATCTATGTTCCACTAAAAAAAGATCTAATCTTGAGTACGTCGCGTGCACTTGTGAGTAGAGCGTGTAATCTCTTGCGTTTCCATGTTGCATCCTCCAAGCGTCAACCAGCTGCAGTTGCTGCAATTTCTTTTTAAGTTTGCCTACCCACGCTCCTCCTGTTGCCCGGGCATATGACGTACAATCCCTTGCGGGGTCTACACATAAATTGAAATCCCCCACTATAATAGCCCCCCCCCTCTTGAATTCTTCAAATTTCCCCAGGGTACTTAATATAAATCTGTGTGTATTCTTATTGGGCCCGTAGATGTTTCCCATAGAGTACTCTACCCCGTTGATCTTTCCACTAAGGAAGAGAAATCGGCCCTCAGGGTCGGCCAATCTCCCCCCAACTCAAACCTCACCTCTCTGGCAAAGCCAATGGCCACTCCCCTAGCTCCACTCCTAGGTGAGTCTCCATAGAACCATACCGGAAAGTCTCTAGAGAAGATTTTTTGGTTCCTACTAGAGCTTAAGTGTGTCTCTTGGAGCATCGCCATCTCAACCTTTAGAGATTTCAGTTCGCCTAATATATTTGCTCGTTTTATGGGGGAGTTCAGACCCCTAACATTATAAGTAATAATTTTTAAACTAGACATCCTCTCTGATTTTTTCTCCTTTTCTTTCTCACCCTTTTTTTGATTTTGAGTGGAAAAAGCCCATGACACCCTAATATTGGCCTACCCTCCCTCTCACCCACCACCTCCCTAGCCCTCACCCCCCCATCCCCCCATCACCCATTCCTGCCAGCCCCTCCCCCCGCTCCCCTTCACCAGACCCCCTAACCCTCCCTCCGATCATTTGGGGGGATCGCGGGCCTCTCGTTGGCCCGAGAAAAAGAGAAAATAACTGTGGGCTCCCAACTCCTCCTCGCCCCCCGGTTTGCCCCCCCCGAGGTTTAGTTCGGATTGAGGTTGTCAAGTGCCGATACCTCCTAGCTAGGTTTGGACCGTACCGTCCCCCCAAACCCCCCCACCTCCACCCCCGCCCCTCCCCCCGACACACCCCACCACTCCAGACCCCTCACCGCTATGACTATGACCAGGATCTCATATCAAGTCTAGAGTCTTTTTGCTATGATTATCGGTTTCCATGCGATTTGTTCCTCTGCAGGCTCCTGATTGGTTGTTCTTTCCCACCATCCCGGGATCTCTATTAAAGGGATATCAAGGCGCTGGCAAAATTTTTGGTTTCCTCCGGGAATCTCAACACCGCCGTGCGTCCTTCTTTTCGACCAGTTAAGCATGCAGGGAAACCCCAGGAGTATTGTACCTCATGCGATTTTAATACCTCTAGCAATGGTTTCAAAGTTCTTCTCCTAATAAGGGTTTCAGCAGCCAGGTCTTGGAAGATTTGTAAATTCATATCTCCATATTTTGCTTGCTGTTTTTTCCTTAAATTGTCGTTGATTTGTTCCTTGTCTTGATAATTATGGAATCTGACGATAACGTCTCGCGGGACATCTCCCCTGATTTCCGCAGGCTTTTTAACCCTATGTACTCTGTCAATTTTTAATTTGTAGCTTGCATCGTTAGGATATATCAGATCTCGGAAGATTACATCCATTTTTTCTTGCAGATCCTCTTTTTCACCTTGCGACTCAGGGAGGCCTCTAACCCGGAGGTTCTTCCTTCTGCTTCGGTTCTCCTGGTCTTCCAGTTTGTATCTAATGTTTCTTTGCTCTATCTGTAGTGCTTCCATCTGATGCTTCAAAGCTGTTATATCCGTCTCTTGCTTGTCCACCACGTTTTCCACCTCCTCCACTCTTTTGAGAATATGTCTCATGTTCTCGTGGACAGTGTTGATCTCCTCTTTAATCGACATTTCCAATTTGGCAAACATCTCTGCTATTTCTCCCTTTGTAGGGAGAAGTTTTTCCTGTTGAAGTCCAACGGACATTACTTCCCCCGCCTCAGCGCCCTGGGATTGAGTCACTGTGTCAGCCGGCTGTCTCCTTGTCCCCATTTTTGCTGCACCTTCTGGAGTTTTATTTTTGGTCCCTGTTTTCCCCGGGCTGTCTTTACTACCATTACTGTTTTCTTTACTCTCGTCATTAACCATATACTTTCTTATAGTTCCGGGGCTTGCACTTATTCTAGGGGGGTTGGTGTTTACCCCTTTGGTTGTTTTTCCTCTCATTTTGCACTCTTCTATCACCCCTTCCCTAAACCCCCCCTTTCCCTGTACCCCCTCTGTTATGAACTACCAATAGGGGTCTGTTACTTCAGGAGGTTTCGGGGTCTCGGCCTTTTCCTTAACCCCACTTTCTCCACAACCTTTCAAAGTATGTCTCCCTTACGTTAGGGCCCCCCCCTGAATCCACGCCCAGAGAAACCAGTGCTTCCTGAAAGGCCTTAAGTTCCCTTGTGGTTACTTAATCGTGCTGGCCTGGCGCGGGTCCGTTCCGTAAGCCCAATTATTTTGTTTGGGAGACTATTGTGGGGTTCTATCCCATAAAGCGGGAGGTGGTACGTGGGGGTCAGATAGAGGACCGTGAGCTCTATCTCTGGCAATCACCCCCTAAGTCATCAGCAGCTGCAGCTCCAGACAAGAGACTCTACCAGTCGCGTCTCACAGTGTCCGCTCCCTTCAGGTCATCAGTCATTTTACTGCATGCATCATTATTAATCGATTAAACTGTGAACGTACCAGTTTTAGCCAGAAGCGGGAAGCAAAAAACCCAAAGGAAAGGGAAAAGAAAAAAAAAAAAAAACGTACACTTTTCCTCCATGTATTACTTCATGTGTGCTGGGTTCAAGCAATGGCAGGTACAGAAAGCAGGATCCAGGTACAGTTCATTTAATCATGTCAGTAATGACCACTTACCCTTCTCCTGGGTTAGGGAAAAGCGAAATCATACCAGTTGTAGTCCTCCTTTTAAACTCCTGGGGCTCTCACCTGCACCGCACAGCTGTCAGATCATTTGTCCGAGTAGTCATACCGTCATGCTTCAGCTTTGCAGCCTAAATCCGTCCAGTCATTACTCCTCGTATCCGAGCGTTCCCCTCGAGTACCTACTTGCATCAGGGGAGGTTCGGCGTACCCTCCTCTTTTGGCGAGGGCACCGGACTATGCCGCCGGTGTCTGCGGGGGTAAGCACTTCCACCTTCCACCGCCGGCGCTCGCCGCTGTAAAGCTCGAGAGGTCTAGAGTCGGTATCAGGGACGGTGCGTCGGGGGGTCACGGCTTCGGGCTAGAGGCAGGACCGCAAGCAGTCTATCTCCCGCATCGCGGTTGAGGGGACGCCAGTCTTCACCAGCTTAGCTTCGGCACCTGTAACCCGCCCACATCCGGCTCCTCCCTCTGGGTACCCTGTTGCCTGGTGACCTGATGACCCCAAACAATGGTAATCTCTTGACTTTAAACATCTTAATTGCCAGTATTCAGATTAAGGAGTGCGTTTATGTTTATGTTCCACCCCTTTTCCTCTTGTTTTTTGCCTTACCTCCCCATTAAGTTAGGCAAGGTAATCATATATCCCTATGGAAACACAATAGCAATATGATGTAACTTTGAAATCAATTTAAAAGATTTGAGCTCTTGCCCTTCCAAGGATTTCATGAATGTTAAAAATTCCTCAGAAATGGCGAACTGACAACACAAGACTGAATAACTAAAGCATGATTAGTCTGTTCGAGACCTGTATATAGTAAAACTTAAACATAGCTGGGCAGTGACAGAACGCAGCCGTCATGATATAAAGGAGCACCTCCACCAGTCCAAGATGAAGCTACGCTATAGGCATTAGCGAAACGCGTTGACGTCATCAACTCAGACTCGTCACGGACGCCGTGCTTTGGGTGAGAGGAACTACGAGAAGGCAGCTACAGACATTGATAATCTGAGACAGCCCGACCGATCTGCCCGATCCGACACTTGAGAGGATTAAGCCCTCCCCCCACCTGTTGTGGATCCATAGCCCATTGGGGACGTACTTTTAACTGGGAGATCTATTCAGCGGGCAGACGTCTCGGCACCCGATCGGGAAGGAGGTGAAGCTAGCGATGTTCTTTATATCTCCCGCCATCCCTCCAGCCATTGACCCTACACTCGGAGCTGACTCACCATTAAAATCTGCCCTCTCTTCATTAAGTGCACACTACGTTGCAGCATCATCCCTGATTTAAGTCCATCGGCCTATCTTCCAATGAAGCAGAGCAACAAACGGTAAAGTTTCTCATTTTCATTAACGAAGGTTCTTTACATCTATTACTTCATTGTAAGTGACTCTTGCCATACCATTCATGTTGATCGTCACTCCAAACTGAACTGCCATATAATAAACTCAATTCATCTAACATCATCTTACGGCGCTGATTGTTACCTTCTGGATTCCTATTGCTCTTAAATAATTAGCCAGGCTATCTACTTCCCCCAGCCAAAGAATCAGGGTATATCCATTAATCAGTAGGTAGCGTTCTTTACTCCTCCTCCCTCCACCCACCCCCACCTACCCTTATTGGATCTTTCTCGCTGCCATATGGTTCTTTTCGGTTAATATTGGACATTAGTATCCTATTAATAAATTACATTTAATACATTTATTTCCTTATTACCAGTTGACACCTTGCAAGTTCCTAAAAGCGTCGTTGTCATGCGTTGTGTGTTATTGTTTTTGTTTTTTGTATCGTTTGTTTTTTCCTTTTTGTCTAGTCTAGTTCGTCATAACATTATGTACGCAGTAATTGGGTTCCTTTGGACCTAATTACATTCCTTTTTTATCACATTTTTAATCTAAGGTTGTTGTACTATTTTGATGAACTGTATCCTAATGAATTAATAAATAGATTTATACTTTTTGGTAATACCGTTAGCATTTTTGACAACCATAACCAAAACATTGTTGCCAAAGTAACCCCTTACCCGGATATCTAGAACCGGGTGCCCCTCTTTTCTTATATGCAGGTTATGGTTACAGCAACAGGTATTATATCTAATTATAATTAGTTGGTCACCTTAATAATCTGACCACTTTCAGGTGTAACTTGTTCCACTTTTCCCTTCCCTTTAGTTTAGCCCTTTAAACCCGGCAGGATTCCTGGAGACCACCCTTAAGAAACTTAGACACGCACACAAGGTACAGTTTCTCAGAGTGATCTGACCTTTAATCTTTCTGTGTGAATATATATTGGCACTTCCCAGAATACAAGGAAAAGATAACAGATCTTGTGCCAGATCTTGTGCCTAAAAACGAAACTTAGCAAATACAGTGGGTTACATAATTTACAAGAAATCACATGATTTCAGGGAAAGTGAAACTAGCTAACAGAGAGTAGTACGTGTGCATAGCTATTAATGAAATAGAGGACAGATATATACAAAATGGATGCAAGCAAAGCTTAGTATTCCTTCAGAAGGGCGTATTCTTTGAATAAGTTACTATACGATTTAAAGGTACCAGAGCTATTGAAAAATACTGAGGCAACCTTAGTGAGGCCACAGGTGGGCCAATGAGCAAATGTCTTGTGGTTGCTTGATGGAAAACATGGGGTTTCAATGAACAGGTAAATACCAGGAGATGGTTGAGGGCAACCCCAGAGGTCTCCACACTTCCCTCCAGGCTATATCAGTATCTCTAATAATATATCTATTCTCAAATTAGTTGGCAACGCTTTCAATGTAGAGTGCAGAACATCCGGGAGGTTAAACTGAGAGACCAGGGCGCCCTCAAGTGCACAAATAATATAGCGAGATATTCCAGGTAACCAATCTAAGCCCTGTCTAAGCAAACAGGAAGAATTATACAACCTTAAATTGGGCAAGCCTGCCCCACCTTCACTCCATAGCGGCAGTCCTGAGTCTCAAATCACGGCGGTTTTTGGACACAGACCTTCAGGAAACCCGGGGCATTATGTAAAGGAAGAGAAAAGGAGCTGGGTAACTGACCAGAATGACAGACTTTTTCCAGCAGCCCCGCGCTCACATTCCCAAGATGGCACCGGTAAGCTCACAGACATAACACAGGGCAGGCAATAGGGGCAGAAAGGCAGCACACACAGCTCCCCTGCATACAACTCCAGATCTAATCAGAAACACAATGACAGGTCTCAGTCTTCCTCTTCATCATCCAGCCCAGTGAAAGCTAAGCAGTAGAACTTGCAGCACACTAACAATGAAGGAATAAGAGAAGAATTAGACTCCTCACTTAATGACACCAGGGAACTGCAGGGCTCCATCTTAGAGTATCCAACTAAAAATCAGCCTGTGATAGATACAACTTTGAAAGACATGCTTGTCTCGCTGCGCAGCACAATTCATGCTGATATATTTTCCCCCACAAACCACTTCAAGTCTGAAATTAAAGAGGTTACTGGCAGAGTAACCCATATTGAAAACAAGATGGGTGAATTTGCTGATACAATTAATGCAGTTATCAATGCTCATAATGACAGGGATGATGAATTAAAATCGATCAAAGCCAAGCTGGCTGACCTTGAGGATCGATCGAGAAGAAACAATATAAAGATCCATGGGAAACCAAAAACGATTAAGACAAATGATCTCCATGATCACTTTCAAAACATACTGCAGGAAGTACTCCCTGATCCTTCTGTGGCTGAATTGTCTATCGATAGGATTTTGGGGGGACCCCTACGCCATTTTTTTTCAAATTTGGCACAGGATTCCACTTAATTTCCATACCAGACCTGAAGGGCATGGTATGGATTTTGGGGGGACCCCCACGCAATTTTAAAAAAAAATTTTGGTTCAGGGTTCCCCTTAATATTCATACCAGACCCATGCCTTTTTTTTCAATGAGTTTTATCTATATTGCCGAGACCGACAATTCATTACAGCTTTGATTAGTTTTAAATGACAATGTTTCCTTTAGAAATGTCATTTTGCTGTGGTACTGTTCTAAACACGGGAAAAATGTGCCACTTTACAGGCATACTATAGACACCCCCCAGGCACGATATTTAAAGGAATATTTCATTTTTATTGTTTCACTTTAAGCATTAAAAAGAACACTGCTCCCAAAAAAATGGCTGTTTTTTAAAAAAGTGTTTGCATTGATACATGTCCCCGTGGCAGGACCCAGGTCCCCAAACACTTTTTATGACAATAACTTTCATATAAGCCTTTAAAAGAGCACTTTTGATTTTTCATGTTAGTGTCCCTTAGACTTTAACGGTGTTGCGGCGGCTTTCGAATTTGACCCGAACACCGCATATTGTTCGGTGTTCGCCAAACATCCAAACAACCAAAGTTCGGTAAGTGCCACTTATGCTCAGCCGAACCGTTCACCCATCCCTAATCATGACATGAACTATGACTACTTCCCATATCCCATCATAACCATAACTTACGTAAATGGAAAGTTCAGCTTTACTGCCATGGCAACAAAGCTGGGAAACTATTAGTGAACCAAGTTAAAGAGAAATCTATTAAACAAAAAATACCCTTTATCCACCACCCAGTTACAGGTGCTAAACTATTAAACCCTATCTATTAAAATAACCCTAACTATTAAAAGAAATCGCCAATGAATTCTGTGACTACTACAGTAGTCTATATAACCTAAAAGAAAATGAGGCATCACCACAACCTACCCCTGCCATAATTCAACAATTCTTAAACTCTATATCCTTACTCAAATTAAATGAAGAACAACTACAATCTCTCAACGCACAGGTTTTCGGAATCAGAAATTCAGAAAACAATTCTGTCCCTACCTAAAAATAAATCCCCAGGACCAGATGGATTTTCATCTGAGTACTGCCAGTCATATAAAAATGTATTATGCCCACACTTACTAAAAGTTTATAAGGCTGCTGTTACCAAATCTTCATTCCCACCAGAAATGTTGACCGCCACAATTGTAATGCCGCATACACACGGTCGGATTTTCCGACAGGAAATGTTGGATGTGAGCTCGTTGGTTGAAAGTCCAACTATGTGTATGCTCCATCGAACATTTTCTGTCGGACTTTCCACCAACAAATGTTGGCTAGCAGGTTCTCAACTTTTCCGCCAACAAAACTTTGCTGTCGTAAAGTCCGATCGTGTGTATACAAGTCTGTCGCACAAAAGTTCATGCCTGTTTGGAATCAAGAACGAGACGGAAGCACTCAGTCTTGTCTTGTAAATCTAGCGTTCGTAAGGGAGATATCACATTCATCACACAGCAAATTATGAAATCTCTCAATGCAGCGCATTCTCTTCTTCTTTATAATACTATAATAATGAAGTTGTTTTGCTGCTGATATTCACAGAGTTCTGACAAGCTGATTTTTTATTCTTTATAGTGATCTCCTGAATAATATTTGTTTTTGTTGGTTTTTTTACTCGTGAAAAAATTTGAAATTTAATAGGGAGCACAAGGTCATAATAAAATAAAGAAGAAGGCAATGCTGGATGCAGTTGGAATTGGTGAAGCCTTTGTACCCCAGGGCAGACAGCATTTATCTGACTGTCAAAATTGGTAACCCGTGGAGTCCATTTAATAGGGAGCACAATACTGTCCAGGACTCTGAGAGATTGTTAGCAGCAGCAGATGACATATATGTCCCGAGGCTGTGGTCTGACCACAGCCTGTGTTTTTTACCAGACCACACCAAACCCAGGCCATCGCCCTGAACACTTCCTTCCATGCTTCCTTCCATGCTGCTGTGATGGGTTGGGTGGCTGTGGTGTTGGTGGTGTTGCTGGAGGTGGTGGAGGAGTATGGTCAAACTCACACAGGTGGGTTTGAGTTGTGAGTTCGCCCCTCGTCCACTTGTTTAGGGCTTTCAAAATTATTTCTTCATAGATTGTGCGTTGGCCCTCCTCCATGTGTTCTAGTTTGCTTGCAGTGACAAGTCAAAATGCCTCATGGCCACCAGGGGTTGTGTTAAGTGCCGCATTGACCTGTTTTAAGAAAGCAGCCTCGGACTCCTCAAGATTCCTTGCCTCCCTGGTCCTTTAGGTTGGAGGGCGGAGGGGAGGAACCTGGCATTCCATCAGGCTGCTTGCCACGGCCTCCCCCTGGCTGAAACATTCCTGTGTATGAAAATGGTACATAGTTTTAGGTTTTGGTCATTAATCACGCACAATTTTGAGCTCATGACTGTTGCAAATTGAATGTTAACAAATAGAAAAGACTGTCATTCTGACCCCAGCATTTTTCATTCTTGTCCCAATCATTTTTGGCTACTACTGTCTATTGATATGTAAACCACTTTGTTAAATCAGAAATTAGTGATCAATAATATCTAGTTAACATCATTCAATTTGTGACAAGAAATATGTTCAACAATGCTATACCTGGGTCAAGCTGGGCTCCTCCACATCATCTTACTGTGTGGAGGCCCAGGTTGGACTTCAGGAGCCTCAGCTGATGTAGAAGGAAGTGTTAAAGGAAGTGTTGATAGTGATGGCCTGGGTTCCATCTGGTCTGACAAAAAATGCAGTCTGTCGTAGTACCACAGCCTGGGGACATATATGTCATCTGCTGCTGCTCCAGATCTCATGCAATCCTGGACCTTCTTGCGCTCTCTATTATATGTGCTCCTCAGGCTACCAATTTTGGCCTTCGAATAGTTGATGTCTGCCATGGGATACACAGGCTTCACCAATTCCAACAGTTTATCCAGCTCTGCCTTCCTCTTTTGCTTGTTTGAATAGTCCCTGCATTGGACTTGCCAGAGACATGGCAGCTCCCTGTAATTGTCTATGAAGTTGGGCAGGAAGTCAGGGTCTGTGAATTTATCCACCATTTTATCTGCAAGACACAACACAAGACAAACCCTAATGTCAGGCTAACTCTCCTAATCTTGTCTCAATATAGGCCTCAATTTCTAAGCAGTATAGGCCACTAACCACTGATGCCCCAGGTTACAATTGTACCTTTGTTTGAATGATCTGCGCTAACGACCCTCCATCCTCCACTCACAGATTGTGCGTACGTCACCCGCGTGTTATGCTTTATATACACTGCGCATGTGTGAAGCTCCATCCCTGTCCTTCTTTCTAGTGTATTCCCCGCCTCTTCTCTTTCGGGCAGTGGGAGAGCACATGGAGGAGACACAGCAGGTGTGTGCTGTTCTCAGCAATGACAAGGAAAGCCCGGAGCAAGGCAGTTCCAGATCCAGGAGGAGATATAAGGCCTCAAATATGTCCTTTGAAGAGATGGTGGAGATGGTGGACATCTTGAAGAGGACAGACTATGATGGGAATCATGGACCGTACAGAAACCCAAATGTGAGAAAGGCCAAGATCATGACTAAAGTTGTGAGAAGTCTGCACAGGACTTTTGGGGTATGACAATCCAAGGAGCAATTGAAGAAACATTGGTCAAACCTGAAATTGAGGGAGCAGGATCAGTATAGAAGGATCAAGAAAGTGCTGCAAAAAAGTAAGTATTTGTCGTGTGTTCCTATTATTATTACTTTCGTGCTGGTACATGTGCTTTTCTTTACTGTTGTACAGTTTAAAATGCCAAGTTTGAGGTTCGTGGGCACAGTATAATCATTTGTATTAAACATCGTTAGTGCGACCACTAATAAAATGTATTTGGCAGATGCAGGTTAACTACATTTGTTCATGCCTATTTTGATTAAAAGAAGTTTATTACATTGTTGTCTAGATGTGTTTGAAACTAGAATGAAATAACAACTTGATTCAGTGTAAGGAGAAGACACATCTGGACGCAGGAGCACTAGTGTGGGACACCATAGCAACCTTTTTATGGTGTCTCAGGCAGGTGCTCCAATGGATACTAGGGGGCTCTCCATGTGTGAAACTTGCACAAAACAGGTAAGTATTCCAACTTTTGAAAGGGAAAAAATCATGTCTTCAGCTTGGAACTCTGCCAAAACAGACAATTGGAGGACACTTCCAAGCAATGTTTCATGTTACTATTTCTAGCCTCAAATATCAGTCTGCTAAGTATACCATTTTTGTATTCACATAGGGGAGAAAGGAATCGTGACATCTGAGGACACCAGGAACCACACACCTCCTGAAGAAGGGGAACTCATCACACAACCCGAGGATGTGGATGCAGAACCTGAGGATGTGGATGCAGCGGTTCAGGAAGTGGTCGAAATAGTGTCCACAACAGGTCAGTGTCTCAGACCACAGCTTCAGGTAATAGATGTATGCCTGCATATTTACAATACATGGTGTGTTTTTTTATTTTTAGGTGATGTGGATGTTGTGGAAGAAGAAACTCACTTCAACAGTGCAAGTGCTCATCAGTGAGATCATGGTGTGCAATCGGGATTTAGAAAAGGTCAAGCAAAATATCAATGATGTTCAAAAAAGACTGACCAACATCATTGATGTTTTAGGCAAAATCTAAAATCCCCAAAAAATGTAAACTTTGTCGTTATTGTTGTACGTTTTTTAAAAGTTTTAAAGTAGTAGTAGTTGCAATCTCGGAAAACCCAGTAAGAGGATAATATGCGACCGGTCTAAACTATGTGGCATGTTCACCAATGCCAAGAGCCTGGCGGACAAGATGGGTGAACTATAAATACTGTTGTACGAGGAGGATTTGGAATTTATGGGAATCTCAGAGACCTGGTTCAACAGCTCTCATGATTTGCTGGCAAACATTCAAGGATATACCCTTTATCTCAAGGATAGAGAGGGTAAAAAAAGGGGGAGGGGTATGCCTATATAGCAAGAATAATGTACAAGTGAATGTGAGAGATGACATCACTAAGGGAGCTAGGGAGTAAGTGGAATCCTTATGGCTTGAGCTATAAAGGGATGAAGCTAAGGGGAAAATAATACTGGGAATATGCTATAGGCCCCCTAACCTGAGGGAGGAAGGGGAGACAGATCTCCTATCACAATTTGGATTAGCAGCAAGGATGGGAAGTGTTATCATAATGGGGGATTTTAACTATCCAGACATAGACTGGGCGGAGGGAACCGCACATTCATCTAAGGCTCGCCAGTTCCTAAATGTCTTGCAGGACAATTTTATGGGTCAGATGGTAGACGCACCAACTAGAAATAAAGCATTACTGGATCTACTGATTACCAACAATACAGACCTGATTACGGAAGTGGAAATACGGGCCAATTTAGGTAACAGCGATCACAGGTCAATTGGCGTATAAATCACACAAATAGGAAACATAAGGAGAATACAAAGACACTGAATTTCAAAAGAGCCAACTTCCCTAAACTACGAGCCTTGCTAGAAGGCATAAATTGGGATAGAATCTTAGGAACAAAGAGCACGGAGGAGAGATGGGTTTGCTTTAAGAGCATATTAAATAAGGGCATTAGCCAATGCATCCCATTGGGTAATAAATTTAAAAGAGCGAACAAAAGTCCTGGATGGCTTAACTCCAATGTAAAAATGCATATAAAAGCAAAGGAGAAGGTCTTCAAAAAATACAAGGTTGAGGGATCATCATCAGCATTCACACTTTATAAAGAATGCAACAAGAAATGTAAGGGTGCAATAAGGATGGCTAAGATAGAACATGAAAGACACATAGCGAAAGAGAGCAAAAAAAATCCCAAGAAATTCTTTAACTATGTAAACAGTAAAAAAGGAGGACAGACCATATTGGCCCCATAAAGAATGAGGAAGGACATCTGGTTACATAGGATGGGGAGATGGCGAAGGTATTGAATTTATTCTTCTCCTCAGTCTTCATGAGGGAATCGGGGGGCTTCACTAACTAAAACTGCATTTAAAAAGGGCCGAAAATACATCCCTGGGAATTACAGACCAGTTAGCCTAACATCAATAGTATGTAAACTCTTGGAGGGGATGATAAGGGACTATATACAAGATTTTAGTAATGAGAACGGTATCATTAGCAGTAATTAGCATGGATTCATTAAGAATCGTTCTTGCCAAACCGATCTATTAACCTTCTATGAGGAGGTGAGTTGCCATCTAGATAAAGGAAGACCCGTAGACGTGGTGTATCTGGATTTTGCAAAAGCATTTGACACAGTTCCCCATAAACGTTTACTGTACAAAATAAGGTCCATTGGCATGGACCATAGGGTGAGTACATGGATTGAAAACTGGCTACAAGGGCGAGTTCAGAGGGTAGTGATAAATGGGGAGTACTCAGAATGGTCAGGGGTAGGTAGTGGGGTCCCCCAGGGTTCTGTGCTGGGACCAATCCTATTTAATTTGTTCATAAATGACCAGAAGTATGGGGAAAACAGTTCAATCTCTCTATTTACGGATGATCCTAAGCTAAGCAGGGCAATAACTTCTCCGCAGGATGTGGAAACCTTGCAAAAAAATCTGAACAAATTAATGGGGTGGGCAACTACATGGCAAATGAGGTTCAATGTAGAAAAATGTAAAATAATGCATTTGGATGGCAAAAATATGAATGCAATCTATACACTTGGGGGAGAACCTCTGGGGGAATCTAGGATGGAAAAGAACCTGGAGGTCCTAGTAGATGATAGGCTCAGCAATGGCATGCAATGCCAAGCTTCTGCTAACAAAGCAAACAGAATATTGGCATGCATTAATAAGGGTATCAACTCCAGAGATAAAACGATAATTCTTCCGCTCTAGGAGAAATCTATCGCCGCTCCAGGAGCATTTAGCAGACCAAAACTGAATCGATCTTGGTTCGGAGGTCGTAGGTGCTGGCTAATGCTGATAACGTTGAACATGAATGAATTTCTGGACAACCGCACTCATAGATAGCCTTGTTTATTTAGAAGGTGCACATCAAGTACAAAAATCACAGCAGACAGGGAAGAGCTGACGTTTCGCACTAGCGTTAGTGCTTACTCATAGCTTATCTATAGCTTGTCCAGAAATTCATTCATGTTCAAAAAAAAAAAATTCTCCCGCTCTACAAGACTCTGGTCCGGCCGCACCTAGAGTATGCTGTCCAGTTCTGGGCACCAGTCCTCATGAAGGATGTACTGGAAATGGAACGAGTAAAAAGAAGGGCAACAAAGCTAATAAAGGGTCTGGAGGATGTTAGTTATGAGGAAAGGTTGTGAGCACTGAACTTATTCTCTGTGGAGAAGGAACACTTGAGAGGGGATATGATTTCAATATACAAATACCATACTGATGACCCCACAATAGGGATAAAACTTTTTCACAGAAGGGAGTTTAACAAGACTTGTGGCCACTCATTAAAATTAGAAGAAAAGAGGATTAACCTTAAACTATGTAGAGGGTTCTTTACTGTAAGAGCGGCAAGGATGTGGAATTCCCTTCCACAGGCGGTGGTCTCAGCGGGGGGCATTGATAGTTTCAAGAAACTACATGTTTTGTGGGTGCAACCCCTTCCTCAAAACTAAAGTAGGTGAGAGGAAGGGGTTGCACCCCCGAAACACATCCATTGATCCCCCATAATGGGAGCTAGCACATGTTGACACACTGGCTTGTTTAAAAAAAGCAAAACCACTTTGCACTACAAGTGCAATGCAAGTGGACTTGAAAGTGCACTTGTAGGGCAAAGTGGATTGTCCTTTCTGTATTAAGGCCCAGTGTGTCAACATGTGCTAGCTCCCATCATGGGGATCAATGGACGTGTTTTGAGGAAGCGGCTTTAGTTTTGAGGAAGCGGTTGCACCCACAAAACGCATACATTGATATCCCATGATGGCAGATAGCACATGTTGACACACTGTGTGTTTTGTGGCTTTAGAAAAATAGATGTAGGGAAAAGACACATATTTTAGGCATGGGATCATGAGGGAAATGCAAATTTTGAGTCACAATTTGTGTGCATCTTCAAAATTTGGCTTTTACGGGGATGAGATCACCCCATCTGATGAAGGCAAAATCAACACAATTTTGACATACTAATGTCTCATATGGCCTTCACTAGGGATGAGCTTCGATTTCGAGTCAAACTCATGTTCGACTCGAACATTGGCTGTTCGCAAGTTCGCCGAACAGCGAACAATTTGGGGTGTTCGCGGCAAATTCGAATGCCGCGGAACACCCTTTAAAAGACTATGGGAGAAATCCAAAGTGCTAATTTTAAAGGCTTATATGCAAGTTATTGTCATAAAAAGTGTTTGGGACCTGGGTCCTGCCCCAGGGGACATGGATCAATGCAAAAAAAAGTTTTAAAAACGGCCGTTTTTTTTCAGGAGCAGTGATTTTAATAATGTTTAAAGTCAAACAATAAAAGTGTAATATCCCTTTAAATTTTGTAGCTGGGGGGTGTCTATAGTATGCCTGTAAAGGGGCGCATGTTTCCCGTGTTGTTTCCCAGTCTGACAGCAAAATGACATTTCGAAGGAAAAAAGCCATTTAAAACTACTTGCGGCTATTGCATTGCCGGTCCGACAAGACACATAGAAGTTCATTGATAAAAACGGCATGGGAATTCCCCACAGGGGAACCCCGAACCAAAATTTAAAAAAAAAATGACGTGGGGGTCCCCCTAAATTCCATACCAGGCCCTTCAGGTCTGGTATGGATATTAAGGGGAACCCCTGCCAAAATGTAAAAAAAAATGACGTGGGGGTCCCCCTAAATTCCATACCAGACCCTTCAGGTCTGGTATGGATTTTAAGGGGAACCCCGCACCAAAAAAAAAAAAAACGGCGTGGGGTCCCCCCAAAAATCCATACCAGACCCTTATCCGAGCATGCAACCTGGCAGGCAGCAGGAAAAGAGGAGGGACGAGAGAGCGCCCCCCCCTCCTGAACCGTACCAGGCCACATGCCCTCAACATTGGGAGGGTGCTTTGGGGTAGCCCCCCAAAACACCTTGTCCCCATGTTGATGAGGACAAGGGCCTCATCCCCACAACCCTGGCCGGTGGTTGTGGGGGTCTGCGGGTGGGGGGTTTATCGGAATTTGGAAGCCCCCTTTAACAAGGGGACCCCCAGATCCCGGCCCCCCCCTGTGTGAAATGGTTTTGTTCCCCTACCATTTCACTAAAAAACTGTCAAAAATGTTAAAAATGACAAGAGACAGTTTTTGATAATTCCTTTATTTAAATGCTTCTTCTTTCTTCTATCTTCCTTCATCTTCTTCTTCTGGTTCTTCTGGCTCTTCTGGTTCTTACTCCGGCATTCTCATCCAGCATCTCCTCCACGGCGTCTTCTATCTTCTTCTCCTCGGGCCGCTCCGCACCCATGGCATGGGGGAGGCTCCCGCTCTTCTCTTCATCTTCTTCTTCATCTTCTTCTCTTCTTCTCTTCTTCTCTTCTTCATCTTCTTCTCCGGGCCGCTCCGCATCCATGCTGGCATGGAGGGAGGCTTCCGCTGTGTGACGGCGTCTCCTCGTCTGACGGTTCTTAAATAACGGGGGGTGGGGTCACCCAGTGACCCGCCCCCCTCTGACGCATGGGACATGACGGGACTTCCCTGTGGCATTCCCCGTGATGTCACAGGGAAGTCCCGTCAAGTCATCGTGCGTCAGAGGGGGCGGGGGCACTGGGTGGCCCCGCCCCCCGTTATTTAAGAACCGTCAGACGAAGAGATGCCGTCACACAGCGGGAGCCTCCCTCCATGCCAGCATGGATGCGGAGCAGCCCGGAGAAGAAAATGAAGAAGAGAAGAAGAGAAGAAAAGAAGAAAAGAAGAAGATGAAGAACAAGATAAAGAATAGAAGAAGGTGAAGAGAAGAGCGGGAGCCTCCCCCCATGCCATGGGTGCGGAGCAGCCCGAGGAGAAGAAGATAGAATACGCCGCGGAGGAGATGCTGGACGAGAACGCCGGAGGAAGAACCAGAAGAGCCAGAAGAACCAGAAGAAGAAGAAGAAGATGAAGGAAGATAGAAGAAAGAAGAAAGAAGAAGCTTTTTAATAAAGGAATTGTCAAAAACTGTCTCTTGTCATTTTTAACACTTTTGACAGTTTTTTATTGAAATGGTAGGGGTACAAGTACCCCCTTACCGTTTCACACAGGGGGGGGCGGGATCTGGGGGTCCCCTTGTTAAAGGGGGCTTCCAGATTCCGATAAGCCCGCCACCCGCAGACCCCCACAACCACCGGCCAGGGTTGTGGGGATGAGGCCCTTGTCCTCACCAACATGGGGACAAGCTGTTTTGGGGGGCTACCCCAAAGCACCCTCCCAATGTTGAGGGCATGTGGCCTGGTACGGTTCAGGAGGGGGGGGCCACTCTCTCGTCACCCCCTCTTTTCCTGCGGCCTGCCAGGTTGCGTGCTTGGATAGGGGTCTGGTATGGATTTTTGGGGGGACCCCACGCCATTTTTTTTGTTTTTTTTTGGCACGGGGTTCCCCTTAATATCCATACCAGACCTAAAGGGCCTGGTATGGAATTTAGGGGGACCCCCACGTCATTTTTTTTTTAAATTTTGGTTCGGGGTTCCCCTGTGGGGAATTCCCATGCCGCGAGTAGTTTTAAATGGCTTTTTTCCTTCGAAATGTCATTTTGCTGTCAGACTGTTCTAAACACGGGAAACATGCGCCCCTTTACAGGCATACTATAGACACCCCCATCTATGAAATTTAAAGGGATATTAGACTTTTATTGTTTGACTTTAAGCATTATTAAAATCACTGCTCCTGAAAAAACGGCCGTTTTTAAAACTTTTTTTGCATTGATCCATGTCCCCTGGGGCAGGACCCAGGTCCCCAAACACTTTTTATGACAATAACTTGCATATAAGCCTTTAAAATTAGCACTTTTGATTATTCATTTTCGTGTCCCATAGACTTTAATGGTGTTCGCGTGTTCGAACAAACTTTTTTCCTGTTCGCATGTTCTGGTGCGAACCGAACAGGGGGGTGTTCGGCTCATTCCTAGCCTTCACTTTAGCAAAGTTGAACTTTGTAAGTTCCTGAGTTGGGGATGTGTATGTTCTGGTTTTAAACATGCCTGTTTAGCCACCAAAAAGACTATATACTGTCAAACATACATGTTATATACCAAATATGTTGGTTTGTTAAAAAAACATTTTATAACGCACATGTGAATGTGCTTGGAGTAAAATGTTTTATACTCAACAATGTGTGGCTTCTTCTTTCAATGCTCAATACCAGTTTTTTTTAGTAAGTTGGTGTAGTTACAGTGACAATGGGGGGTATTTACTAAAGGCATATCCACTTTGCACTACAAGTGCACTGCAAGTGTACTTTCAAGTGCACTTGCAGTGCACTTGTAGTGCAAAGTGGATTTGCCTTTAGTAAATAACCCCCGTGCTGTAAAATTTGCCAAAATCAGGCCATTTAAGGGACTACAAGCAATTAATTCATGGAGTTGAAAAGGATGATTATTTTTATCATTAATGCATTACATACATTAATAACAAAATCATTGTGTGTGTGTAGCAGACGCACAGCAACACATAATAGTTAGCTGAAGAAAAGATTGTCACCTCATGTATCAAATAAGTTACGTTTGCACTATTGAAGAAAATGGCCAAGAAT
Source organism: Aquarana catesbeiana (assembly GCF_042186555.1). Classification (NCBI taxonomy): domain Eukaryota; kingdom Metazoa; phylum Chordata; class Amphibia; order Anura; family Ranidae; genus Aquarana; species Aquarana catesbeiana. The sequence goes on along the minus strand of NC_133326.1, from coordinate 370,851,970 downwards.
AAAAGGCCATTGGAGAACCTAGGAGAAAGAAAAGAAAGCAATAAATTAAATAAAATATGAGTTTATTTTTTCCCCCAAATTTTTTTTTAAAGAGCTTCCAGATTCTCTGGTAAATCAATTGCCCCCCTACCCACGAAGTACTCCACATAGCTTTGTCGTACTTCACGGGCACTTTAGGGGGGCAAGCCAGGATGGCCAGTTTCAAGCGCAGTCATTGTTTGTGACGGTGATTCGGCCTCAGTCACAACTGAGGCCAGATAGTTGGCTGCATTCTTCCATATGATATAGTTGAATTTGTATTTGGCCATATTGATGGCCGTTTGGAAAAGCCGAAACTGGCTAGTCATTATGCCAAAGGCATTCTCGACCACTCTTCTGGCTCTGGCCAGCTGGTAATTAAAAACCCTCTGCTCCAGGGTCAGGGTCCTCATGAGGAACAGCCTCATCAGGTGGCCCCCCCCAGTGCAAAGGCCTCATCTGCCACAAAAACAAACTGGAGGTCCGCCACGTTATCCACTGGAGGTGGCAAGCCCAAGCTGCCATTCTGGAGACGCCTGTAAAATTCTGTCTGTGCGATCACTCCACCATCTGACATAAGGCCATTCTTCCCGACATCCAGCTATAAGAACTCATAATTCGCTGTCACCACCGCCAACTTTACAATACTACTGTACCCCTAGTACATAAAGTAGTATGACCTCGAGTTGGGGGTTGGGATGATCCGGACATGCTTCCCATCTATCGCACCACTGCATTTGGGAAAGTCCCACTGCTGGACAAATTGGGAGGCCACAGTCTGCCATTTCTGTGGGTTGGAAGGAAACTGTGGAGGCAAACAAGAGAAAAAAAATTGCATATAACATTGCAAGCAGATTAGACACAAACATTCTTGGCCAACATAAATAAAACATCTATTGAAATGAGTATTTAAAGACAAAGGTATAAGGTCCACTTATCAGATTCCTCACCCCCTCTGATGGCCCATTGTAAAATTTTATGGTTGGGGGAGATGTTTTGGACAGGTAACACTCTCAAATTCATTGAGGGCTGAATGCATAAATAATGTGTGTTACTTTGGCCAGCCCCTCCTTACTTACACTATTGGCAGCCCACTGGACAGGTAAGAAGTGTCATAATCCAAAAATATAAATACACACTGTCCAAATTGAAGCACATTTTTACATTCTGCAATTACCTACCAAGATAATAGGAGAAGAAAACTTTAAACAGTACCATTTTAAAGTATTTTCTTGTTTGCAGGCACTTGCACTACATGCTTTGGTAAATTCATCCATAAATATGAACACAAAAGAGGTAGGTATAGTGTGTATGGGTTTGGCAAAGTCAGCAGATAGAGTATTGGTATCGGTTGACTTAGCGGTTGGGCAGAGGGAGGGTTCCAAATGAGTTTTGGCCCCCCAAAAAAAGCCTCTTGCACTCTGCTGGAATTTGAGGACAATAACATTTGTAATAAAGGAAAAATTTTGCGAGCCACAATAATCCAATGCCCAGTGAAAAACCAACTTAAATCAAAAAACCAAGCTGCAAACGCAGATCATGTATTCATGGCCGTGCAGTAAACATAAATAAAAAATTGCGCTGCGCTTAGGTGTGTATCATATGTGACTGTTCACCATAGTGATACCGTAAACAATAAAAATAAGAAATATCTCTAATTCCTCCTAAGTGTGATGTGCAAATAATTAGGCTATCTCAACATATAATATACTATGTGTACATAGAATAAATAAACAAACTAATCACAAGTGAAAAAAACACACCTAATGGTGAATACTCTGCATAAAATAAATAAATAAATAAATAAAACAATACTAGGGATGAGCTTTGAGTTCGAGTCGAACTCATGTTCGACTCGAACATTGGCTGTTCGCAAGTTCGCCGAACATGGGGTGTTCGCGGCAAATTCGAATGCCGCAGAACACCCTTTAAAAGTCTATGGGAGAAATCAAAAGTGCTAATTTTAAAGGCTTATATGCAAGTTATTGTCATAAAAAGTGTTTGGGGACCCGGGTCCTGCCCCAGGGGACATGGATCAATGCAATCATACCCTTCCTTTGTTTGGGAGTGATGGCTTTCCGCATGCAGGTGTCCTGCTTGGTAATATAAGGGGACAGCAAAGCCAACAGACGGTGAAAGACAGGGTCCGTCATCCAGAGATAATTCCTGAAATCATCAGGATTCTTCTCCTGGAGCTCCCGCAACAAAGGCATATGAGAGAATGGGTCACAATTAAGCAACCAATTCTTGGTCCAAGAACTCCTCCACCTGTTCATGAACTGGACTTGGGTCAAAGCAATAACTCCAACACCAAGCCCAACAACAGCACAAACTCTACAATGAGCACGTAACCGCAACATGGCTAGAAAATGAACGGCTGCTCAGAACGAATTGACAGAACGCACTGAAAATCATGAAGGACCTGAGAGGAATGAGCTGAAAATCAGAAACAAGCAGACAAGAACGCACTAAAAATCAGAAGCAAACTATAAATAGAACGCACTGAAAGACAGGAATGAACTGACAGCACACACTGAAGAACAGATACGAACCGACAAGCACAAACTGAAAAGCAGAAATGAACTGAAAAACACGAGGCTGAAAAGCGCGAATCATCTCTCACCAAACTTCTACTAACACAAGATAAACACTAGATTAGCAGAAGGAGCCCAAAGGCGCACTTGCTATTGAACTTCCTTTTTATCTGCTTGTCGTACATGTTGTACTTCACCACATTCCCACATTCGTAATTGTTGGCCAACATTTGTGTGACTGTGTGTATGCAAGACAAGTTTGAGCCAACAACCTTCAAACAAAAACCCACGGTTTTGTTGGTGGAAAGTCCGATCGTGTGTACGCGGCATAATGTTTCCCAAACCAGGTAAAACACCAGACTCCCCACAAAATTTCAGACCCATCTCACTACTAAACGTAGATTTAAAAATATATGCCAAAATCATTGCAAATAGATTAGCCCACTTTATGCCTATATTAGTGAAACAAGATCAAGTTGGCTTCATACCGGGTCGACAGGCACCAGATGCCACACGCAGAATCCTCAACGTTCTGCATATCGCAGAGTCCTCTAGCATGCCTTCTCTGTTTCTATCTTTGGATGCAGAGAAGGCATTTGACAGGATACATTGGGATTACCTACAGCACGTTTAAAATTAATTTGGTATATTGGGATCTATTAATTCAGCTATAACAGCTTTGTATACTAACCCATCTGCGATGATATTCACAGAGGGCGTGTTTTCGGATAGCTTTAGCATAACAAATGGAACGCGACAAGGTTGCCCATTATCACCACTAATATTTGCCCTATTAATGGAGCCACTGGCTGGGTGGGAAGGCTAGCGGCCTATAAAATGCTTATTTTACCAAAAATTCTATATTACTTCAGAGCACTCCCAATATCAATTCCAGCTTCATTCTTTAAAATGCTACAAAGGACTACCTATACTACATTCTTCTGAGCTGAAACACAGGGTGTACCCAGCTTTTTTCTATTAATGCCCAAACTCCCTAAGTACCACTCTTTTAGCCAGTTCTTTCTCAAACACCTTTAACAAAGTCACACACACTATTGTTCAACTAGTGGTGAACACGTGGAAAGCTTTCTGTTATTCTGACATTCCAGTAGGAAATCTGACTGACATCCCTACCCCACTTTTGTCTAATAAATCTAAAATTCCGGATATTGCATTAGCACAGTGGGAACAAAAAAGTGATCAATTTGATAACCAACCTCTTAGATAATGAGTAGATCTTTCCATTTAACACACTGTCACAAAAATACTCCCAATCGAATACAGAATACTACAAATATGGGAAAACGATCTGCCCTCCCCAATCACGGAGGACCAATGGAAAAAAGCTGTAAAACTCAACTAACGCTATACCAGGTCAACTACATACTGGGAAATAGCCCAAAAAATACTCTTACATTGGTATTATACACCCTACATCACAGCAAAATTTAAACAATCTAACTCAAATGAGTGCTGGTGTGGTTGTGACAAAGTGGGCACTCTGCTGCACATGCTCTGAGAATGCCCCCATCTTTTAAGTTTCTGGAAGGGTGTTTTCTGCCTAATATCCACAATTACAGGATATATCATGAAAGGTACTGTCGAGCAAGCCATTCTGGGCATACACATTGATCACTTCCTGCCAGGACTCAGATCAATAGTAGTGATCTCCTGGCAGCCAGATTAATAATAATCAGAAAATGGAAATCTGATATGTCCCCAAACGTTAGTGAAATAATTAAACAGATAGATGAAACCTACAGATATGAACAAATTATGGCCCATAGAGAGGGAACTACGACCTGTTTTTATAAACAGTGCTAGCCTTGGACCTCCCTAAGATGACATTGCTGAAAAATATTGGTGATAAGAAAAAATATGCTTTAAAAACATGTCTTGGTAGTGAGCACTCATCTTATGCTTCTACACTCTAATGGATTACATGTTTTTTTAAGATTACAGTTTCTTAGTTTATACAAATATCGCTACAATCAAAGTTAACTATATGCACATTTATATAGTTCTCTAACACATTCCTTATGGAATAATTACTTTTTACTTCTTATTATAGGTGAAGATATGCTTTACACAGAAATACTTTTATTGACAACTATTTTATATTGTATTACATTGTGGACTGCAAATTGAAAAAATGTTCAATAAAAATTTATATGGAAAAAAAATTAAAAAAAATAAAAAAGTACAAAAGAACTGTTAATCTACTAGAAATCCAGTGTGCTTCTAACTTTCTGTTTGAGCAAACAACACAGTGCCTCTGCTACACTGAACTGCCAGTATTCACAGCCTTGCCCATTTTTTTTCCCTGATGGGCTACAGAACACCTATTCCTGTCCACATCTCCATAGCACGAGAAGGAGGTGTTTTGTACTCAAGCAAGGGCTGACAATGCAGCAGAGGTAGTATTGTCAGCTCACTACAGGAAGTTAGGAGCTCAGTGGGTATCTGGCAGATTAACAGATATTTATATGTACTTTCACCCTTTTTAAGCAATACATAATGAGGAAGTAAGCATGTTTTAAAGAAAAGTACTTTAGCACTTGTGCAGGGGGTGCCATTATTTCTTAATTGCACCCCCCCAAGCTATCTGCAAAATGCCTGCATTTTCACGTGCGCAAAACCACATGGTGCCACATGGCTAAGTTACAGCAGTGGGGGGGGGGGGGGGGGGTGTGTGGCAGAGCCGTGCTCTGTGTTTCTTAAGGATACTGGGGGGCAATCAGCAGGAGGTGCCAGGAGCACTGGTGGGTGACTTGAGAACAGGAAGATTGGGGCTGCTCTGTGCAAAACCATTGCACATAGCAGGCGAGTTTGTTATTTAAAAAAAAATTAAAACTGAGCCATTAGTGTCACTTTAAAGTGTAAGTTAACTTCCATTACTGACTTTTACCTTTAGGTAAGCCTATAATAAGGCTTACCTATAGGTAGTGTAAATATCTTCTAAACGTGCACCGTTTAGAAGATATTTTCTGTACATTCAGCAGGTGACATCACTGGTGCATCACTGGCCCACCCATGCCATTCCTTCAGAGCTCTGTGCCGTGACCGGTGACTCCCGCAGTGACATTGTCGCAGCTCCAGCCAGTCACATTGCTGGAGTCCATGAACCCGGAAGAAAGACGGGTGAAGATGGAAGGTAAGTGTAACATAATGTGCTAGTATAGGATGCATACTAGTACGTTATGGCTTTACCTTGCAGGGTAAAAATTTTTTACAACCGCTTTAAGTTCTGCTTCACCTTTTCCTACTCCAAATAGCTGTTCAATGGGCAGTGCTGGAGTGGTTAGTGAAGATTATTTTAAATTTAATTGGTTTATATGCATTTACAGCTTCACAGTATTATTTTCCTTAAATCCCACTAGAGCAGTTGCCATGCCCAATAAAATGCTAGAACAAGAATGCTATGTTTTCAATATTGTAAATTAAGGCTTTTGTACTTTTATATAGCAAGGGCTCACAGGAAATCTGATCTAATGGTAGAAATATATTGAATCATGTCAACTGTAAATTTATAGAGCTTGATTACTTCTGGGGGAAAAAAAAGATATCTGAAAGGAAATAAAAAAAGAATACTATTTGTGGTGTATAATCAAAAGCAATAGTCCCATAAGAGCTTTAAGTCTATAAAAATTGATCTTTCGAAAGGCACGGTTGGAATAAAATTGTCTTTGACCCCATGGATTAAACCCGCAAACTCATATCCTATAAACTTTATACTACTTTTTATGCCTAATTGGGTACTTTTATCCAATTAATTTTTAAGAACCGAAGGACAGATGAAGAACAACTTTGCATAAGCATCTTTTCTAAAACACCCTTCACAATCAAATATTGATAGGGGGCAATAAAATAAAACCTAAAAATGTTTACACATATTTAAAAGTGTCAGCTTTAAAAACACATAGGTGTAAAAGGGGGGTCATTGCATATTTTTCATAGGCATGAGCTTCCAGTTTGGACCAGAGTTAAGTTTGATCTGAATGTTGCCTTATTATACATTTGTTGATTAGTCAGCCTAATGACTGGGTGATACTGGAGGGGCTACACAGCAGGACCTTAAAGGGGATGCAGTTTGTTAATCTTCAGTGGAGTATTCTAACGCAGCTTATGCTTTCTACTGGCTTTCAGCTGACAGCCTGTACTCAGGGGTACTGCAGTGACTGCAAGCACAATCTGTGATTATGTCTGCAATGCTAGGTGCTAGCTGAGTTATGTTACAGATGCAGAATATGGTCGGAAACTTCTTGGTTTAACAAGAATCTGGACAGATTTGTTTTTTGACTGGGCCTGACAACAGATTGAGCAGATGCTGTGGGATCAGTATACCCTGACTTTTACCTGATTATGTCTTCCCTCCGCTGCAGTTGAAAGCGAAGACATTTTATTAATTCTTTAAGCTCCTTATGGCCCTCAGAGAGTGCCGTTCACTGACCTGGTTTGTCTTTTAGCCTGCATACGCTGGCATATCAGTTTTTCCAAGGACTGATATTCCATATTACACATTGGTTAATGAATTAGCCACCTGACTGTTGAATTCTAGGATTTAAACACATTTTTTACTCATTTTCTCTGACCATGTTTAGGCTTATAAATTTACTTCCCGCAAGATTTATTCTCAACTACGGAGAACTTATTTTCGTTGGGGTTTTCCCACAAGTATTTCAGTGGAACATGTTCTTCTTTCCTTCAGTTAGGAGTAGAACACCATTTGGCTCTTAGCACTTTCAGAGTACAGTATTTTCCCTGTCTATTCCTTTTCATTGTTCTCTTGCTAATATTTCTTTGATTGGTAGTTTAATATAAAGAGTTGCACATGTTGCTCCCCCTGTTGGGCCCACAATCCAAACGTGGGATCTAAATCTAATATTGTCAGTGATTTGTTTAGACATCAACACTTTGGCTAAAAAGGTTTCTGAGTTATCAGAATTGTCCTGTAAAAAGCCCAATTATTTTACACAAATACAAGGTTGTTTAAAGAAAAATAACTTCCCTTATATCTCTTCTGCCCAAAGAGGTCTTTGAAGATGCAGATTTTGTGTTCTCTTTGTGGTAAAGCAGTGCTGACACAACAAAGGTATGTTCCTCTGTTGCTTGGATGTAGTAAGGGTTGGCAGGTTTTTTTTTTCTCTTGGCCACTGCTTCTTTTAGGCAGATGGATTTCCTGTTGTTCTTCAAGAAGGATCTGAAAGAGTTTCACTGTTCCACTATTTAGAAGTGAATCTGACAGGTTGTTGTGCAGGTCTGTGAGTTACACCTTTTCTCATTAAAGCCGAATCCTCTAGAGCAGTGAGTACTTCTTGAGCTTTTTGTTAGCACACCTCTGTGTCTTATATCTGTTATGCCCTGTACACACGGTCGGACTTTGTTCGGACATTCCGAACACAAAATCCTAGGATTTTTTCCGACGGATGTTGGCTCAAACTTGTCTTGAATACACAAAGTCACACAAAGTTGTCGGAAAATCCGATCGTTCTAAACGCGGTGACGTAAAACACGTACGTCGGGACTATAAACGGGGCAGTGGCCAATAGCTTTCATCTCTTAATTTATTCTGAGCATGTGTGGCACTTTGTCCGTTGGATTTGTGTACACACGATCGGAATTTCCGACAACAGATTTTGTTGTCGGAAAATTTTATATCCTGCTCTCAAGCTTTGTGTGTCAGAAAATCCGATGGAAAATGTGTGATGGAGCCTACACATGGTCGGAATTTCCGACAACAAGGTCCTATCACACATTTTCCGTCGGAAAATCCGACCGTGTGTATGGGGCATTAGACTGTGGCCTAATCTTTGGTACAGTACATCAATTCTCTATATGTTCCTATATGGTTAATGTATTTATCTCAGTAGTTGCAAATATTGGTTGAAAATGTTCTGCAAGTGGCTATGTAATGCCCCTGTTTTTCTATTGCCTTGGTTAATGTATTATTCCTTGAAGGAAAATGGCAAATAAGAGGGGCAGTTTTGAGTAGACATTTAAAAATATCCTACTTTTTACTGCTGGTGTATGCACTAGTCATGCACAAAATGCCTATGGTCCCAATGTCACCAGACGGTAGAGGTTATAAGCAAAAATCACAGAGATGATCAGAGTGGCTTTGTGCCTTGTGATTGCTGCATTGGCTAATCACAGCAATCACAAATGTAAACACTCACTGTGTTTATATTGGGGACTCCTCCCTTTCCTCTTACAATGGGGGAACTGAGGATTTGCAGAGGAATCCAGGAAGAAAAGAGAGTAAGACTATAGCTCCAATTTTGTGGGATTGTTTTGGGTTTTGAGTATGTTTCCTATTTATCAAGCCTCTTGATAAAGAGAAAAAATACTTGAAACCTGTTGTCTGGATCTTCACTTTGAAACAGCCTGCAATCCTTACCCCCAGAAGTGCAGCTGAGCGACAATGATTGCTATTTGCCCTTAGATCACTGGTGTGAATATTGTCTTAGCACTTCTGCTGACAGCCACAAGATCACTATGCCAGCCCCAACTCTGGCCACAGTGTGTGGGCTCCACCTCACTGTATTCCTCTAGACTAATGTGCAGAGACCTTGTGAGATTCCACTTGATTAAATGGAATTCTTTTATTGCATGAGATTCATGCATACTTGGTAATATTTCAACTAAATGTGTGTGCCTTTTTGGGGGGAAGGATGCATTCAAATTGCGTTTTTGTTGCAGTGTCAACTGCAATTCTGGAACCAGAATTTCCATTTTTAACCACTTCAGCCCCGGACCATTATGCTGCCTAAGGACCAGAGGACTTTTTCCAATTTGGCACTGCGTCGCTTTAACTGCTAATTGCGCGGTCATGTAATGCTGTACCCAAACAAAATTTGCGTCCTTTTCTTCCCACAAATAGAGCTTTCTTTTGATGGTATTTGATCACCTCTGCCGTTTTTATTTTTTGCGCTATAAACGGAAAAAGACCGAAAATTTAGAAAAAAAATGATATTTTCTATTGTTTGTTATAAAAAAAATCCAATAAACTCAATTTTAGTCATACATTTAAGCCAAAATGTATTCGGCCACATGTCTTTGGTAAAAAAAAAGTCAATAAGCGTATATTTATTGGTTTGCGCAAAAGTTATAGCGTCTACAAACTAGGGTACATTTTCTGGAATTTACACAGCTTTTAGTTTATGACTGCCTATGTCATTTCTTGAGGTGCTAAAATGGCAGGGCAGTACAAACCCCCCCCAAATGACCCCATTTTGGAAAGTAGACACCCCAAGGAAATTGCTGAGAGGCATGTTGAACCCATTGAATATTTATTTCTTTGTCCCAAGTGACTGAATAATGACAAAAAAAAAAAAAATATTTACAAAAAGTTGTCACTAAATGATATATTACTCACACAGGCCATGGGCCTATGTGGAATTGCACCCCAAAATACATTCAGCTGCTTCTCCTGAGTACGGGGATACCACATGTGTGGGACTTTTTGGGAGCCTAGCCGCGTACGGGGCCCCGAAAACCAATCACCGCCTTCAGGATTTCTAAGGGCGTAAATTTTTGATTTCACTCTTCACTGCCTATCACAGTTTCAGAGGCCATGGAATGCCCGGGTGGCACAAAACCCCCCCAAATGACCCCATTTTGGAAAGTAGACACCCCAAGCTATTTGCTGAGAGGCATAGTGAGTATTTTGCAGCTCTCATTTGTTTTTGAAAATGAAGAAAGGCAAGAAAAAAAATTTTTTTTTTCTTTTTTCAATTTTCAAAACTTTGTGACAAAAAGTGAGGTCTGCAAAATACTCACTATACCTCTCAGCAAATAGCTTGGGGTGTCTACTTTCCAAAATGGGGTAATTTGGGGGGGTTTTGTGCCACCTGGGCATTCCATGGCCTCAGAAACTGTGATAGACAGTGAAGAGTAATTACTGCCCTCGATCTGACGTTCGCGGTGACACCTCACATGCATGGTGCAATTGCTGTTTACATTTGACGCCAGACCGACGCTTGCGTTCGCCTTTGTGCGAGAGCAGGGGGGGACAGGGATGCTTTTTTTTTTTTTTTTTTTTTCTTTATTATTTTTTTGCTTTTTTATCTTATTTTTAAACTGTTCCTTTCATTTTTTTTTTTTTTATCATTTTTATTGTTATCTCGGGGAATGTAAATATCCCCTATGATAGCAATAGGTAGTGACAGGTACTCTTTTTTGAAAAAATTGGGGTCTATTAGACCCTAGATCTCCCCTCTGCCCTCAAAACATCTGACCACACCAAGATCAGTGTGATAAAATGCTTTCCCAATTTCCCAATGGCGCTGTTTACATCCGGCGAAATCTAAGTCATGAAATGCTTGTAGCTTCCGGTTTCTTAGGCCATAGAGATGTTTGGAGCCACTCTGGTCTCTGATCAGCTCTATGGTCAGCTGGCTGAATCACCGGCTGCATTCTCAGGTTCCCTGTTGAGACAGGAGAGCCAGAGAAAAACACGGAAGACGGTGGGGAGGCATTCCCTCCCACTGCTTGTAAAAGCAGTCTAGAGGCTAATTAGCCACTAGGATTGCTTTTACATGAAAGCCGACCGCTGGCTGAAAAGAATGATACCAAGATGATACCTAAACCTGCAGGCATCATTCTGGTATAACCACTCAAAGTCGTGAATGGCGTACCTGAAGACAAAAAAAATGCTTAACAATAAAACACAGTAAACGGTAAAGTATAAAAAATTGCATACCTGAAAAGCAAACATGATAAAACATAATAACAATAAAACATTGCAGAATAGAATACAGTAAAAAAGAGCAGAACAATAGAGAGAGAATAGAGAGAGAGAGAACGACAACAATTTTTTTTTATTTTATATATATATATATTTTTTTTTACACTTTTTTTTGTAACTAACTTTTATAACTGTAACCGGTTCCAGGTTTGGGTCTCTCAAAATGCGATGGCATCTTGGGAGACCCTGTGAAAGTGTGCCTAGTCTGTGCAATGCTGTACCCTACGCTAATACTCAACTAGTGAATGGTAGCGTTCAAAACATTCACCAATGCAAAGACCAGGATTGTCATGACAGGAGGGACAATAATAGCGGGTGTCACGCCTATATCCGCGATTGCTGCAGACACGACATCTTTTTTGGGGGGGTTCGTTGGGTAGGGGTACTCGGGAGGACATAAAGAAAATGCCTCTCATGCAGCCGACTGCATTTGGTTGGGGATGTGAATGGGGGAAGTACGGGCGCTGCAGAAGTGGTGGGTTCCCAATTAGGATTGGCGAATGCAGCAGGAAGGACACTATGGGCACGACGGGCCTGTGTTTGTCTTCTTCTTAGTGGCAGTGGGACACTACTTGTGCTTGCCACCTCACCAACTTGAACTGCACTTATGGGACTCGCCAAGTCACCAAGTGTTACTGCAGTGCTGGTTTGACTATGACCGGGGTGTACTAGGCCACTGGTGCTTGCCAGTTCACCAAAACGCTACCAAAAAAACTGTTAGTGATCGCAGGGATCAGGCCTGACTCTGCGAACACAGCAGTTATGCGTTTAGTGTTTTGTAAGTGACAGTGATCGATCGATACTGCACTTGGGTGGGCTGGGCTGGGCCGGGCGGAGGGGCAAAATGCAGGTGCTAGCAGGTATCTGGGCTGATCCCGCTAACACTGTGTTTTTGGGGACCCTAAACTGCTGGGGACACTAGTATAGATCTGATCGGATCAGATATTGATCCGATCAGATACTATACCACTAATGCCGCGTACACAGGGTCGGACTTTCTATCCTACTTGGTCCGGCACACTTTCCGACGGACTTTGTCCGCCAGGTGCGCCGGACTTTAAAACGGACGGACTTGCCCACACACGCCCGGAATTTCCGGCGGGCTAAGTCCGCCCGTCTTTCCGACGGACTTTCGCCTGAGTTCCGGCGGACTTTCAGAATGAACGGACTTGCCCACACACGGACAAGTCCGTTCATTTTGAACGTGACTCAGGTGCGACGGGACTAGAAAAGGATGTCAATCTTGCCGCTTTTATCGGCGAGATTGACACCTTGCGAGCCCCGTCGCGGGGCATACCAGGCCCTTAGGTCTGGTATGGATTATAAAGGGAACCCCCTACGCCAAAAAAACGGCGTGGGGTCCCCCCTAAAATCCATACCAGACCCCGATCCGAGCACGCAGCCTGGCCGGTCAGGAAAGGGGGTGGGGACGAGCGAGCGCCCCCCCTCCTGAACCGTACCAGGCCACATGCCCTCAACATGGGGGGTGGGTGCTTTGGGGGAGGGGGGCCGCCCTGCGGGCCCCCCCCACCCCAAAGCACCTTGTCCCCATGTTGATGAGGACAAGGGCCTCTTCCCGACAACCCTGGCCGTTGGTTGTCGGGGTCTGCGGGCGGGGGCTTATCGGAATCTGGGAGCCCCCTTTAATAAGGGGGCCCCCAGATCCCGGCCCCCCACCCTATGTGAATGAGTATGGGGTACATGGTACCCCTACCCATTCACCTAGGGAAAAAGTGTAAGTAATAAAACACACTACACAGGTTTTTAAAATATTTTATTAAACAGCTCCGGGGGGGGATCTTCCTCCGGCTTCGGGGGTCTTCTTCCGGCTTCGGGGGTCCCTCCGCTTCATCTTCTCCCGGCGTCCGGTTGGTTCTTCTCCGCTCTCTTCTCTCCAGTTCTTCGGCCGGCTCCTCTGCTGTCTTCAGGTAGCTCTCTTGCCAGCAGAGGTCCGGACTTCTTGTCTTCTTCTCTTCTCCAGATGTTGACACGACGCTCTCTCCGGCTGGACTGCTCCCCGAGGGCTGCGTTGTGACTTATATAGGCGGAGACCCCGCCCCCTTTTGATGTCACAGTCCCTGGGCATGCTGGGACTGTGACGTTTTAGGGGGCGTGGTCACTGGTGACACGACGCTCTCTCCGGCTGGACTGCTCCCCGAGGGCTGCGTTGTGACTTATATAGGCGGAGACCCCGCCCCCTTTTGATGTCACAGTCCCTGGGCATGCTGGGACTGTGACGTTTTAGGGGGCGTGGTCACTGGTGACCACGCCCCCTAAAACGTCACAGTCCCAGCATGCCCAGGGACTGTGACATCAAAAGGGGGCGGGGTCTCCGCCTATATAAGTCACAACGCAGCCCTCGGGGAGCAGTCCAGCCGGAGAGAGCGTCGTGTCAACATCTGGAGAAGAGAAGAAGACAAGAAGTCCGGACCTCTGCTGGCAAGAGAGCTACCTGAAGACAGCAGAGGAGCCGGCCGAAGAACTGGAGAGAAGAGAGCGGAGAAGAACCAACCGGACGCTGGGAGAAGATGAAGCGGAGGGACCCCCGAAGCCGGAAGAAGACCCCCGAAGCCGGAGGAAGATCCCCCCCCGGAGCTGTTTAATAAAATATTTTAAAAACCTGTGTAGTGTGTTATATTACTTACACTTTTTCCCTAGGTGAATGGGTAGGGGTACCATGTACCCCATACTCATTCACATAGGGTGGGGGGCCGGGATCTGGGGGCCCCCTTATTAAAGGGGGCTCCCAGATTCCGATAAGCCCCCGCCCGCAGACCCCGACAACCAACGGCCAGGGTTGTCGGGAAGAGGCCCTTGTCCTCATCAACATGGGGACAAGGTGCTTTGGGGTGGGGGGGGCCCGCAGGGCGGCCCCCCTCCCCGAAAGCACCCACCCCCCATGTTGAGGGCATGTGGCCTGGTACGGTTCAGGAGGGGGGGGGGGGCGCTCGCTCGTCCCCACCCCCTTTCCTGACCGGCCAGGCTGCGTGCTCGGATCGGGGTCTGGTATGGATCTTAGGGGGGACCCCACGCCGTTTTTTTGGCGTAGGGGGTTCCCTTTATAATCCATACCAGACCTAAGGGCCTGGTATGCCCCGCGCTCGCCGCAATAGGAAAATTTGTTTATCCTATTGCAGCGAGCGCGAGATGCAATACCCTGCCCTCGTGTCGTATCTGGTCCGTCGGACCAGCATACACACGAGCGGGCTTTCCGTCGGACCAGCACACACACGAGCGGACTTTCCGCCCGAAACTGAGTCCGGCGGAAAGTTTTAAAACTTTCTTCAAATCTAGGTCCGGCGGGCTTTTGGGAAAAAGTCCGCCGGAAAAGTCCGCCGGCGCCCACACACGGGCGGATTGTCCGGCACACTCTGGTCCGCCGGACCAAGTATGCCGGAAAGTCCGACCGTGTGTACGCGGCATAAGGGAGGTGTACGGTGCGTGCGTGGGTGTTAGTGGTACTGGCGCTAACCTGACGCTGCCTGGGGCTGGTGCTTGCCAGTTCACCAAAATGCTACCAAAAAAACTGTTAGCGATCGCAGGGATCAGGCCTGACTCTGCGAACACTGCAGTTATGCGTTTAGTGTTTTGTAAGTGACAGTGTGTGCTGCGTGCGTGGGTGTTAGCAGTACTGGCGCTAATCTGACGCTGCCTGGGGCGACGCATATCACCGCCGGGCGATCAGGGGGCTAAACCTTTATTCGGTAATAAACGGCGGGTGCCCTGACACTATAAAAAATAAACGAACTAACCAGCGTCACCCGTAACAGTTATACGGTGATCAGTGGTGAAAGGGTTAACTAGGGGGCAATCAAGGGGTTAAAACATTTACTAGGTAGTATATGGGGGTCCCTGTCGCTATAAAACACTGACGGCGAACCTAAATATTTACCTCCCTAACTAGCGTCACCAGCGACACTAATACAGCGATCAGAAAAATTATTGCTTAGTGACACTGGCGACGGGGGTGATCAAGGGGTTAAAACTTTATTAGGGGGGGTATCCTAGACCTAAAGGGGGCTAACAGTAACTGCCCAACACAGTAACTGTCACAAACTGACACCATGCAGTAATCAGAAAAAAAAAAAAACTGCTTGGTGTCAGTGTGACAGGGGGGGGAGGGGTGACCGGGGGGGATCGGGGGGTAATCGGGGGGGGATCGGGGGTGTAATGTATGCCTGGCGTGTTCTACTGTATGTGTGTGTTTGTGTAACTCACATTCCAGTCTTCTCTCCTCTGCGCCGAAACGGAAAATACCGAGCCGAGAAGAGATGACATCATTTCCTTTGCTGCTGTTTAGCATACAGCAGCAATGGAATGATTTGATTGGCCATCGGCGATCGCAAGGGGGGGGCACGAACGGATGGTCTCCCCCTCATCTCTGATCGCCGCTGGTCAGAAGCGGACCGCCTCGGGCACCGGGGGGGGGGTCCGATTGGCGGTCCTTAAGTGGTTAAACAATTTTATTTGTTCAGCTTTAATTCTTTGAAAGATGTATATTGTTAATCACTTGTATTTTCTCCCAGTCACAGTAGAAAAGTTAGTCAATTGCTGGTTGGAATTCCCCTTTAGACCTTCTCCTGCCTGAGCTTAAAGGAGAAGTAAAACCCCTCTTTTTTCCCCCTGCAAAGTAAAAGAATAATAGGCTAGTATGCATCGCATTATGTGCAACTTACCTCCAATCAAAGCCTGCGCTGTCTCCGCTTCTCCTCTTCCTTCTGGGGCCACGGACTCCGGCTCTGTGACTGGCTGGAGTCGCATGTGCAACTCCTTATATTAAACTACCAATGCGCATGGGAGCCGTCAGTCACAGCACTTGCTAGTGAAGAAAGACACAAAGGGCAGTTTCTTCACAGTGCATGCGCTGATGACATCATCGCTGCACTGCAAGGTAAATATCTCCTAAATGGCTCATGTTTAGGAGATATTTACAGTACCTATAGCTAAGCCTTATTATAGGCTTAGCTATAGGTACAACTCCCGCATTGGGAGTATACAACCATTTTAAGGTGCTAAGCTGATGAAGGGGTAAAAACTGTTTATTATCAAAGACTATATCTGTATTTCATGTAATATGACATGTTTGAGTGTCTGTTAAAAGCACCCAACTCAGGCAAATAGGACAGCCTTAAAGCCTGACACTCAGTATGACAAAAAGTAACCCTAAACCCCTAAATGCTGCATGTGGTTATTACAAAGGGATTGCAAACCTATATATATATATATATATATATATATATATATATATACACACATACACAGTATCAAAAGTGAGTACACTCCTCACATTTTTGTCAATATTTTATTCTATCTTCTATCAACACTGAAGAAATTACCCTTTTGATACAATGTAAAGTAGTGAGTGTGCAGCTTATATAATAGTGTAAATTTGCTGTCCCCTCAAAATAACTCAACACACAGCCATTAATGTCTAAGCTGCTGGCAACAAAAGTGAGTACATCCCTAAGTAAAAATGTCCAAATTGGGCCCAATTAGCCATTTTCCCTCCCCAGTGTCATGTGACTTGTTAGTGTTACAAGGTCTCAGGTATGAATGGGGAGCAGGTGTGTTAAATGTGTTGTTATCACTTTCACTCACTCATGCTGGCCACAACCACCATGGTTCAACATGGCACCTCGTGGCAAAGAACTCTCTGAGGATCTGACAAAAATAATTGTTGCTCTACATAAAGATGGCATAGGCTATAGGAAGATTGCCAAGACACTGAAACTGAGCTGTAGCACGGTGGTCAAGACCATGCAGCAGTTTAATAGGACAGGTTACACTCAGAATAGACCTTGCCATGGTTGACCAAAGAAGTTGAGTGCACGTGCTCAGCGTCATATCCAGAGGTTGTCTTTGGGAAATAGATGTATGAGTGCTGCCAGCACTGCTGCAGAGGTTGAAGGGGTGGGGGGAACACTGCATCAAATTGGTCTGCATGACTGTTGTCTTAGAAGGAAGCCTCTTCTAAAGATGATGCACAAGAAAGCATGCAGTTTGCTGAAGACAAGCAGACTAAGGACATTGCTTACTGGAACCATGTCCTGTGGTCTGATGAGACCAAGATAAACTTATTTTGTTCAGATGATGTGAAACATGTGTGCTGGCAACCAGGTGAGGAGTACAAAGACAAGTGTATGTTGCCTACAGTCAAGCATAATGGTGGGAGTGTCATGGTCTGGGGCTGCATGAGTGCTTCCTGGCACTGGGGAGCTACAGTTTATTGAGGGAACCATGAATGCCAACATTTATTGTGACATACTGAAGTAGAGCATGGTCCCCTATCTTCAGGGACCGGGTTGCAGGGCAGTATTCCAACATGATAATGACCCCAAACACACCTCCAAGACAACCACAGCCTTACTAAAGAATCTGAAGGTAAAGGTGATGGACTGGCTCAGCATGTCTCCAGACCTAAACCTTATTGAGCATCTGTGGGGCATCCTCAAATGGAAGGTGGAGGAGCGCAAGGTCTCTAACATTCACCAGTTCCGTAATGTCATCATGGAGGAGTGGACGAGGACTCCAATGGCGACCTGTGAAGCTCTGGTGAACTTCATGCCCAAGAGCGTTCAGGCAGTGCTGAAAAATAATGGTGGCCACACAAAATATTGACACTTTGGACCCAATTTGGAGATTTTCACTTAGGGATGTACTCACTTTTGTTGCCAGAGGTTTAGACATTAATGGCTGTGTATTGTTATTTTGAGGGGGCAGCAAATTTACACTGTTATATAAGATGTACACTCACTACTTTACATTGTAGCAAAGTGGCATTTCTTCAGTGTTTTCACAAAGATGTGAGGGATGTACTCACTTTTGTGACATACTGTGTATATATATACCATATTTATCTGTGTATAATACGCGCTGGCGTATAACACGCACCTTAACTTTAAGAGGGAAGTTTCAGGAAAAAACTTTACACAGCCCCCCTGCATAGTACACGGACCCCTGTACAACACAAACAACCCCTGCACAACACAAGCAGCCCCTGCACAACACAAACAGCCCCTGCACAACATAAACAGCCCCCTTTCATTATAAAGACCCCCCTGCACTCCGAGCGCTGGGACAGGGACAGCGCTGTGGGCATACTGTAGAGTTGAGAGAACTTCACACTGTCAGCCCCTTCTCGTGTGTCACTCACATAATAAGTCCCATACTTAGAACAGTCTGACAGCAAAATGTATTTCTAAAGGAAAAAAAGTAATTTAAAGCTACTCGCGGCTATAATGAATTGTCGGTCCGACAATACACATAAAAGTTCATTGATAAAAACGGCATGGAATTTCCCCACAGGGGAACCCCGAACCAAAATTAAAAAAAATGCGTGGGGGTCCCCCTAAATTCCATACCAGGCCCTTCAGGTCTGGTATGGATATTAAGGGGAACCCTGCGCCAAAATGAAAAAAAGAAAAAATGGTGTGGGGGTCCTCCTCAAAATCCATACCAGACCCTTCTCGGAGCACGCAACCTGGTAGGCCGCAGGAAAAGAGGGGGGATGAGAGAGCGCCCCCCTGAACCGTACCAGCCCACATGCCCTCAACATTGGGAGGGTGCTTTGGGGTAGCCCCCCAAAGCACCTTGTCCCCATGTTGATGGGGAGAAGGGCCTCATCACCACAACCCTTGCCCAGTGGTTGTGGGGGTCTGTGGGCGGGGGGCTTATCAGAATCTGGAAGCCCCCTTTAACAAGGGGACCCCCAGATCCTGACCCCTCCCTGTGTGAATTGGTAATGGGGTACAAATGTACCCCTCCCATTTCACAAAAAAGTGTCAAAAAAGGTTAAAAAACACATGAGACGGTTTTTGACAAGTCCTTTATTAATTTCTTCTTCTTTCCGCTTCTTCTTCCATCTTCTTTCTTCTGGTCTTCCTTCGGTGTTCTTCTTCCTCCATCTTCTTCTCCATTTTCTTTTTCTCCATCTTCTTCCTCCGCACTTCTTGCCCTGCATCTTCCTCCGGCTTCTTCTCCGCTCCATCCGCACGATCTGCCTCAGTGGGAGTCTTCCGCCGTGTGACACTTCGGTTCTTCTGACACTTCTTATATAACGATATAATGGAGGGCGGGGCCACCCGGTGACCCCGCCCTCCTCTGACGCACGAGGACTTTACAAGGAATTCTCTGTGGCTTTCCCTGTCATCAGGTAGCCCCGCCCTCTGTTATATAAGAAGTGTCAGAAGAACCGAAGCGTCACACGGCGGAAGAAAAAAGGTGAAAGAAGAAGAAATTAATAAAGGACTTGTCAAAAACAGAGTCTTGTGTTTTTTAACCTTTTTGACACTTTTTTGTGAAATGGTAGGGGTACTTTTGTACCCCATTACCAATTCACAAAGGGGGCTGGGATCTGGGTTCCCCTGGTTAAAGGGGACTTCCAGATTCCAATAAGCCCCCACCCGCAGACCCCCACAACCACTGGGCAAGGGTTGTGGGGATGAGGCCCTTGTCACCATCAACATGGGGACAAGGTGTTTTGGGAGGGCTACACCAAAGCACCCTCCCAATGTTGAGGGCATGTGGCCTGGTACGGTTCAGGAGGGGGGGGCGCTCTCTTGTCCCCCCCTCTTTTCCTGCGGCCTGCCAGGTTGCATGCTCAGATAAGGGTCTGGTATGGATTTTGGGGGACCCCACGCCATTTTTTTTACATTTTGGCATGGGGTTCCCCTTAAAATCCATATCTGACCTGAAGGGTCTGGTATAGATTTTAAGGGGGATCCCACACCATTTTTAAAAAAATTTTGGCCGGGGTACCCCTTAATATCCATACCAGACCTGAAGGGCCTGGTATAGAATTTAGGGGGACCCCCACGTCATTTTTTTTTTTAATTTTGGTTCGGGGTTCCCCTGTGGGGAATTTCCATGCCGTTTTTATCAATGAACTTTTATATGTATTGTCGGGCCGGCAATTCATTATTAGCCGCGAGTAGTTTTCCTTGTCAAAAGAAGTTTATTGAGTATACAATGTTATAAAGATACATAAAGTAAGTTTACAAGGATCTATAAAGTAAGCTCATTGTTTTACAGTAGGGTTTATATAGGTAAATATCATGAAATTTCAAATATTAAACATTGGGTTCACGTAAACCTAAATTAAAGATATATATCATTTCCTTAGTTACTTTTGTAGGTATTTAAATGATTTATACATACTATACATATTGTTTACAAGTAGAGTGTATATAGGTCAAATAAATTCTGATAATGAGCTTTAATCGTAAGGTGGAGAAAAGGAAAGAGAAAGAAGAAAAAGGGTTGAAAGGTAGAGGTATGGTCCACAAGGTTGTCCCGCTCGTCAGTTTATTATTCTTTTTAGTTCTCTTTGAAGCCTTAGAATGGGTGTCTCTGTAAGTCATTTAATCTGTTACCATGGCAACAGGACAGAGTCAAAGTTTTTCAAATTTTGGAATTTGATTTTGATCGATGGCTACCATCTTAGCATGGGACATTGTATTATTCATTCTGTGAATTGTTTCTGCTAGTACCAATGTAGGAGATTTCCATGCCTTGGCCACTGTTTGTTTTGCAGCCGTTATTAGTTGGATCATAAGTTTGAATTGAGAGAGTGTTAACCATTCTGGTTTTAGATTAAGTAAAGTTAAATATGGATCTGGTTGTATTATTTTTTTAAATATTTTAGATGCAATCACGAAGACTTCCTTCCAGAAGGTTTGGATTACTGGGCACGTCCACCATATGTGTAAATATGTGCCTATTTCTGGGCATCCTCGAAAACAAAGAGCTGAGGTATTAGGTGAATATTTTGCCACTCTAGCGGGTACAAGGTACCAGCGAGTTAGGACTTTATAATTTGTCTCCAGTGCTAAGATGTTGGGTGAAGATGACTTAGATGTGAGCCATATGTTAGACCAGTCCGTGTCTTCTAAAGTTCGTCCCAGGTCCTCCTCCCACCGCTGAACGTAAGAGGGTCTATTAAGATTTGCTACTCCATATAATTGATTATAAAGTGATGAAATTGTACCTTTAGCAAATGGATCTTTTGTACAGATTGATTCAAAAATGGATAATTGGGATAATGGTGTATCCCCCTTTAGGAATGGTGTATAGAAATTTTTGATTTGGAGATATCTAAATATCTCAGAGTTTGGTAGATCATATTTTTCTCTAAGCGATGGGAATGAAAGGAATGATTTAGATGCTATGAAGTCATTTAGTGTCTGAATGCCTGATGTTGTCCAAGCTTTAAAAGAATTTGGGTAGATCCATGCCGGATAAAAGGCCGGATTTCTGATAAAAGAAAGGAGAGGATTGTGTGGAGATTGTAACTGATATTTGGTTTTTAGTTTATCCCAGAGAGATAGGAAGTGTTTAGTTATGGGATTATGAATTTTAAAGCGGTCTTTAGGATCAAGCCATAATAAATTTGATATTAATAGAGGGTCATTTTCTGAAGCCTCTATAAATACCCATAATGGGATTTCCTGTTTTGCATGGTATTTGGACAGACTGGCCAAATGTGCTGCTCTGTAGTAGTTAGTAAAATTAGGGTATCCCAGGCCTCCTTTATTTTTGGGAAGATGTAGTGTGTGTATAGGTATACGTGGTTTAGAAGAGCCCCATATAAACGAAGTTGCTCTTTTTTGTACTATTCTCAAAAAATAGGAAGGAATTGGAATAGGGAGGACTCTGAATAGATAAAGCAATTTGGGTAGAATAGTCATTTTGATTGCATTAATCTTCCCTATCCAGGATAAAGGAAGTTGCGACCATTGTTTTATTAGATTTGTGATCTGTCTTAATACAGGAGGATAATTGTTTGAGAATAAGTCAGGATGAGATGCTGTTAAATGAATTCCAAGATATGGGATTGATTTTTCTGCCCATGTGAATGGGAGTGCAGCCCTAGCCGGGATCAATTCCATGTTTGTGAGTGAAATATTAAGCACTAGGCATTTCTTAGGATTAATCATAAGGCCGGATAGGGCTGCAAATCCATCAAGAGCTGGTATTAAGTTAGGACCAGAGACCTGTGGTGATGATAGAAAAAGTAATATATCGTCTGCAAATATACATAATTTGTGTGTAATACCTCCTACTTCAATGCCAGTTATAGTTTGGTTTGTTCTGATGTATTGGGCCATGGGTTCGAGTATAAGGGCAAATAATAAGGGAGATAATGGGCAACCCTGTCGGGTACCTCTTTCGATATTAAAGGCTTCAGATTTGTATCCAGCATATTTTATATAGGCTTTGGGTTTATTATATAATGCTTTGATCCATGTTAAAAAGTGGGGTCCAAAACCCCATTTTTGTAATGAATATTGCATATATTGCCAGGATACTGTGTCAAATGCCCTCTTAATATCGAGAGATAGAAAACATAAAGGGATTTTCCGTTTTTTAGCAATATGTGCCAATAACACTGCTCTGCGTATATTATCGCCTGCCTGTCTATTTGGCATGAAGCCTACTTGATCTCTATGTATTAATTTTCCTATAATGCTATTGAGGCGTTTTGCTATTATTTTTGCTAATAATTTAATATCGAGGTTTAACAGAGAGATAGGCCGATAATTCACACAGGAAGTATCATCAGAAAAGGGTTTTGGGATCATACAAACAATTGCCATTAGTGTTTCTTGCCGAAAAGAATGTCCATCTAGAAGTTTGTTAAAAGTTTCAGTGAGAATGGGAGAGAGTATTTCTGAGAATGTTTTATAGTATAAAGCCGAGTAGCCGTCTGGGCCTGGTCTTTTGTTAAGTTTTAGGTCTTTTATGGCGTTAGCAACTTCATCTATAGTTATAGGCTCATCCAAACTGCTTTTTTGATTCTGAGATAACTCAGGTAAGGTTATTTTTGAGAAGAAGGATTCAGCCTCTGTAGGATTAAATTCATTGTTTGTCTTGTATAAAGTTGCGAGATGTGAGTGAAATTTATGGACTATTTTAACTGGATTACAAGTGTAAACATTTTTTGATAATTTCAAACGTATTGGTTTGAAAGATTTGTTAGTTGAATTTAATGCCCGAGCCAAATATGTACCTGGTTTGTTTGTATTCATGTAGAAATTGTGTTTGGAGCGTTTGAGGGATTTATCAAGTGAGAAATAGATCGTATTCCAATCTAGATTTTTCCAGATGAGATTTTGTACTCTGAGATGGATTATCTTGAAATGATATGTAGGCTGCATTAAAATTGAGTTCTAGTTTTTTTGCTAGATTTTTGCGTTCCCGTTTAAATAGTGCCATTTGTCTTTGTATTGTACCACGCAAGACAGGCTTATGAGCTTCCCACAGTGTTATTGGGGAGATGTCTGTTGTATTATTAATTGATATGTATTCCTTTAAAGCTTGTTCAATGGCCATCTGATGTAGTGGGTGTTTGAGCATTATGTCCGGTAAGTACCACGTTGGGTCATGCGCTTTTGGTATGGCTGAGGCTATAGTAGTGTATACTGCATTATGGTCAGACCACGGAATCGGAATTATATCTGATGCAATAATTTCTGGTATCATTCCTATTGTTAGAAAAATATGATCTATTCTGGTGAAGGTTTGATGAGGGTGCGAGAAATAAGTGAATTTCTTTTTCATTGGGTTACTTTCTCTCCATGAATCTACCAGATTGTATTTGGAAAGAAGTTGAGAAAAAGGTAATCTAGAGGTTATTTTGGATGGTGTAAAAGGTGATTTATCTAGAAATGGGAGGAGGACCTGGTTCGAATCCCCGCACATTATCACTGTTCCTATTTTGTGTGTATTAATCACTTGTAATATATGTGAGAGGAATGGTGTAGGTTGTTTGTTAGGAGCGTAGTAGTAAATCACCGTGATTGCTGTATCCATTATATAACCCATGAGTATCAGGTATCTACCTTCTGGGTCTTTAATTTCTGATGATAAGGTGAATGGTGTGGATCGGTGAAATGCAATTAGAGTTCCCCTTTGCTTGGTACAGGCAGAAGCCGTGTAAATTTGTTGATAAAAAGGAGAAATATATTTTGGAGTAGAATCTTTGGTGAAGTGTGTTTCTTGGAGGCATACTATGTGAGCCTTCTTGTTATGGAAAGTACGGAAGGCTTTGGTCCTTTTTTGAGGGACATTTATTCCCTGAACATTCAGGGAAAGTATATTCAGTGGTGCCATGGCAATAGATCAAATAGTTTTGACTTACTTTTTGTTATGCAGAGCTGACTGCGCAGATCAACCTGTGTGGACTGAAGAGATGAATAGATAGAAAAGAAACCAGTGAATTCTGGAGTAAAGAGTAAACAAAAAACATATGAGATTAGATGATACATTGTATAAATTATTTTTTGCAAGTAATCACAATTTACCCGTGAAAGAGAATAAATATCTCTCTCAGGGGAATAAGTGCCTTCGTCACACTCCCACATAATATGGTTGGGAGAATGAGGAGGGCTAATGGGGGTACACGGATCTTCCGCTTACAGGAGAGAAGTGCTATGTCAAAAGACATCAAAATGATGTTTTATTAATTGGAGTGCAGAATATAGTTTTTGTTGAAATTATTTATTCCAGGGTGGTTGTATATGGTTAGTCTTGCCCTAGGCTAAATAATTCAGTTAGAAAGGTACTGTTAATAACTTTGGTATTGATGAAGATAGTTTGAATTATTTTGGGATTTTAACCCTTTTAGAGTAAACAATTACATATTTTATTCATATGTAACTGTTTAGGTATGTTAACTCATAAAATTTAGGTTGTATTGCTTCAGATTAGAATAAACAAAAACATAATTCTAGGAACTAGTTAGGTAATAATATATTTGTTTTAAGAAAAGAAAGAAAAAGCTTCCATTACTTCTGGATTATTGAACATATTTGTCCTAAAAAGTAATAAATCTATTGTTATTACCTGATAATATATAACTGAACAAGAATTTCCTTATTTCACTTATATATTCTAAGGCTATATGAATCAGAAGTAATAAGAAATATAACTGGAATGTAACATGATCCCACACAGTGTGTGACTATCAGAATGCAGTTACATTCAGTTATAAATATAGGTTTTTTATAGAGAACCATCTCTTAGTATAATAAATGAAGAGATATCAGGAATTAGGATGTCAGTCCATTGAATCTTCTTGGTCCATGGATGATGTGGCATAATGGCCTCTTTTGTGAGAATGATGATTCCCATTTTGTTCTGAAATTTTCTGGGTGCTGCCTGAAGGTGAAGATGATGCCATTCTTCTGCGTGTGGGAGTGTTGCTGCTTGTGGGTTCTGTCAGATTTAATTTTAAAAGGGTTTGTTGTAGTTCATCTGCTGATCTGCTTCTGTAAATTGTACCTTGGTAGTTAAATCTGACTGAAAAGGGGAAGCCCCATTGATACATAATGTTGTGGCGTTGCAGTTCCATTAGTTGGGGTTTCATGGATCGTCTTTTAGTAATAGTAAGTTGGGATAGGTCAGCAAAAATTTGATAATTGTGTCCTTGAAAATTAAGTTCCTTTTTTTCTCTTGCAGCAATTAGTATTTGTTCTTTCGTTCTGTAATAATGAAATTTTGTGATTATATCACGTGGGGGTCCATCTTTCTTTTTGGCTGTGAGGGCTCTGTGTACTCTGTCCAGTTCTAAACGTTCAATAGTGATATCTGGCTTTAGTTCTTGTAATAGAGCAGTAATAGTAGATTGCAGGTCTGTCACAGTTTCAGGTATTCCCCTTATGCGCAAGTTTGAACGTCTGGCTCTATTTTCGTAATCTTCGAGCTTAGTTTGAAGTATTAAATTCTCTTTTTTTAATTGTTCCAATTCTGTTATATTTCCTTGGGTTGTAATTTCAATTTCATCCATTTTTATTTCTAAGGCTGCGGTGCGGTTTCCCAGCTCTCTTATTTCTTTGGTTAGGCTTTTTGTTATTTGGTCTGAGGTTTGTTTTAAAGCCTTATGAAGCATCTTTTCAAATTGTAATAATATTACTGGGGATACTGAGGAGGCTTGTGGAGAAGTTTGTGAGAGGATTTGTTCTGTATCTGACTCAAATGGAGAGTCTTGCTGTGACATTTTCTGTCTGTGAGAGCGCCCTGATGCTGTATCTTGTGAGGTGACTGGAGCTGCTTCAGCTGCAGTGAGTGCCTGTGAGCTCTTTGTGAGGTGATTTTTATTTCTGCCACGGTTTCCTCCCAGTACCATATTTCCTCCCCAAACTTTCACAGTTTGTTCCCTGGGGCAAAAATGTTCAAATGGATACCTTTTGAGCCTGCAGGCTCCGCTTTGTCCTTCTCTTTTCTCCTCAGCGGTGTGGAGCTCTAACAATGCATGTCTGCTCCGCTAGGCTCCGCTTCCTGCCCCCCCAGCCGCGAGTAGTTTTAAATGACTTTTTTTCCTTTGAAATGTCATTTTGCTGTCAGACTGTTCTAAACACGGGAAACATGCGCCCCTTTACAGGCATACTATAGACACCCCCCAGGTACAAAATTTAAAGGAATATTACACTTTTTATTGTTTCACTTTAAGCATTATTAAAATCACTGCTCCTGAAAAAACGTCCGTTTTTAAAACTTTTTTTTGCATTGATCCATGTCCCCTGGGGCAGGACCCAGGTCCCCAAACACTTTTTATGACAATAACATGCTTATAAGCCTTTAAAATTAGCACTTTTGATTTCTCCCATAGACTTTTAAAGGGTGTTCCACGGCTTTTGAATTTGCCGCAAACACCCCAAATTGTTTCGCTGTTCGGAGAACTGGCGAAGAGCCAGTGCTCAAGTCGAACAAGAGTTCGACTCGAACTTGAAGCTCATCCCTAGCTGCGAGTAGTTTTAAATTACCTTTTTTCCTTTACAAATGTCATTTTGCTGTCAGACTGTTCTAAATACGGGAAACATGCGCCCCTTTACAGGCATACTATAGACACCCCCCAGGTACGAAATTTAAAGGAATATTACACTTTTATTGTTTCGCTTTAAGCATGATTAAAATCACTGCTCCAGAAAAAACGGACGTTTTTAACCCTTTCATGACTAAGCCTATTTTTGAAATTTGGTGTTTACAAGTTAAAATCCATGTTTTTTGCTAGAAAATTACTTAGAACCCCCAAACATTATATATATATTTTTTAGCAGAGAATCTAGAGAATAAAATGGAGATTGTTGCAATATTTTATATCACACGGTATTTGTGCAGCGGTGTTTTAAACGCAAATTTTTGGAAAAGGGACACTTCCATGAATTTTTAAAAATCCAAACAGTAAAGTTACCCCAATTTTTTTGTATAATGTGAAAGATGATGTTACGCCGAGTAAATAGATACCAAACATGTCACGCTTTATAATTGCACGCACTCGTGGAATGGCGACAAACTATGGTAGCTATGAATTTCCATAGGCAACGCTTTAAATTTTTTTTACGGTTACCAGGTTAGAGTTATGCCCCGTACACACGGTCGGACATTGATCGGACATTCCGACAACAAAATCCTAGGATTTTTTCCGACGGATGTTGGCTCAAACTTGTCTTGCATACACACGGTCACACAAAGTTGTCGGAAAATCCGATCATTCTGAACGCGGTGACGTAAAACACGTACGTCGGGACTATAAATGGGGCAGTGGCCAATAGCTTTCATCTCTTTATTTATTCTGAGCATGCGTGGCACTTTGTGCTTCGGATTTGTGTACACACGATCGGAAATTCCGACAACGGATTTTGTTGTCGGAAAATTTTATAGCCTGCTCTCAAACTTTGTGTGTCGGAAAATCCGATGGAAAATGTGTGATGGAGCCCACACACGGTCGGAATTTCCGACAACAAGGTCCTATCACACATTTTCCGTTGGAAAATCCGACCATGTGTACGGGGCATTACAGAGGAGGTCTAGGGCTAGAATTATTGCTCTCGCTCTGACGATCGCGGCAATACCTCACATGTGTGATTTGAACACCGTTTACATATGCGTGCGCGACTTCCATATGCGTTTTTTTCGCTGCGCGAGCTCGCGGGGACGGGGGCGCTTTAAAAATTAATATTTTTTTATTTTATTTATTTTTAGACTTATAAATTGTGTTTTTAAAAAAATGTTTTTTTTTTTTTTACTTTTATTGCGTAAACATCCCTTGTGACAGTAATAGGTGGTGACAGGCTACTCTTTATTTTAGACCCCCGATCCTTCCTCTGCACTTCAAAGTATTCAGATTGCCGAAAACCACGATTCTGAATACTGTATATTTTTTTAAAATTCGGCGCCATTGGCAGCCGAGTAAACGGGAAGTGACGTCATGACGTCGCTTCCGCGTTTACATTGAGAAGGCTGGAACGAAGCCGCCCACGGTTTCGTTCCAGCCCGCCCACAGCTGCTGGAGGCAGCCGATTGGACACCGGGCCTCCCGATCGCTCGGTGGTATAACAGCCGAGTGGCTTTTAGCCGCATCGGTTGTTATATACGGGTAGCCGATCGCCTGCTCGAAACAATGGTACCGGGATGATGCCTGCAGCTGCGGGCATCATCCCGGTATAACCCCAGAAAGCCAAGTACGGTCGGCGGGAAGGGGTTAAAACTTCTTTTTACATTGATACATGTCCCCTGGGGCAGGACCCAGGTCCCCAGACACTTTTTATGACAACAACTTGCATATTAACCCTTAAAATTAACACTTTTGATTTCTCCCATAGACAATTCACTATAGTCGACACTGCTATTATTTCATGACTTTCTTTTCCCTTTAGAAATATAATTTTGCTCCCGAAAAAACGGCCATTTTTAAAACTTTTTTTGCATTGATACATATCCCCTGGGGCAGGACCCAGGTCCCCAAACACTTTTTATGACAATAACCTGCATATTAACCCTTAAAATTAGCACTTTTGGTTTCTCCCACAGACAATTCACTATAGCCGACACTGCTATTACTTCATGACTTTCTTTTCCCTTTAGAAATGTCATTTTGCTGTCAGACTATTCTAAACACGGAAAAAAAAGTGCCACTTTACAGGCATACTATAGACACCTCCCAGGTACGAAATTTAAAGGAATATTTCACTTTTATTGTTTCACTTTAAGCTTTATTAAAATCACTGCTCCCGAAAAAACGGCCGTTTTTAAAACTTTTTTTTGCATTGGGGCAGGATCCAGGTCCCCAAACACTTTTTATGACAATACCATGCATATAAGCCTTTAAAATTAGCATTTTTGATTTCCCCCATAGACTTTTAAAGGGTGTTCTGCGGCTTTCGAATTTTCCGCAAACACCCCAAATTGTTCGCTGTTTGGCGAACTGGCAAACAGCCAATGTTCGAGTCGAACTCATGTTCGACCCGAACATAAAGCCCATCCCTATTCTTGAATGGCCCAGGCAGAGCCCTGACTTAAACCCAATTGAGCATCTCTGGAGAGACCTAAAAATGGCTGTCCACCAATGTTTACCATCAAACCTGACAGAACTGGAGAGGATCTACAAGGAGGAATGGCAGAGGATCCCCAAATCCAGGTGTGAAAAACTTGTTGCAGCTTTCCCCAAAAGACTCATAGGGGGTCATTTACTATAGCGCCGCGGCGCTATTTCGCGCAAATTGCCGTGAATTAGCGCTAATTTGCGGCAATTTAACATGAATTAGCGCTAATAGCGCTAATTCGCGCTAAAATGGTATTCACTATAGCGCTGGTGAGAAAATACTCCCAAAATCGAATTTACTATAGAAACCAAATAGCGCCCAAACCCTTACTCTGCTAAAACCTGGAGAATTGCACATGGAAATAATGTTTAGAGCATGATATAATTGCATAAATGCTACTGAAATATGCAGTATATTATTTAAAGATAATCTGCTTTTAAACTGTGTGAAAAAGTGATTTCTACACTGAAATATCTTTAAAAGTCTGAAAAGTGAAAAATTCCCCGTTTTGGACAACTAGGTGCCAGCACAACTGAGCATGCTCAGACCTGAAAATAACTCTTATTTTAACTCAATTGTCTTTTTTACCTGGAGCTATAGTACATACCAAAATGAGAGCTAATTAGAGAGCATTTTTTGGAAGTTAAAATCTGCTCTATTTTAGTCCAAATTAAGTTTTAGTCATTGATTCTAATGGAACAATTCTAACTTTCACAAAAAAAACCTTTTAATGTTGAGATGAAATGTATCTTTCTGTGAAATAAATTTTCCTTTGCAACATTGTTGCTTCTACTTAAAATATTTTGATTTTAAGAATGCTACAATGTGGAATGTTTTGATGTTTTGGTAAAATATATTTTTCTCTGTCACTTTCACTTGTTACTCTCCATCTCACAACAATCTTTACCCCAAACTCACACAGGTGTCTTTATAATCCACAAACAATACCATTGCTAATGCAAATTTAAAATGAATCACAATTTTTTGTGCTTTTTATTATTTCCAAATATTCATAATTTGAGCCCAAAAAATGTGATATGTGTACCAACATCAGAAAGCAAAATGTAATTCCCAAAAATTTGAGGGTAATATTCTACTCTCATAAACTGAGGGACGGGTTTCCGCGCTCACGGACCTGAAGGCTTGCAGCCTCCCCTTACACTTACCCCCGAAGGGGTGAGTTAAATGGTAAAAGGAATGTTAATTAGGGGTGAGTGGCGCTACCTTTGACAGGGTAACTTAAATAATATATATGAATACCCAAAAGTAAAAAAATATGTTCTAAAGTGCAAAACCTCAATCACTCAAATTCATTGAGTAGTGAATGTGAGTGTGCAACTATAAAATAGTGGACCGTACTAGCGTCTCAGTCTCATCCCCTCCCGACAAAGCATTGTGAACCCCCTTTGTTCACAATGCTCTGACCCGGGAGGGGATATGAGACTGTGATCACGCCCAGGGGAGGAGTATGGGAGGAAAATACCATAACCGCTTGTCCTTAAATAGCACAGTACGAGGTACGTCAACAATGCCTTTGATAACGTCGATGACAAAACGTGTAAGGCGGAGCTACGCACTGACGTCACACGCGGAAGTAGGAGAGTGTGGAACGCAGCTGAGGCGCACGCCGCTCAGCTGATGGTTCCAGACGCACAAGCTCTCTCCATACTAAATTAGGCTACACGCAGTGTGACCATTTGGTTTCTTTAGAAGAAGCCTGGATTTTATTTCATTTTAGTTATTTTATTTATCCATTTTATGTGCTGTTTATGATAGCTGAATAAACTATTTAAAACGTATCACACTATGGAGCCCTGTTTCTTCCATATGAGGATATACTGACGGATACTACACAGCTGGAGCGGGAGCACCTGGGGACCTAAAACATCATATCGCTGCCTGGTACTACATACCTACTACCCCTGCAGGGGTGCAAGGAGCTGGTGAGTGGGGACCTTTGAGGGGGAGCACCGCAAGTCACTGGATCTGAACAGCTGCCTTCACAAAAGTCACTTACCACAGACGTTTTGTTTCTTGTCTTTTGTTTTTTACTTTTGCTGGACTCTGACACATCCAATTTTTTCACCATCTTTTTCACTATTTTTTTAGGTGTGCATTTGCACTTTATGCCTAAGTTGGGACTACTTATGATACACATATACATTTCTTACCCGTTTTAGTTTTTTTCACCTTATGTAATTTTGGATATACTTGTGGATTAATATAAGATTTAGACATGCTGATTAATGTCATTTGGAAAGTGGATTACACACTGTTTTTTGAGGGGGGATTCCTTTTGGAGTGATTCCCTTCCATGTCACAGACTATGGTGTTTTAATTTACTGTCATTTATTATTTTCTATTATGCTGTCACTTATTAATCAATTGTGATGGTCAGCCACACGTTTTACACTTTTATGTATGCTATGAGACTGAGGCTCGGTTCACACTGGGGCGACTTGTCAGGCGACCTAGTCGCCTGACAAGTCGCCTCCCGTTCTGTGCTATGGAACCGTTCTAATCGGAGCGACGCAAGTCGCTCCGACTTAGAAAAAGGTTCCTGTATTACTTTGGGGGCGACTTGGGGCGACTTGCATAGACTTCTATGCAGAAGTCGTCTCGCAAGTCGCCCCGGCAGTCGTTTGCAGGTCGCCTCGCTGAGGCGACCTGCAAGTCGTGCCGCCCATGTGTGAACCGAGCGTAACACGCTAGTACGGTCCACTATTTTATAGTTGCACACTCACATTCACTACTCTACTTCACTACCAGCTAATAAAAAAAAGCTGCTCTTCTTCTGTGGCAGACTTCCTCCACTGTGTTGTCACCCGCTGTGTGGCGTCTCTTACATGGAGCGGACTCTCCGGGTGACATTATCGGATGTCCACAGAAGACTGCCACAAGAAGAGCGGCTTTTTTTTATTAGTGGGTGACCAGCTGTGCGGAAGAACACATCAGCAGGAGAAGATGGCGGCAGCAGGAGAGACAGCTCGGGGAGAAGAAACATCAAACACTAGTGAATGTATTTTCTGTGTATGACTGTGCTATGCCCAATAGGCTAGTGGTCAGCACGTCTACTCATGGGTTCCCATGAAGAACTCATGGGTTCAAATCCCACAGAAAAATACTAAAAGATTGAATTGGTGAAAAAGGCAAATGACTATTAGCCAAAGCAGCATATGCTGAAAATAGATGAATGCCAATTAGCCAATGCACTTTAAATTTGGCTGATTCTATTATATTAACTCTTCAAATGCATGCAATGATATGTAAGTATTCAATACTATTATGGTGTGAAATTCCAAACACCACACACTAACTAACGAGCAGATTACATTTTTTTGTTTATTTTTTCAGTGCACAAGCGAATTAAAATAAACAAACACAGTTGGTGGATGGTATTTGAACTTGTACCGTGAGTGTTGTGGAGACATCTGAGAAGACCACTAAGCCATTGTGCTAAGTTCGGGACCTGCATAATAGTGTAGTATGATTAAAGAATGAATATAAATAATTACCGCTTTATAGTCACCTAAATTAAAAAATAAAAAACAACAAATAGGTAACCTAAATGTTTAATACATGTAACTTTACAGAATAGCAGAAGAAACTGGTGGTGACAAGAGCTTTATGGAATGAGACAACCAGCCCGCATCCCTTTATGCATATACAGTAGATGCTTTTTCCTCTTAGGTGGAATTTTAAAGGGCGGAAGTCTCAAAAAAGTATAACAAAAAATGTAAAAAATTATCAAAATTTTATTATATCACAAGTTTAAAAGTAAGACATGTGCTAAGGTGGGAATAATAAATAAAAACAACAATGGATGCCAGAATTAACAAATAATGAAAAATACAACCAAGATATACACGACAGGTCGACAGAGCTACACAAAACCCCACAGAGGCTGTATCAGCAAGGAGCCAATTGACAGTGCAGGTCCAACGCGTTTCGAGGCTTTATATAAAGATTGCGACCTCTTCTTCAGGGGCTGGAGGTAAGGTGTATATCTGTGGAACATTGTTACAAAAAAAGAGACAAAAAAACACACAATGAGGACTGTTATATGTCAAAAATCATACATATATACAACTATTTACATAATCAGATTGTAATGTAGTTACAAAAAATATATCCTAACCATGCTATTATGGGGTCAACACCGTATGGCATCCACCTCAGACGGGGGGGAGGGGGAGAACGGTGAACCACCGGGGCCCAGATCCGAATACCAGCGACGCCGCTGCAAAACCAGGACCGCCAGCAAGTTAGGACCAGACACAGAGGGCGTCACGTCCGTCAGCTGTGTTGTAATTTCTCTTTGTCAGCTAAAGACCAAAAAGGAGAGGGGAGGGTTTATATAAGTGGGACACAGAGGTCCCAGAACAAGATTTTGCTATTTTGATATATGGAAGGTTCCCCCTAGTGGGTTTGGGACGGGGGGACTCTAGAAAGTATAGAGTTGTACATACCTATTGACGCAGAAGACTAGGGTTATCTAAGCGGGTAAATAGCAACTGACAACACCCCAGGTGTGAGAGATACTATGAGTCAGCACCAGAAAACGGAAAAAAAATAAATAAATAAGTGTTACTCAAGTAAGTATTTTTCTCCTGTAGACACGCATCCACAGGGGTCCTGTGAACATACCTATTGGTGCATAATGAAGGGTTGATCCCTGTGCTGATTCGCACAAAGGTGTTGTCTATAGTGGCTGATAGATTTTAGATACCACACTCCAGGGGAAAATGGCAGAAGAGCGTCTATGTTCAGCGGCTAAAATGATACAAACAGAAAGAATATATATCCTAACAGTAAAAGAATAAAGGTTTTTAAAAGTATCAAAGAGCGTAAGTTGTAATCATATCTTACAGCTCCATAGGCCCTGCTGGTGCTCAGTGTTGTGTTGTGTTGTGTATGTGCACACTGCAGCTCCATAATTAATTTCAAGTAAGTCTTAATTATGGGTGTAAAAAAAAAAAAAAAAGCTGTATTTTTTACCTTGAGCATATCATAGCAGCAGCATCTTCAGTTCTGTGTCCTCCCAGGGTATGAGCTGACAGTCTTAGTGTGGTTTTAAGTAGTGCTCCTAATTAGGAGCATATATGAAGCAGCTGACTCCACTGGGAGCAGCGTCATTGCTGACAGGAGGAGCCGCCCCCCGAGTCCCGGTGCGCAGACCAGCCCCCCCGCCCCACGCACGGGTCCAATCCAGGAGCGGATTATATCACACCCTGGGAGGAAGACAGGACCCGTGCTGGGAGGGGACTGACGTCCGCGTCAGGCACCCGCGGCGCGCAGATCTCCATGACAACGGGATAAACAAGTCCCTGTCATGAGCGATCGTATGTAAGGAGGCCGAGCATTGCCAGCTAAGAGTGGCAGCTTCGGCCCCCGTGCGCAGAGTGTCGGATCCGAGTGCCGGTCCTAACTTGCTGGCGGTCCTGGTTTTGCGGCGGCGTCGCTGGTATTCGGATCTGGGCCCCGGTGGTTCACCGTTCTCCCCCTCCCCCCCATCTGAGGTGGATGCCATACGGTGTTGACCCCGTAATAGCATGGTTAGGATATATTTTTTGTAACTACATTACAATCTGATTATGTAAATAGTTGTATATATGCATGATTTTTGACATATAACAGTCCTCATTGTGTGTTTTTTTGTCTCTTTTTTTGTAACAATGTTCCGCAGACAGATATACACCTTACCTCCAGCCCCTGAAGAAGAGGTCGCAATCCTTATATAAAGTCTCGAAACACGTTGGGCCTGCACTGTCAATTGGCTCCTTGCTGATACAGCCTCTGTGGGGTTTTGTGTAGCTCTGTCGACCTGTCGTGTATATCTTGGTTGTATTTTTCATTATTTGTTAATTCTGGCATCCATTGTTGTTTTTATTTATTATTCCCACCTTAGCACATGTCTTACTTTTAAACTTGTGATATAATAAAATTTTGATAATTTTTTACATTTTTTGTTATACTTTTTTGAGACTTCCGCCCTTTAAAATCCCACCTAAGAGGAAAAAGCATCTACTGCTTTACAGAATAGCAGACATTACTATGTAATAATCATTCATAACTGCATTCTTAGCAAAAGAAGGAAAAAAACTAGGAATGCTAATTGCAACATACATCAATAGATGCACACGAAGTAGAGAACATCTCACATAAAAATTTTTCTTTCACATAAATGGATCATGGTTACAGTGCAGTACCATATAACAACTTGGTAGGAATTGGCATTTGCATATACGCGGAAGCACTAATTAGCGCCGACTTAGAATTTACTAACGTGTGTTTCTCACTAATAGTGCTAATTTTCATTCGCACATTTGCCTGTTGAAATTTTATTTGGCTAAAATGGGAGCTATTATTTGCCATAGTGCCCAGTACTTTCTGGCGCTATAGTAAATGACCCCCAGTATCTCACAAAAGTGGGTACACCCCTCACATTTTTGTAAATATCTTATTATATCTTTTTATGTGACAACACTGAAGAAATTACACTTTACTATAATGTAAAGTAGTGAGTGTACAGCTTGTATAACAGTGTGAATTTGCTGTCCACTCAAAATAAATCAACACACAGCCATTAACCACTTCCATACTGGGCCTTTTCTGGCACTCCTCTCCTACATGTAAAAATCATAATTTTTTTGCTAGAAAATTACTCAGAACCCCCAAACGTTATATATATATTTTTTTCACTAAATATATAGAATAATTCTGCGCTACCCTAAAAAGAGACACAGAAGCAGCCAACACGACCAACAAAGTGTAAAATAGCAAAACAACAAAAAAGTGTGGCGCTGAACAATGTCATATACAACTGTAAACAAGTCAATAGGAAATAAGAAGGATCAATTGTATCTGCTTTGAGCATGTAGTCCTCATGTAAACATTAAAGATACATGGTCTGTATGGTAATATGTTAAAACAGAATATTGAAAAATTATGTAGACATCTCGACTAAAAATCCGCTCACTACCACCAAGAGTTGAGGAGGCTTACCAGATGAGGTGGACCCAATGGGGCATACGCCGGATTGGGTCGGACAAGGCTTAGGTGGTGAGTGGCTGTGTATACTCCGAGAAGGATGCGGTCTCGCGGGTTTGTTGTATTCATCCAGATAATACCAGGAACTTGGGAGGTGTACGCAATCTCCCGGATGTGGGAGGTCATGTAGATCTTAAGGAAGTGGTGGAGTATTCCATAAGCAAACCCCTCAAAGCAACATTCCGCGGAGCAGAAATTGATGTGGAAGGATGGAGAAAGAAAAGAAGGGCCACATAGTGTAAATCCAAAAAACAAAAAGTATTTATTGAAGTAAAATAGATGTACACTCACATGTAGATCCAAAACTTAAAACAGCGCTGTTTGAGAAAAAGTGGCGACAATGGGGTCCTGTCCGATGCGTTTCGTCCTCAAAGACGTCGTCCTCCGACGGTCATTGAGATGACTGGTAACCATCTGGATGGCAGCGGGAGGGGGGATGTCCCCTCCCATCATCTGTAAGAACGATCAAGTGGCGGAACTGTCGCTATAATCGTTCTTTTGGAGCACAGAATTGCCGGCTGAAAACAAGGATATATAAATAATGCCTGTAAAGACGTCATATGACATCCTTGGGCAGGAAGTGGTTAATGTCTAAACCGTTGGCAACAAAAGTGAGTACATGGACCCAAAGTGTCAATATCTTGTGAGGTCACCATTTTATCCAGCGCTGCCTTAACCCTCTTGGGCATGGAGTTCACCAGAGCTTTACAGGTTGCCACTGGAGTCCTCTTCCACTCCTCCCTGACAACATCACAGAGCTGGTGGATGTTGGAGACCTTGCACTCCTCCACCTTCAATTTGAGAATGACCCACAGATGCTCAATAGGGTTTAGGTCTGGAGACATGCTTGGCCAGTCCATCACCTTTACCCTCAGCTTTTTTAGCAAGGCAGTGGTCATCTTGGAGGTGTGTTTGGGGTTGTTATGTTGGAATATTGCCCTGCGGCTCAGTCTCCGAAGGGAGGGGATCATGCTCTGCTTCAGTATGTCACAGTACATATGGGCATTAGGGATGAGCTTCGTGTTCGAGTTGAACCCATGTTCGACTCGAACATCGTCTTTTCGCCCGTTCGCCGAATTGCGAACGATATGGGCCGTTCACCCCAAATTCGTGTGGCGCGTCACGGCCCATAATTCACTGGGGAATCGCAGTGCATTGCTGGCTGATGATTGGCCAAGCATGCACTATGACCCGCATGCTTGGCCAATCACAGCGCCGTCTGAACAGAGAGCCGTAATTGGCCAAAGCCAAGGAGGCTTTGGCCAATTTTGGCTCAGGGGATTTAGTACATGCCCCACACTATATAAGGCCGCCTGCATGGTGGCCCTGTGTAGTGTGTGTTCAGGTGTTGAGAGAGAGATAGATAGACAGAGAGACAGTTAAGATAGATTAGGCAGGACAGTCAGTGAGTTAGCTGCACTTACAGTGTATTGTGTACACTGTATTCAGTTTAGCTAGATCCGTTCCTGTTATCTTGCTACTGACAGGCAGGCTTGTGTTGTTACAGTATTTACAGCTACCTGAAGAAATTTGCTGGTGTTCTTTTGATCCTATTAGTACCACAGTCAGGCAGCTAGGCTATTTACAGTTAGTGTAGTGCGTCCTCCTCACAGTGTTCAGTTAAAGCTACAAGTTAGTTCAGTGAGACCTCTGCACAGTGTTCAGCTAAAGCTACAAGTTAATGTAGTACGTCCTCTGAACAGTGTTCAGCTAAAGCTACAAGTTAGTGTAGTGCACAGTGTTCAGCTAAAACTACAAGTTAGTGTAGTGAGACCTCTGCACAGTGTTCAGCTAAAGCTACAAGTTAGTGTAGTGTGTCCTCCTCACAGTGTTCAGCTAAAACCACAAGTTAGTGTAGTGTGACCTCTGCACAGTGTTCAGCTAAAGCTACAAGTTAGTGTAGTGCGTCCTCCTCACAGTGTTCAGCTAAAACTACAAGTTAGTGTAGTGCGACCTCTGCACAGTGTTCAGCTAAATAAGCTACAAGTTAGTGTAGTGCGTCCTCCTCACAGTGTTCAGCTAAAACTACAAGTTAGTGTAGTGAGACCTCTGCACAGTGTTCAGCTAAAGCTACAAGTTAGTGTAGTACGACCTCTGCACAGTGTTCAGCTAAAGCTACCTGTAGAAGGTTGGTGGTGTTTTCCTGATCCTAGCACTACCGCAGGCAGCTAAATAAGCTACAAGTTAGTTTTTTGCGAGCTCTGCACAGTGTTCAGCTAAAGCTACCTGTAGAAGGTTGGTGGTGTTTTCCTGATCCTATCACTACCATAGGGAGTTAAATAAGCTACAAGTTAGTTTTTTGTGAGCTCTGCACAGTGTTCAGCTAAAGCTACCTGTAGAAGGTTGGTGATGTTTTCCTGATCCTATCACTACCGCAGGCAGCTAAATAAGCTACAAGTTAGTTTTTTGTGACCTCTGCACAGTGTTCAGCTAAAGCTACCTGTAGGAGGTTGGTAGTGTTTCCTGATCCTATCACTACCACAGGCAGCTAAATTATTTACACGTTAGTGTAGTGCGACCTCTGCACAGTGTTCAGCTAAAGCTACCTGTAGAAGGTTGGTGATGTTTTCCTGATCCTATCACTACCGCAGGCAGCTAAATAAGCTACAAGTTAGTTTTTTGTGACTTCTGCACAGTGTTCAGCTAAAGCTACCTGTAGAAGGTTGGTGGTGTTCTCATACTACAGGCAGGCAGTTGATTTTGCTAGCTGCAGTATCAATATATATATATATATATAATCTCCCAGCTTAGTGCAGCTACAGGCCATTAGTATGTCTGGAAGGCCAACAAGGAGAGGCAGACAGTCACAAGCCAATAAAAGAGGGCAAGCAGGCTCTGTGTCTAGAGGCAACAGTGCTGGTCGTGGAGACGGTGCATCCTCATCAGCACGTGGCCGTGGGACACGCTTGGCCTTTTTTTCGGCAGCTGGCCGTGTTGAGCCCAACATGCGGAAGACTTGGTCGAGTGGATGACCAAGCCGTCCTCATCCTCCTCATCCTCCTCATCCTCTCTCACTAATGCTCAGGGTATTTTGTCTGGCAAAGTAGCTGCCAACGCGGCCTCTTCCCTCGGCTCAATGACATCAGTGACTCCTTCCCTAGCCCCACCATGTCCTCCTGAGGAGTCCCTCGAACTGTATGACCACAGTGTTGGGTACATGCTCCAGGAGGATGCCCAGCGTTTAGAAGGCTCTGATGATGATACTGAGCTAGATGAAGGCAGTAACGTGAGCACGGACAGAGGGGGTTCCCAAGAAGGACAGCAATCTGGCACTCATGCTCCCTCTGCTGCAGCATACTGCCAGGTTTGCTCCAGTGATGAGGAGGGAGGGGATGATGAGGTCACTGACTCAACGTGGGTGCCTGATAGGAGAGAGAAGGAGGAGGCACATCACCAACGAGGCAGGATGCCCTCCAGGGGCCAGCCTAAGGGCAGCACACTGACTGCATTACACCGCAAAGCTCCGCATGTGCAGGGCGCTGCTGTCTCTGCACTTTATTCTAAAAGTTCTTTGGTATGGGCCTTTTTTGAGACGAGTGCATCAGATCGCATCGCTGCTATTTGCAACATATGTCTCAAGCGTATCTCACATGGCCAAAACATCTCCCGCTTGGGCACCACATGCTTGACCAGACATATGTTGACCTGCCATGCAGTTTGTTGGCAAGCGTATCTAAAAGACCCACACCAAAGAACAAAGAGGACCTCTCCTTGCTCCTCATCAGCTGAAATCTCCAAACCCACTATACCTTCAGTCCTCTCTGAGACCTGCACTGAAAGGAATGAATGTGTAGAATTAGGTGTGTCACAGCCAAGTACTTGTGGGCAATCTGCTTTCAGTACACCGACGTCAGATTGTACCCTGCCCCAGCTGCTGCACCGCCGAAAGAAGTTCGCTCCCAGCCATCCACATGCCCAGCGGTTGAATGCTAGCTTGGCAAAATTGCTAGCACTTCAACTGCTACCTTTTCAGTTGGTAGACTCTGCCCCTTTCCGTGAGTTTGTGGAATGTGCGGTTCCTCATTGGCAGGTACCCAAACGCCACTTTTTCTCACGTAAGGCGATTCTGGCTCTCTACCGGCATGTGGAAGGCAATGTCAATGTATCGCTGGACAGGGCGGTCAGCGGTAAGGTGCATATTACTGCTGACTCATGGTCCAGCAGGCATGGACAGGGACGTTACCTAAGTTTCACCGCGCATTGGGTGACTCTGCTGGCAGCTGGGAAGGATGCAGGACAAGGTGCAGTAGTGTTGGAGGTTGTTCCGCCACCACGCCTCCAAAATGCCACTACTAATGATTGTGACACACCTCTCTCCTCCACCCCCTCCTCTTCTTCCTCCATGGCCTCTTCCTGTGCTTAGTCCTCGGAACCAGCGGTGGTTCGTAGCCGTTCAAGGGGCTACGCAAGTATGCAGGCCAAAAGATGCCATGCCGTGCTTGAGCTGGTGTGCTTGGGGGACAGGAGCCACACTGGGGCAGAGGTTCTGTCAGCTCTGCAGGGGCAGGTTCAGAGGTGGTTGACGCCACGCCAACTTAAGGCAGGAATGGTGGTTTGCGACAATGGCACCAACCTCCTCTCCGCCCTCCGACAGGGACAACTGACCCCTGTGCCCTGTTTGGCTCACGTCCTTAACTTGGTGGTGCAGCAGTTCTTGTGCAGGTACCCAGGCTTACAGGATGTCCTGAGGCAGGCCAGGAAAGCCTGTGTGCATTTCCGCCGGTCATATAATGCCAGTGCTCGGCTGGCAGACCTCCAAAAGGAGTTTAACCTGCCCAAGAACCGCCTAATCTGTGACATGCCCACCAGGTGGAACTCAATGTTGGCCATGCTGCAGTGGCTGCACACACAGCAGAGGGCCATCAATGAGTACCTGTGCGACTATGGCACCAGGACAGGGTCAGGGGAGCTTTTTTTTTTCCCACGCCAGTGGGCCATGATCAGGGATGCATGCACTGTCCTGTCACCATTTGAGGAGGCCACGAGGATGTGACAGTGCATACATCAGTGACACTGTCCCCCTTCTCCACCTGTTGGAGCACACGCTGCGTGGAATAATGGACAGGGCACTTGAGGCAGAACAGAGGCAGGAAGAGGAGGACTTCATTAGCTTAATTGATCTAATATTTCACAGCAGGGCCCTGAGAGGGCTTACAATGTTGTGGCCATAACACCACCTAAGGCCCAAATTTCTGCTGAGTATATAGGGCAGGCCCCTACTTTCAAACATCCAACTTACAAACCATTCCTACTTGCAAACGGAAGGAGACAACAGGAAGTGAGATGAAATCTACCCCTAGGAAGGGAAATTCTCTCCTGTAAGAGTTAATATGGGAAAAACATTTCTCCTTTCCATTGATGCTTTATTACCAATCCTTGTTTCACAAAAAAACCCAAATTTTCAAAAAACATTTGTCATTGGGACAAAAAGTGAGGTGAAATCTTCTAAAGAGGAGCACAGACAGCAAAACAAATGTCACAGGAGTGATAACCCTTCCCTATGTTTTCCAAAAAGCTTAAAATAGATTTTTTGGCTGGAGCTAAACACGTTAAAAATGTACCAGTTCAAAATTACAAACAGACTCTACTTAACAACAAACCTACAGTCCCTGCCTTGTTTGCACCGCCTCTTTACTGCTGTTCAGAGTATATAGGGCCTGGGGGCCCCACGCCTTTACTTTTTTTAATTTGGGCGTGGGGTTCCCCTTAATATCCATACAAGATCCAAAGGGCCTGGTAATGTTCTGGGGGGTACCCATGCCGTTTGTCTCACTGATTTTCATCCATATTGCCAGGACCCGACATTACATTAAAGCCGCAAGCAGTTTTAACTTACTTTTTTTCCTTTAAAAATGACATTTTGTGCAGGGACTGTTCTAAGCATGGGAAACATACGCCACTTTACAGGCATACTATAGGCACCCCCCAGGTACGAGATTTAAAGGAATATTTCACTTTTTTTTTTTTTACTTTAAGCATCATTAAAATCACTGCTCCCGAAAAAACGGCCGTTTTTAAACGTTTTTTTTGCATTGATACATGTCCCCTGGGGCAGGACCCAGGTCCCCAAACCCTTTTTAGGACAATACCATGCAAATTAGCCTTTAAAATGAGCACTTTTGATTTCGAACATTCGAGTCCCATAGACGTCAATGGGGTTCTAACGTTCGTGCAAATTTTCGGTCCGTTCGCAGGTTCTGGTGCGAACCGAACCAAGGGGTGTTCGGCTCATCCCTAATGCTGAGTAATTATCCTCTTCCTCCTCAATGATCATGCTGATAGCTTGTAAGAATATTTTTGGTTCTGGGCGCCGCCACCAGTGCCTAAGTCCCAATTTTTAAGCCCATGTTTAACAGGGGCATGTAATTACAATTTTTGATGCAATTCTTTGCAGCAGGGCTAGTTCCTGCGCTCCAACTAGAGTATCTGTGAGGGGTTGCAGTGTTGTAGCACCAGTGCCTAAGGCCCAATTTTTTAGCCCCTGTTCAACAGGGACATGTAATTAGAATTCTTGATCTAATATTTCACAGCAGGGCCCGTTTCTGCGCCCACCAAGATTAACTGTGAGGACTTACAGTATATTGGCACCAACACCACCACCACCACCAAAGGCCCAATTTTTCTGGCCCTGTTCAACATGGGCATGTAATTACAATTCTTAAATGAATATTTCACAGCAGAGCACATTTCTGCGCCCACCAAGATTAACTATGAGGACTTAGTGTTGTGGCACCAGCACCACCACCACCAAAGGCCCAATTTTTCAGCCCCTGTTCAACAGGGGCATGTAATTACAATTCTTGATTGAATATTTCACAGCAGGGCATGTTTCTGCGCCCACCAAGATTAACTGTGAGGACTTAGTGTTATGGCACCAGCACCACCACCAAAGGCCCAATTTTTCAGCCCCTGTTCATCAGGGGCATGTAATTACAATTCTTGTTCTAATATTTCACAGCAGGGCCCTGTGAGGGCTTACAGTGTTGAGGCCACAACACCACCTAAGGCCC
Source organism: Aquarana catesbeiana (assembly GCF_042186555.1). Classification (NCBI taxonomy): domain Eukaryota; kingdom Metazoa; phylum Chordata; class Amphibia; order Anura; family Ranidae; genus Aquarana; species Aquarana catesbeiana. The sequence continues at coordinate 370,808,292 of NC_133326.1, read as the reverse complement.
AAATTTCTGCTGAGTAGGGCAGGCCCCTACTTTCAAACATCCAACTTACAAATGACTCCTACTTGCAAACGGAAGGAGACAACACGAAGTGAGATGAAATCTACCCCATAGGAAGGGAAATTCTCTCCTGTAAGAGTTAATATGGGAAAAAAACTTTTCTCCTTTCCACTGATGCTTTATCACCAATCCTTGTTTCACTAAAAACCCCAAATTTTCAAAAAACATTTGTCATTGGGACAAAAAGTGAGGTGAAATCTTCTGAAGAGGAGCACAGACAGCAAAACAAGTGTCACCGGGGTGATAACCTTTCCCTATGTTTTCCAAAAAGTTTAAAAACAGATTTTTTGGCTGGAGCTACACTTTAAAAATGTACCAGTTCAAAATTACAAACAGATTCTACTTAACAACAAACCTACAGTCCCCGTCTTGTTTTCACCGCCTCTTTACTGCTGTTCAGAGTATATAGGGCCTGGGGGCCCCACGCCTTTACTTTTTTTTTAATTTGAGTGCGGGGTTCCCCTTAATATCCATACAAGATCCAAAGGGCCTGGTAATGGACTGGGGGGTACTCATGCCGTTTGTCTCACCAATTTTCATCCATATTGCCAGGACCCGACATTACATTAAAGCCGCAAGCAGTTTTAAATGACTTTTTTTCCTTTAAAAAGGTCATTTTGTGCAGGGACTGTTCTAAGCACGGGAAACATGCACCACTTTACAGGCATACTATAGACACCCCCCAGGTACAATATTTAAAGGAATATTTCACTTTTTTTACTTTAAGCATCATTAAAATCACTGCTCCCGAAAAAACGGATGTTTTTGAAAGTTTTTTTTTGCATTGATACATGTCCCAAACCCTTTTTAGGACAATACCATGAAAATTAGCCTTTAAAATTAGCACTTTTGATTTCGAACGTTCGAGTCCCATAGACGTCAATGGGGTTCTAACGTTCGTGCGCATTTTCGGTCCGTTCGCAGGTTCTGGTGCGAACCGAACTGGGGGGTGTTCGGCTCATCCCTAGTGGGCATTCATGGTTCCTTCAATGAACTGTAGCTCCCCAGTGCCGGCAGCACTCATGCAGTCCCAGTCCATGACACTCCCACCACCATGCTTGACTGTAGGCAAGACACACTTGTCTTTGTACTCCTCACCAGGTTGACGCCACACACGCTTGACACCATCTGAACCAAATAAGTTTATCTTGGTCTCATCAGACCACAGGACATGGTTCCAGTAATCCTGGAAGATAGCTACTTGATGTAAAGTCATATTTCCATATTTATTAGAGCTATGAACAATTCACAAAGCTATTTTTTTAATCCTGTAAACAGGATTACACCATATGTTTTTTACATAAAATTTGAATGCAAAAACATCTCTTTTGTACCATGAAAAGATATACATATTAAATAATGTAATATACTGCCTTTTTATACTCTTTAGAAACCACATTGGGATATCAGATTTATTGTCATTTGTGCATCTAAAAAAAAACATTCAGAAATTCTAAAAAATGAAGAGATAGGCATATTTTAAGCTGTTATTATTCTGTGCCATGACAGTATTCTTTTAGATTTCTTACAGCTTTTGATTAACAATAATGGCGTGTGTATTGTTCTTATTTAGTTTTTACATTACACAGCTCAAATATTGAAATATCTTTGCACTCATAATGAAATCTATTGTCACAAATGATTTGTTATACATGATATAGCACTGAGTACTCTATAAGACATCAGAGCGGCAGGTCCACCTAATTAAATAACTACAAAGAAACTCTTTCCATTCCTGAATGAATGAGAAAGAAACTTATTGGTACTGAGTTATTAAAATGGGTTTAAAAAGATTTACATATATTAACTCATTTTATTGGAAAAGAAGAGGTCATACTCTAAATCTCTCTTCACTCTGTTCAGAATAAAATTGTTTATGGACACAAAGTAAACTGTGACATCACTCCCCCAGTCAAGTAAGAGTACTAAGGCCTAGCAATTGTAATTATTGGAGCTTTAGTATATTAGTCGATTTATACAGTAACATATATGGCATTTTTTATAATACTGAAGTAATGTATATATCATTACAAAAAAAACATAGGGGAGAGAGAAAGGGTGAAAATTGGACTTTTCTATACCAAAACCATATACAAAAACATGCAATATTTATATAGAAGTACAACATTTTATTAGGACAGCATTAAAATAACCACTGAAATCAACATGGACGTTATGTTACAGCAGAAAATGATTAAAGGTAAAGTTAAAAAGCTATATATAGTACAAATTTATGACTAAAGCATAAATATAATTGATGATCTTGGATGCACAGTGAAACAGTTGCCCAATGTGTTTTGACTACTTAAGTCTTTCTCAGGGGAGGGCATCCACTGATAGTTTCAAAGGATCTCTGCTATCCATATACAGTATATGTCAGTATGAACAACCAAGATTGAATTATAATATCATAGTGTTGTCATCACCCAAATATGTAGATAATATCACATAAAACTTACAGTACATTCAAAATACACTAGACAGAAAACCACAAATTTTACATATGTTGTATCTCTCTAGGAGTGAGGTGGCAGCACCACATTATCTTTCACATGTCCAGAAAAAGCACAAGGGATTCCAAAATAGATCCCCAGGGGCCTGCAAATATTGCATGTTTTGTATATGGTTTTGGTATGGTAAAGTCCCAATTTCCCCCTTTTTTTCTGCCCTGTGTGGGTTTCTTTTATAGTATTAGAGGGATTTATTGGGGTAAAGGAACGTATCACTTTATTATGTTTATATTATTTTTACTCTGCAACTAAGGCTTTCTTTTAGCAAAGTTGTCTTGGAAACATAATTTTATTTTTTTATGCAATCTTTAGCCAAAAATTGTTTTAAAAAAATCACCAAGAAACACATGTAGTTTGTTTAGAATGTAATCTTACACTTTTGGGGTTACAAAATAACAAAGTGCAAAATGCAATAATCATGTACAAAATGCAGTGGCTTTTAGCAACCAACCAAGTTTACCTGTTTTGAACTTGAACAATGATAGCCAATTACTTTGTAATACTGAATTTTGCCATTTCTTTTTTTTTATTTTTTATAAACAAGCACATAACAATTTTTGCTTAAAAAATGAACATCAATGCTGGTTAACTTAGTACAATTATTCTTTTAGCAACAACATGTAATTCATTAGATCTGCAATCAGATGCATGCTATAGAAATATTTCCAAAATTGCAGTATTCTTTTTGTGCATAGTACCTATTAGTTGTGCAAAGGGAGTCATCCAGTAAGGTTCCAGGAAAGTCTAGAAAGGCTCTTGCTCTGCTTCTAACGTACATACTATAGGAGGTAGATTTTATTTATTACAAGGAAATTGATATTTTTCATTAAATGCTATTGCTTTTTCAGTACCTAAAAGAAAGAAGTTCAAAAGAATAAATAAGTCTGTCATTCCTAAAAGGAAAGTAAAGTTTACTCTGTACCCAATTAAGGTAGGAAAAGCATGGTATCATGTCATGATGGTCAGATATAATTGGCATCAAAGATATGCTTACAACAATTAAACGGTAATCACCTGCTTTTTATTTCTTATATTTAAAGTGTTAGTACTTTTATTCATAGAATATATTTTGTCTTGATTGTTAGTCACCAAAACTAATTTCTCTTTTTGCTTGCATTAACCCAGTACTTAGCCCATCTTTTGAGGAGACCTGAGAAGTTATACATCCGTAAAGTGACCAAGTAGCCACTATCAAATTTATTGTAAACCTATTACCTGAAGAGTGTAAATACTTACCTCTCCTGCTGCTTGTGCATCCAAATACATCTTAGTAGCTAACTTCCATTAGTGTTGAACTCCTGTACTCCCTGTAGCCCTTGCTGGTACCTCCTGCCTACCCCCACTGTGTCCTGTAGAGATGTGAAGGTTAGCAGGAAGAAACAGTAAGTGCTTTGGGGACGCAAGAGATTGATACTGCTGGATGTGTCTATTTCTTAGCAGATTTTGGGGCATGACTCCTCAGCAATGAATAGCGCAGGCAGCAGGAGAGGTAAGTACTGAGAATGGTTAAAATCTTAGACAACACTAAAAAGTTAACTGTGTCCTTGTTTAGAACAGGAAGTGAAGAAAACTCTCCCCACTTTCTATTTGATAGTGTAGCACCCTCTAGTGTGTGCTAGAAGTTAGAGTAGGTAAAACATAGTTTGGCTCAGGGCTAAGCCTGAGCTATGAAATCTGGGTCAGGGTTTACTAAGGTTTAGGGCTGGGTGACTCATCCTGGCTTTCTGGTGCCTTCCCTAACTTAGAATCTTCTAGAATTAATAGGTGGAGGTCAGGAAGAGCTGCCTTGAATATATATGGAGCCTCAGCCAATCCTCAGAGGTGGGCTGGCAGGGGGCTGAGACCACTCCCTAAACAGACATGGGCCATGCCAGCAGGAGCAGTCGGGTAGAAGATGAAGGTACAGTGTTGAGGAGGCTATCAGTGTCCCTCAGGGTACCCCCTAGTCTGGGGGGGGTTTCCTGCCTTGGGCCGGGCTTGGGTGCTGGAAGGATCTTGACACAAGAGGAAACCCTTCCTGGAGGCATGGGAGAACACAAGAGAGGACAAAGTGAGTAGATCAACACTGTTGGCAACTAACAAGGGGGGAGACTGCCACATGTAGCCAGTCTCTCTGAAGACAGTGGGGTGCTTAAATCTTCATCCTTCCCTGAGAGATCTCCTGAGAGTCAGCTGGATGGGCTGCTGAAGAGTCAGTCAGGTCGACTGGCATGGAGAGTTAGCCTGGAAGGCTAGTGAAAGGGGCAGCTGCAGCCAGGTGGGTTGGCAGTGCCTGAAGAGGTGGTGCTGAGATCAGTGGCCACAGAGGAAGAGTTACAAGCTGTTTCACTACACTGTGCTACACAAAAAGGAGTTAAGTGTTCCTTTGTGTAAAGGGCCATTGCTAATTTAACTGGGAGCCTGTCAGATTAACGAAAGGGATTCAGCTGAAGCAAGCAAGTGCTGTGCAGGAGGAAAGTGAATGAGACTGTATATAGACGGTATATAGGAAGATGTCCCTGAAGTTTTTTGCTGAAATAAAGTGGGCATCCCATAAACTCCCATCCCTATTAAAGTTATTAACCCTCAATAAATAACAAAAACAAAGTCACGGACTGCTCTCTGTCTCTGGGTCTTTGTGAAAATTTGGTGGGCTTAGCTGTGCAGGAGTGGAGGATCCAAATTTATGAGCAGTCCCTATGGGGGTAGTGCTACAATAGGGTCAAGGAGAACAGGCAAACAAGAAGGAAAAGATACTGTTTAAACACTTAATGGATTCAAATTAAGTAAAACAATGAAAATGTATTAAATAAAATAAATGCACTCACAAGAGCAACAACTGACAGACAGATATACAAGTATGTGAATGTTTGGAGGTCAGGGATCTGGCAGTATGTGGTACAAGGTCTTCCAGCCTAGTTCACAGCCATGAGAAGAGATGGAAATGGGGCGCCAACATTGCTGTGAGGGAATCTGGATTTGTTCTACAAGTAGTAAGTCCTCCTCCATCCGACTTCACTCCACAAACATGCACAGTCGGTATTCATTTCAAGGCATGCACATCTCTTACTCAGCCTGACTGCACCAGGCTACCCACTCAGCTTATATAATATCACATAAAAGAATCAACAGGAGGCGAGGCAGGACTCCTAGTGGCTGAGCACAGCTAGCAAAATACACTGGCAAACTGCACCACAGGGAGTCCTGGCTAAATCAATTACCGTACATGCAATGTAATCAGTAAAAAAAAAAAGAGATGAAAAATAAACAAAATTATATAAAAGGTTAATACTAAAAGCTGAATAGGAAGAATAATATATATGATGTAATATAATGTAAAATAAATAGGTATGTATCTTACAGAGTAAACCAAGCTCACCCTTCATAAAACTCTATAAAGTGATACAATAGTCCTCCACTCTATTTATAATGGAAGATGAGATTGTAAAATATATGGGTAAAAAACAAATATACTGTATGGGTAAAATTCAAATAGACTTATGCCACGTACACACGATTGGATTTTCCGACGTTGGATGTGAGCTTGTTGGCTAAAAGTCTGACCGTGTGTATGCTCCATCGAACATTTGTTGGCGGACTTTCCGCCAACAAATGTTGGCCAGCAGGTTCTCAAATTTTCGCCAAACACTTTGTTGTCGGACTTTCCGATAGTGTGTACACAAGTCAGTCGCACAAAAATTCACGCATGCTTGGAACCAAGTACAAGCCAGAAGCACTCGGTCTTGTAAAACACCAGCGTTCGTAATGGAGATATTACATTTGTGACGCGGCAAATTATGAAATCTCTCAATGCAGCGCATTATCTTCTTTATAATGTTATAATAATGAAGTTGCTTTGCTGCTGATAGTCACAGAGTTCTGACAAACATATTTTTTATTATTTCTAGTGATCTCCAGAATAATCTTTTTTTTTTCTTTTTCTTTTCTAGTGATCTCCATATTTTTTTTTTTTTTCTAGTGATCTCCATAATTTGTTTTTTTGTTTTGTGTGTCAAGTTACCACAACACGATTATTATCTTGTATTTTTTTTAACCTCAAAGATACAACTATGTTGGTGTCCCTTGTTAATTTGACATTGTATTTTTGAAATGTACCTGCCTACTCACAAACAAACTGTCCTTTTTGAAGTAAAACACAGCCAAGTATTTGTCAAAACAAAAATTTAATAGGGAGCACAAGGTCATAACAAAATAAAAAGGAAGGCAACACCGGAGAAACAGTTGGAATTGGTGAAGCCTTTGTACTCCAGGGCAGACATAAATTATTTGATTGTCAAAATTGGTAACCTGAGGAGTCCATTTAATAGGGAGTACAATACGTTCCAGGACTCCAAGAGATAGAGAGCAGCAGCATATGACATATATGTCCCGAGGCTGTGGTCTTACAACAGCCTGCATTTTTTGCCAGACCACACCAAACTCAGGCCATCACTCTCAACACTTCCTTCCACGCTTCCGTTCATGCTGCTGTGGTGGGTGGGGTGGCTGTGGTGTTGGTAGAGGAGGTGGAGGAGCATGGTCCAACTCACAGAGGTGTGTTTGAGGTGTGAGTTCGCCCCTCGTCCCCTCTTTTAGGGCCTTGAAAATAATCTCTTCGCATATAGTGCTTTGGGCCTCCTCCATCTTTTCTAATTTGCTGGCAGTGATGCATCCAAATGGCTCATGTACACCAAGGGTCATGGTAATTGCCGCAGTAGCCTGTTTTAGGAAAGCAGCTGCTGACTTCTCCAGGTTCCTTGCCTTCCTGGTCCTTAGAGGGAGGAGGGGAGGAACCTGGTATTTGGTCAGGCTGCTTGCCATGGCCTCCTCCTGGCTGAGACTTTCCTATGTATGAAAATGGTACATAGTTTTAGGTTTTTGGCCATCAATCACACACAATTTTGAGTTCATGACTGTTGCAAAATGAATGTTAACAAATAGAAAAGACTATCATTCTGACTCCAGCATTTTTCACTCTTGTCCCAATCATTTTTGGCTACTACTGTCTATTTATATGTAAACCACTTTGTTAAATCTGAAATTTGTGATCAATAACATCTAGTTAACATCATTCATTTTTTGACAAGAAATATCTTCAACAATGCTATACCTGGGTCAAGTTGGGCTCCTCCACATCTTCTTCCTGGGTGGATGGCCCAGGTTGGACCTCAGGAGTCTCAGCTGATGTGGAAGGAAGTGTTGATAGCGATGGCCTGGGTTCCGTCTGGTCGGACAAAAAACGCAGGCTGTTGTAGTACCACAGCTTGGGGACATATATGTCATCTGCTGCTGCTCCGGATCTCAGGGAATCCTGGACCTTCTTGTGCTCCCTATTAGGGATGAGCCGAACACCCCCCGGTTCGGTTCATACCAGAACCTGCGAACGGACCGAAAATTTGCAGAACCCCATGGAAGTCTATGGGACCTGAACGTTCGAAATCAAAAGTGCTAATTTTAAAGGCTAATTTGCATGGTATTGTCCTAAAAAGGGTTTGGGCACTCGGGTCCTGCCCCAGGGGACATGTATCAATGCAAAAAAAGTTTTAAAAACGACTGTTTTTTTCAGGAGCAGTGATTTTAATGATGCTTAAAATGAAAAAAAAAAGTGAAATATTCCTTTAAATATTGTACCTGGGGGTGGCTATAGCATGCCTGTAAAGTGGCGCGTGTTTCCCGTGCTTAGAACAGTCCCTGCACAAAATTACATTTTTAAAGTAATAAAAGTAATTTAAAACTGCTTTAATATGGATAAATAAGTGATACAAACAGCATGGGTACCCCCCCATCCATTACCAGGCCCTTTGGGTCTTGTATGGATATTAAGGGGAACCCCACACCCAACTTAAAAAAAGGAAAGGCGTGGGGCCCCAGGCCATCTGAACAGCTGTATACAGGCGGTGCAAACAAGACAGGGACTGTAGGTTTGTTGTTAATTAGAATCTGTTTGCAATTTTGAACTGGTACATTTTTTAAGTGTAGCTCCAGCCAAAAAAAAATCTATTTTTAAGCATTTTGGAAAACAATTTGGGGTTGTTAGTGAAACAAGGAATGGTGATAAAGCATCAGAGGAGAGGAGACACGTTTTTCCCATATTAACTCTTACAGGAGAGAATTTCCCTTCCTAGGGGTAGATTTCATCTCATTTCCTGTTGTCTCCTTCCGTTTGCAAGTAGGAGTCGTTTGTAAGTTGGATGTTTGAAATTAGGGGCCTGCCCTATATATTCTGCAGAAATTGGGGCTTTAGGTGTTGGTGTTGCCACAACACTGTAAAACCTCACAGTTACTCTTGGTGGGCGCAGGAACGGGCTCTGCTGTGAAATATTAGATCAAGAATTGTAATTACATGCCCCTGTTGAACAGGGTCAGAAAAATTGGGCCTTTGGTGGTGGTGGTGCTGGTGCCACAACACTGTAAGTCCTCAAGTTACTCTTGGTGGGCGCAGAAACGGGCCCTGCTGTGAAATATTAGATCAAGAATTGTAATTACATGTCCCTGTTGAACAGGGGCAGCAAAATTGGGCCTTAGGGACTGGTACCACAACACTGCAACCCCTCACAGATACTCTAGTTGGAGCGCTGGAACAAGCCCTGCTGCAAAGTATTGCATCAAAAATTGTAATTACACACCCCTGTTAAACAGGGGCTGAAAAATTGGGCCTTAGGCACTGGTGCCACAACACTGCAACCCCTCACAAATACTCTAGTTGCAGCAATGAACCCTCCTTGCAAAATATTGCATCAAAAATTGTAATTACACTCCCCTGTTAAACAGGGGCTGAAAAATTGGGCCTTAGCCACTGGTGGCAGCACCGAGAACCAAGAATATTCTTACAAGCTATCAGCATGATCATTGAGGAGGAAGAGGATAGTCACTCAGCATAACAGGATAGTCACTCAGCATCAGCATAGGCAGTCTTGAAGGGATCTGACAATTCAAAAAAAATTATTTGGTTACATCAGCATCAGGTGCTTGGTATCTGGTGGTGATCCAAGACTGATTCATTTTTATGAAGGTCAGTCAATCAACCAAGTCGGTGGACAGGCGCACCCTGTGATCAGTTACAAAACCACCAGCAGCACTGAATGTGCGTTCCGAAAGAACGCTGGATGCAGGACAGGCCAGTAGCTCAATTGCATACTGTGCAAGCTCTGGCCAGTGATCCATCCTCAAGACCCAGTAACCCAGAGGATTTTCAGTGGGAAAGGTGTCCAAGTCAGATCTTGCCCCTAGGTATTCCTGCACTATGTAAAACAGACGCTGGCGATGGTTGCTGGAACCGATCATACCTTGGGACTGCGGACTAAAAAATTGTCTGAACGCATTGGTCAGACGGCCACCTTCTCCACCGCTCCTTCTTTGACTGACTGAAGCCTCAGCAACACGTTGTCCAGGAACAGGAGTTTGTAACCTCCCAGTCTCTGGGAACGCGTTGCACAGACCTTTCTGCAAGGTCTCCTGAAGAGGTTTCATCCTCTGCTCCCTCTGCGATGGCAAGATAAGGTCTGCAACCTTACCCTTGTAACCTGGATAAAGGAGGGTTGCCAGCCAGTATTGATCCCTCTCCTTGATGCCACGAATACGAGGATCCTTCCACAGGCTTTGCAGGATCAGGAAGGCCATGCAGCGTAGGTTTGCTGAGGCATTTGGTCCGGAGTCCTCTGGGTCACTAAGGACGACATGATCCGCAGCCACCTCCTCCCAGCCACGTACAAGTCCATGGGTTTCTTGGGACTGTAAATGATCCCTTAAAGACTGCTGCTGATGCTTAGTGCCAGGCTCCACCTCCATGCTGACACAATCCTCCTCCTCCTCCTTGTCCTCTTCCTGTGTGATCGGCGGGCTCGCAGGAACACTGTCTGGATAAAGGGGGCCTTGAGAGCTAAGGAAGTCCTCCTCTTTCTGCCTCTGTTCTGCCTCAAGTGCCCTGTCCATTATTCTACGCAGCGTGTGCTCCAACAGGTGGACAAGGGGGACAGTGTCACTGATGCATGCACTGTCACTGCTCACCATCCTCGTGGCCTCCTTAAATGGTGACAGGACAGTGCATGCATCCCTGATCATGGCCCACTGGCATGGGGAAAAAAAACAAGCTCCCCTGACCCTGTCCTGGTGCCATAGTTGCACAGGTACTCATTGATGGCCCACTGCAGTATGGCCAATGTTGAGTTCCACCTGGTGGGCATGTCACAGATTAGGCGTTTTTTTGGCAGGTTAAATTCCTTTTGGAGGTCAGCCAGCCGAGCACTGGCATTATATGACCTGCAGAAATGCACACAGACTTTCCTGGCCTGCCTCAGGACATCCTGTAAGCCCGGTTACCTGCCCAAGAACCGCTGCACCACCAAGTTAAGGACGTGAGCCAAACAGGGCACATGGGTCAGTTGTCCCTGTCGGAGGGTGGAGAGGAGGTTGGTGCCATTGTCGCAAACCACCATACCTGCCTTAAGCTGGCGTGGCGTCAACCACCTCTGAACCTGCCCCTGCAGAGCTGACAGAATATCTGCCCCAGTGTTGCTCCTGTCCCCCAAGCACACCAGCTCAAGCACCGCATTGCATTTTTTGGCCTGCGTACTTGCGTAGCCCCTTGAACGCCTATGGAACACCGCTGGTTCTGAAGACAAATCAGCACAGGAAAAGGCCATGGAGGAAGAAGAAGGGGGGGGGGTGGAGGAGAGAGGTGTGGCAGAATCACTACTAGTAGTATTTTGGAGGTGTGGTGGCGGAACAACCTCCAACACTACTACACCCTCTCCTGCATCCTTCCCAGCTGCCAGAAGAGTCACCCAGTGCGCGGTGAAGGATAGGTAACGTCCCTGTCCATGCCTGCTGGACCATGAGTCAGTGGTAATATGCACCTTACCACTGACCTCTCTGTCCAGCGAGGCCAAGACATTGCCTTCCACATGCCGGTAGAGAGCCGGAATCGCCTTCTGTGAGAAAAAGTGGCATTTGGGAACCTGCCACTGAGGAACCGCACATTCCACAAACTCACGGAAGGGGGCAGAGTCTACCAACTGAAAAGGCAGCAGTTGAAGTGCTAGCAATTTAGCCAAGCTAGCATTCAACCGCTGGGCATGTGGATGGCTGGGAGTGAACTTCTTTCGGCGGTGCAGCAGCTGGGGCAGGGAAATTTGCCTGGTACAATCTGACGTCGGTGTACCAATAGCAGATTGCCCACAAGTACTTGGCTGTGACACACCTAATTCTACACCTTCATTCCTCTCAGTGCAGGTCTTAGAGAGGACTATAGGTATAGTGGGGTTGGAGATCCCAGCTGATGAGGAGCAAGGAGAGGTCCTCTTTGTTCTTTGGTGTGGGTCTTTCAGGTACGCTTGCCAATGAACTGCATGGCAGGTCAATATATGTCTGGTCAAGCATGTGGTGCCCAAGCGGGAGATGTTTTGGCCATGCGAGATACGCTTGAGATATATGTTGCAAATAGCAGTGGTGGGATCTGATGCACTCGTCTCAAAAAAGGCCCACACCAAAGAACTTTTGGAATAATGGGCAGAGACAGCAGCGCCCTGCACATGTGGAGCTCTGCGGTGTGATGCAGTTGGTGCGCTGCCCTTAAACTGGCCCCTGGAGGGCATCCTGCCTCATTGGTGATGTGCCTCCTCCTCCTCTCTCCTATCAAGCACCCACGTTGAGTCAGTGACCTCATCATCCCCTCCCTCCTCATCACTGGAGCAAAGCTGTCAGTATGCTGCAGCTGGGGGAACATGACTGCCAGATTGCTGTCCTTCTTGGGCGCCCTCTCTCTGTGGGCTCACGTTACTGCCTTCCTCTAGCTGGGTACCATCATCGGAGCCTTCAAAATGCTGAGCATCCTCCTGGAGCATGTACCCAACACTGTGGTCAAACAGTTCGAGGGACTCCTCAGGAGGACATGGTGGGGCTAGGGAAGGAGTGACTGATGCCATTGAGCGAGGGAAGAGGCCGCGTTGGCAGCTGCTTTGCCAGACAAAGTACCCTGAGCCTGGGTGAGAGAGGATGAGGAGGATGAGGACGGCTTGGTCATCCACTCTACCAAGTCTTCCGCATGTTGCGGCTCAACACGGCCAGCTGCCAAAAAAAAGGCCAAGCGTGTCCCACGGCCACGTGCTGATGAGGATGCACCATCTCCACGACCAGCACTGTTGCCTCTAGACACAAAGCCTGCTTGCCCTCTTTTATTGGCTTGTGACTGTCTGCCTCTCCTTGTTGGCCTTCCAGACATACTAATGGCCTGCAGTGAGATGTAGCTGCACAAAGCTGGGATGTATATATATATACTGATACTGCAGCTAGCAGAATCAACTGCTGCCTGTAGTATTATTAGTATGAGAACACCAGCAATTGTTTTCAGGTAGCTTTAGGTGTACACTGTGCAGAGGACGCAGTACACTAACTGCAAATACTGTAACTGCCTGCCTGTGGTATTAATAGGAGCAGAACAACAGCAATTGTCTTCAGGTAGTTTTAGGTGCACACTGTGCAGAGGACACAGTACACTAACTGTAAATACTGTAGCTGCCTGCCTGTGGTATTAATATAGGATCAGAACAACAGCAATTTTCTTCAGGTCGCTTTAGGTGCAAACTGTGCAGAGGACACAGTACACTAACTGTAAATACTGTATCTGCCTGCCTATGGTATTAATAGGAGCAGAACAACAGCAATTGTCTCCAGGTAGCTTTAAGTGCACACTGTGCAGAGGACGCACTACACTAACTGTAAATACTGTAGCTGCCTGCCTGTGGTATTAATAGGATCAGAAGAACACCACTACTTTTCTTCAGGTAGCTTTAGGTGCACACTGTGCAGAGGACACACTACACTAACTGTAAATACTGTAGCTGCCTGCCTGTGGTATTAATAGGATCAGAAGAACACCATCAATTTTATTCAGGTAGCTTTGGGTGCACACTGTGCAGAGGACGCACTACACTAACTGTAAATACTGTAGCTGCCTGCCTGTGGTATTAATAGGAGCAGAACAAGAGCAATTGTCTCCAGGTAGCTTTAGGTGCACAGTGTGCAGAGGACGCACTACACTAGCTGTAAATACTGTAGCTGCCTGCCTGTGGTATTAATAGGATCAAAGGAACACCACCAATTTTATTCAGGTAGCTTTAGCACATCCGAGGACACCAGTAACCCCACACCTACTGAAGAAAGGGAACTCCGCACACAACCTGATGTGGATGTAGAGGTTCAGGAAGTGGTGGGTGAAGTGGTCGAAATGGTGTTAACAACAGGTCAGTGCCTGAGACCACAGCTTCAGGTAATAGATGAATGGCTGCATATTTATAATACACAGTGTGTGTTTTTATTTTTAGGTGATGTGGATGTTGTGGAGGAAGAAACTCACTTCAGCAGTGTAAGTGCACAAGTACTCATCAGTGAGATCATGGTGTGCATCGTGATTTAGAAAAGATGAAGCACAATATCCGTGATGTTCAAAAAAGACTCAGCAACATCATGGATATTTTAGGCAAAATCTAAACAAAAAAATATAAAAATTTGTTATTATTGTTGTACGTGTTTTAAAAGTTTTGAATGAATTGCAAAGCCAAATTTTGAAGATACACACAGTTTGGAGGAAGAGTTTGCACCCACAAAACACGTACATTGATATCCCATGATGGCAGATAGCACATGTTGACACACTGTGTGTTTTGTAGCTTTAGCAAAATAGATGTAGGGAAAATACACATATTTAGGCATGGGGTCATGAGGGAAATCCAAATTTTGAGTCCCAATTTGTGTGCATCTTCAAAATTTGTCTTTTACAGGGGTGAGATCACCCCATCTGATGACATACTAATGTCTCATATAGCCTTCACTTTAGCAAAGTTGAACTTTATGGATTCCTGAGTTGGGGATGTCTATGTTATGTTTTTAAACATGCCTGTTTAGCCCCAAAAAAGGCAAATTTATGTCAAACATACATGTTATACACCAAGATGTTGGTTTGTTCCAAAACCATTTATAACGCACATGTGAATGTGCTTGGAGTATGTTTAATACTCAGCAATGTGTGTCTTCTTCTTTCAATGCTCAATACCAGTTTATTTTTTAAGTTGGTGTAGTTACAGTGACAATGGGGGTTATTACCAACAATAACATTGTGTGTGTGTAGCAGACCCACAGCACAACATAATAGTTAGCTGAAGAAGAGATTGTCACCTCATGTATCAAATAAGTTACGTTTGCACTATTGAAGAAAATGGGCAAAAAAAAAAAGGCCATTTGAGAACATAGGAGACAGATAAGAAACACAAACAGAAATTAAAATGAAATACGAGTTTAGTTTTTTTTAAAAAAATGATTAAACAGATTCCAGATTTACTTGTAAATCAATTGCCCCCCTACCCACGAAGTACTCTACATAGTTTTGCCGCACTTAGCGGGCGCTTTGGGGGGGGCGAGCCAGGACGTCCACTTTCAAGTTCCATCATTGTTATTTGATCCGGTGAAAAGTCAGCCTCAGTCGCAACTGAGGCCAGATAGTGGGCTGCATTCTTCCGAAGGAAATTGTGAAGAATGCAGCAGCTCAAGATAATGTGGTTTAGTTTGTATTCGGCCATATTGACCATGGTTGGTCAATCCAGACGTACTTCCCATTGATCGTACCACCGCAATTGGGAAAGTCCCACTGCTGGTGGAATTGGGAGGCCACAGTCTGCCATTCCTGTAGGTTGGAAGGAAATTGTGGAATCATACAGGAAAAAAATGAGTACTTTTGCACATAACATTGCAAGCATATTAGACACGAACATTCTTGACCAACATAAGTATAACATTTATTGAAATGAGTATTTAAAGACAAAAGTATAAGGTCCACTTATCAGATTCCTTGCCCCCTCTGATGGCCCATTGTAAAAATGTGAGGATGGGGGGGGAGATGTTTTGGACAGGTAACCCTCTCAAATTCATTGAGAGCTGAATGCATAAATAATGTGTGTTACTTTGGTCAGCTCCTCCTTACTTATACTATTGGCAGTCCACTGGACAGGTAAGAAGTATCATAATCCAAAAATATGAATACACACTGTACAAATTGAAGCACATTTTTACATTCTGCAATTACCTATCAAGATAATAGGAGAACAAAACTTTAAACAGTACCATTTAAAAGTATTCAGGCAGGCACTTGCACTACATGCTTTGGTGAATTCATCCATCAATATGACCATAAAAGAGGTAGGTATAGTGTGTATGGGTTTGGCAAAGTCAGTAAATAGAGTATTGGTATCGGCTGACTGAGTGCTTGGGGGGAGGGAGGGTTCCAAATGAGTTTTGAAAGACAGGAATGAATTGACAAGCACGCACTGAAGAACAGATACGAACCGACAAGCACAAACTGAAAAGCAGAAATGAACTGAACAGCACAAGGCTGAAAAGTGCGAATCGTCTCTCACCAAACTTCTACTAACACGAGATAAACACAAGATTAGCAGCAGGAGCCCATAGGGTGGCGCACTGGCTATTGAAATTCCTTTTTATCCGCTGTCGTATGTCTTGTACGTCACTACGTTCGTAATTGTTGGCCAACATTTGTGTGACCGTGTATATGCAAGACAAGTTGGAGCCAACACCCTTCGAACAAAAATGCACGGTTTTAGAGTGAAAATGGATATAATCAATGGATCATACATTCCAGAAAACTTGGCTTAGATTTGATGGTGCTCCTAGGGATCATCAGAGATTTGGATATTTTTTTATAACCTAACCCTAAAGTACTTCTCAACAACATTGTCCCTTACTTGTTTGGAGAGTTCCTTGTTCTTCATGGCAGTGTTTGGTTAGTGCAGCCTCTGCGGCCTTCCAAAAAGGTGTGTATATTGAATGACAGATCATGTGACACTTAGATTGCACACAGGTGGACATCATTTCACTAATTATGTGACTTCTGAAGGTAATTGGTTGCACCAGAGCTTTTTATGGGCTTCATAACAAAGTGAGTGAATTCATACGCACATGCCAATTATCAGTTTTTTTATTTCTGAAAAATAGTTTTATGTATATATTTTTCTAATTTTACTTCACCAACTTAGACTATTGTGTTCTGATCCATCACATATAATTCAGATTTAAAAGGCTGTAATGTAACAAAGGAGGTAAAAAGCCAAGGGGGTGATTACTTTTGCAAGGCACTGTGTGTGTGTGTGTGTGTGTATGTATGTGTGTATATATATATATATATATATATATATATATATATATATATATATATATATATATACATACATACACAGTATCTCAAAAAAGTGAGTACGCCCCTCACATTTTTGTAAATATTTTATTACATCTTTTTATGTGACAACACTGAAGAAATGACACATTGCTACAATGTAAAGTAGTTAGTGTACAGCTTATATAACAGTGTAAATTTGCTGTCCCCTCAAAATAACTCATTTTGTACTCCTTGTTTCTACTTGATTTATTTCTTGATAACCTAAGGTTTGTCAAGCTGGATGTTAACAATATATTAATCTGATCTCTGGTACTGTACCTTACTCCAATCCTCCAGACTTGTCAGATGGCTATCACCAGGTACTGACCAGTTGTTATCATGGTCAGAAATATAGCAATGTAGGAATTGCTCCAAGGACTGATTGGCTCGTTCTGTGGCCCCAGTAGACTGTGATGATATTCAGAGGAGAAAGCAAGCTGAATTCCCAACTGTGCACAAAAGGCTCGCCAGAACTGGGACACAAACTGACTACCCCTGTCCGAGACAATCACCTTGGGTAGCCCATGTAAGCGAAAGATCTCCCGAGCAAAAATGGAAGTTAGTTCCTTAGAAGTGGGCAACTTCTTAAGTGGAATACAATGAGACATATTTGAGAACCGGTCAACCACCATAAGTATAACTTTGTTGCCCTGGGAGTTGGGTAACTCCACAATGAAATCCATAGACAGGTGGGTCCACGGCTTCTCTCCATTGGGTATGGGTTGTAGGAGGCCCACTGGAAGGTGTCGTGGAGTCTTAATATGAGCACACATGGAACAGGCAGCGTTGAAGGCAGTTACATCAGCACATAGACTAGGCCACCAGAATTGTTGGGAAATGGCCCAAACGAGTTGATTCCTCCCAGGGTGGCCAGCAGCCTTGGGAGCATGGTAAGTCTGGAGCACAGCAGTATGGAGACTCTCTGGGACAAAGCAAAGGTCACAAGGTTTCTCAGGAGGAGCATGAACCTGAGCAGCAACAATTTTGTCACCCAAAGGAGAAGTGAGACAGGTGCAAATTGTAGCCAGTATACGATCAGGAGGAATCACAGGAATTGGAACCGACTCGAACTTGGAAGTGGAGGAAAATTGTTGTGACAAGCCGCCAGCCCTTATATTCTTAGTACCGGGTAAGAATGAGACAATGTAATTGAAACTTGACAAGAAAAGAGCACATTGCGCCCTTCTGGGAGAGAGGTGTTTAGCCTCAGACAAGAATGTGAGATTCTTATGGTCAGTAAGAATGAGAACCGACAAAGTGGTACTTTCGAGGAGATGTCTCCATTCTTTCAGGGCTAAAATGATTGCCAACAGCTCTCTGTCACCAATCTCGTAATTGCACTCCACAGGTGACAATTTCTTGGAAAAGTAGCCACAAGGATCCATAGCACTCTCAGAGGTAGGACGTTGAGACAGAAGGGTGCCAACTCCAGTCTCAGAAGCATCAACCTCAAGGATAAAAGGTAACGTAAGATCAGGATGTGCCAACACAGGAGCAGAAACAAAGGCAGCTTTGAGACTCTCAAAGGCCTAATGGACTCCGGAGACCAACTCTGTGGGTTATCGTCCTTTCTGGTCATATCAGTCAGGGGATTGACCAGAGACGAGAAGTTACAAATAAACTTCCGATAATAGTTGGCAAAGCCCAGGAAACGCTGCAGAGGACATAAACCCACGGGTCGGGACCACTGTAGAACTGCTGAAAGTTTCTCTGGGTCCATCGAAAAACCAGCAGTGGAAATGACATAACCCAGAAATTTAACCTGTTCATGATGCAACTTGCACTTCTCCAGTTTACAATAGAGATTGTTCTCTCTTAGTTTCTGAAGCACACGACAGACATCTGTGTGGTGGCTTTCCAGGGACTTGGAAAATATGAGGATATCATCGAGATAAACCACCACACATAACTGCAACAAATCTCAGGGGACATCTTTAATAAATTCCTGGAAAACTGCCGGGGCATTATGAGGTACTCATAATGGCCTGTTCTGTTATTAAACGCAGTTTTCCACTCGGCGCCCTCCTTAATCCTCACAAGATTGTATGCCCCTCTCAAATCAAGGTTTGTTAAAACCGTTGCTCCCTTGAGGCAGTCAAATAATTCCATAATCAACTAAATAGGATAGGCATTCTTAATCGTGAAATGATTGAGACCCCTATGTACAATACAAGGCATCAGTTCACCACTCTTCTTCTTCACAAAGAAGAGTGGT